>NC_137695.1:36685450-37057950 GCF_964034855.1 Anser brachyrhynchus
GCAGAAAGCTAGGAGCAGTTGCACCGCGTTTATGGACACAGTCAAACGGAGAAGGAATGTCAGCTATTTGGCAGTCTCTGCTCAAGAGAGAGCCAAAATTAGGGAATAAAAGTGGTATTTTGCAAGGCTCAGGTGCAGTCACAGCATGAAAGCAGAAACCTGCAAGAACTCATTTTGTACTTACATTGTTAAACTCATAATAAAAGGTAGTTTTTTAAGTAAATATTTATGCAACAGAGAAACATTAGAAGAACTAAGGATTACAGCAAATATGACAGGCTGGAGCATTAGGTATCTAACGTATACAGAAATGTTAATGACTTCAGACATGTTACACAACAAGCCGCTGTAACATTTTAAAAACAAGTCAAACCACAAACAAAATCAACCTACAAATTACAGAGATCTTTATAATCACTGCAGTTGTAAACAGTATCAAAATAACGTGATAAAATTACTAAGGTCACCAAATACAGTCTGCTGCACATTCATCTTTGCCAATGGGAATGAAAAAAAAAACCAACATCAACAACAGAAGGGTAATTTAGGAACATTCATG
Organism: Anser brachyrhynchus; assembly: GCF_964034855.1. Taxonomy (NCBI): domain Eukaryota; kingdom Metazoa; phylum Chordata; class Aves; order Anseriformes; family Anatidae; genus Anser; species Anser brachyrhynchus. The sequence continues at coordinate 36,686,010 of NC_137695.1, forward strand.
CAATAAGGTTTGCAAATGCTGCTAAATTTTTGTCTTTCAGGCAAACAGAATGAGGGGAGAAAATTCTTCCTTTCAAGCTAGCTTAAGTGGAAGTACACTACCACACAAGTGGAAAGACATTCACACTTAAAATAGTAATAGGATTAAGTTTGGGTTATGTACAAAATAACAGACAGCATATGTGCACACAAAAAACATTACCAAAAATACCTACACCAAATAATGCCAAGGAAAAGTTGAACAATTATTTGCATGTGTTTTAGCTAATTAAAGTACATTTATTTCTGTCTATCTATCTATATAGTTGAACCTTTTTCAGTTCTATCAGCCAGCTAGAATACATATACGTTTTACACACAAATGCACACACACACCGCATTTCAAAATATCAAGGAAAATAAATCTGGAATTTTAGATATGTAAACAGTTTCCAAATACTTAGCAGAAATTCTGTGCACTGGTACATTCTCTCGTCGCTTTTGTGTGAACAACCAAAACCAGGTTTTACAGCAGTGTAATTTGGCTCCCTCTGAATTCATATCACAGCTTTCTTTCAGTAGCACTTGTTAAACTTGCATTGATTTATTTTCAATAAATGAGCTTTTTTTTTTTTATGGCTGCTCTATTACCTTACAGCATTTACTACATTTGTATCTCAAGCACTGTTGAGATACAAACCACCAAACTGAGAAGTATCTGTAACAGAGGGATAGCCTTAAAGTTTCATTTGCATGTTTTTGAAAACTTGACTGGTCTCTAAAAGAGTTCAAGAATAAGTCCATTATCAACCCATGCACAGAAAACAAACAAACAAAATAAAACAAAAAAAAACAAACCAGGAAACACACATCACCTCCCCTTCATTTTTTTTCTTCAGGATCTTTTTGAGGCTCTTATCTCTCACACACACACAAAACCTCTGCCCCTTCTCTTTATGCAAAAACTAGACCATCAAGCAGAATTACCCTGGCGTACTCTTCCTTCATCAAATCACGTTTTTTCTGGTTAGGAGCAATTAATTTCTTCTGCACAAAACAACTGACACATACATAAAAAAAAAGCATTATACATCTATTTCTGCCATTAGTCATCTTTCTCTGGTGGGTTGAAATGAACTTTGTCTCTTGTCCCTCATCGTGCGTTCAATTAGCTTTTTTTCTTCTTTTGCAGTCAGTATATAGTTCAAGTTCAGTATGTAGTTCATATTTTGCCTTTTTTTTTTTCTATGTTTTTGTCCATGTATGTATGTGACAGTTTATGCTTATCTACTTGTTAACATCATCCAGTTACACCAAATTTAAAATTTATGCAATGCTTCAACTTTTCTGGAGGGGTGTAAGCGAAGTCCTATTTTGGTTACAGTCTGATTCTCATAGGGAAATTCAATGGGAACTGCAGGTGCTTATAACCTCCAGAAAAAAAAAAAAATCACTCCAAGTAGAGCATGCTCTCAAGATTCCCCCACCCCCATCACATCATCTCATCAGCCTAACCTTCTGAGCTCTCCATTGCCAAATCCCATCACAGCAGGACAGATGTCTCTAATTGTTTAGGGGGTGGTGTGTGCATATATTTTGTAGTACTTTGCATGTTACTGAGATAAATCCAGCAATTTAGAGGTGCAGAGTAGGCTTTTCTTCAAGGAATGGATATTTGTTAAGTCCTTACCTGCATATAGATGCTTATTTATGATCCTATTACTTGCAAAATTGTGACCAGCACTTCTCAAATATTCCTTAGGGTTTCAATTGTGCGAGTTAACAGGCTAGAATAAAAGCCGCATTTTAAATAGTCTGTGTTGGAATTTTATGCCTACTATGAATTGCTCTCAAAGAAGTGCCCAAAAATAACCAGGAAAAGAACATTAATTTGAGGTGCAAAATGGTGTCCAGAAAAAAAAACAAGCTCCCAACTCCAGAGTCCTTTACGCCACAGTCCCTGTCAAACTGCACAGCAGCTTCCCCTCTGACAATACATTAACAGGAAACTTCAAAACAATGTCACAGCTTTGAAACTGTAGTTTAAGGGCAAAAGATAATTTCAGAAGGAACAGTGTTTTCAGCAGGACTACCAGAGAGAACAATAAATTCAGATACTGCAATACAATGATGGTAACATTAAAGTGGTAAGCAGCGACAAAACACTAAACCCAAGAAACAATACATGCACACCACGCACTTAAACCTAAAATTCTAACTAATCTTTTAATTTCACCAGAATAAATACACCTTCTTAAAAAAAAGCAGAAACTTCTTGTCCTTATCAATTATTGCATTCTGTCAGTCCAAAGAGGTGAAAGTGGATGGACGAAAGGAAGATGCTAGATCCCAAAAATGGGCAATATACCAAAACAAACAATCAAACAACAAAAAAGCTATCACAGCTTATTTTGGGGGAAAAAGAGACAAGATGCTGTGAAGTAACAATTAAGCAGCTCAACAGGAGTTTGCCTCCCTAGTAAAGCGATGTAAAATGTTCAGGATGCTGTATTCACTCAACAGAAGAAAACCCAAGAACCTAATGACCTATTTATCCTTATTTCAAATTAGTATGTAAATAAATATTTTTAAAACACAGAGACATTTTGATGGCAAGTATTCACCTTTTTAGTCAAGGTTTTGCAATTTAAAACCATCCATTCCTCACCCATCAGAGGACATTCTCCCCGAGTACAAGCTACCAGAAAATTCTGGACAGGAGATCCCAGTCCTTATTTCATTTTCCTTTCTTCATTTCATTTTCTACTCGTATGCTTGCCAAAAGTTCTCACAGAGAGCAAATCGTATATCGCACCAATGTGGAGCGTTCACTTACAGATTACATATCATATCAGGGCTCTCCCATGAAAGAGCACGTCCACACAGGCTTGTGAAAGACCTTACACATATTTATCTCCATACAATAATATTTTGGAGTTACACCAATGTTCATGATTTTTATTGCCTTTAAGGTTATCTTTCCTTCTAAATTTCTTTCAAGTGTCTTTATCACTTTAATGCATCTTGGCAAGCCTGCTACTTCCTGATATTCTGAAATAACTTTGGAGTTTGAAGACTCTGATGTAGAGAGATATTTATAACAACTAACAAAGAAGCATGTCTTTAATTAATGCCTTTCTTTTGGTAACTAGAGTAAGTTTTACTACGGATAACGTACTTCTCTCGACTTCAGATTTCTAATCAGTTGCATGAGAATTTTCACAAAATGAGTGCCAAAAATTCTTCAGTGACATCTATCAACATGGAACATCTTTAACATAAACACATTGCCAATACACCTATATATCTTTTTTGAAGCTGCCTACTGTGTATATTTCTTGTAATCTTTCCACCTCTTATTCTAGCTCTAAGTTTACCTCAAAACCCTCTGTTTTTTTTCAAATAGGAGACAGTTAGGCACTGACTGATAAAGAATGGTTTGGTACTTTCCTGCAGAAAAGCTATTATTTGATATTATTGCCTGTTTTCCTCTTGAAATGCTAAAAACAGCTGTCAAGGAAAACAAACATCTTCCAGAAAGTCTTTGACCCATCTCAGCTATGAAATATTATTTCCAGTGAGGTAACCTCTAAACTACGTACTCCAATTCCATCTGATCCTGTCCAGTTTACTGACAGCAGTGTTAATTTTCCTTTGACGTAGAAGATGACAAGAAAGTAAATAAAGCGTATCATCTCATGGTCTTGCTAACAGTTTCCTTAGCAATTGGAGACATTGAGTTGGTGGGTATAAAGGAAAGCATTATACACCTAAGCTTATACGACTTTATTTTAGTTGGGCCTGAACCTGCTACGTGATGCCCTGACATTTTACACACAAAACAATTGTGAAACCAGGAAAGTCTGACTTGAATGTGCATCTTTGTTCACGAACACGAGCACATCTTTCTTACGTTCAGATCCCTACTACGACCTTGCCCCATAATTACAGTGCTTCTCTTTCAACCCAAAGGACCATTTTCAACAAAAACAGATCAGCTCTCATCCCTCAGAGCAGACTTCCATGTGCTCACACAAAATACATGGCAAAGGTAGACAACTTTCCACAAGCTTTCTCTTGTTCTGTTCAGAGGGAGAAGAAAAGATTATACATATTCAAAGCCCTCTAAATGGAAACACTTAACGGACGCTAGTAAGCCATACCGAACCAACTACAGAAGTTCCAAAAGCGTTTTTTCCTTCTGTAAAGATAAGTATCGTCAGCTACAAGAACAAAAATACACTCATTTTGATTCAGTCTTAACAGGCCAATATGACTGCGGGCCTGTCTCTTCATAAATACACATGCATGCACTACCTCTGAGCCTGATGAGCATTAAAGGCTGCATGCAAGAATGTACCAACAAACCAGAATTTGAAGGATTTCTTTGATATCCTTCCTGAAGTTAAAATTAAGGTTACTCACTGTACTGTAAACCCTATTAAACATAACAACTATATATTAATTTTTTCATAGACTAACACTGATGGCAGTATTTCCCCACGGGACTCCTGCATTTAGTAATTTTAAACAAGAACCACACCTTCACATTTTAACAGTCTGCTAAAAGTTAATGCTGCTGGAGTTATGGTTTTGTTTCTTAGATTTGTACTAATTTTACTTTTATTATCTATTTGTTGTTCTTCACCTAATTTAATTCTCTATCTGGTTTGCTTGTTCTCCTACGGCTGATAGGAATACATGCCTGGTCTTCTGATTTGTATTGCTTTCTTTTGAGAACTGATCGGATTACTTGTGGTAAACTGTCTCAAAGCAACACCAATAGCTAAGCTGAATAGAACTACAGACTTTCTACCAGTTCTTACAGAAATATCTCAATCATCTACCACTACTGCATATACACATTTGTGGGTTTTATTTTTGTGGGTTTTTTGGACTGTAAATAAAGGGTGCTTACTCTAGGAGCGAACAGTCATTCAAAGACACTATGCAGAAATTTTTGTTCAACTTGCATCAGGAGGTTTTTAAATGGCTTTCAGGGAGAGGTCAACATTTCAGTTTAAATGACGTAAATTCAAGACTCCAAGAGTTTCAGGAGTTTGAAACAAAGACACAAGAAGAGGTTACTTCAGAAATCCAGGAACCAACAGGTTGAGAGCTACAGTTATTGATGAAAATTCATCAGGTGCCAAATTAAGGCTATGGGTTTTGCGCTCTATTTAACTTGCACTGAAGAACAAAGTAAGCTCCTTGTTTACCCAGCCAACAACCAGAAAGGCTTCTAGTGTTACCTCAGATAGTATTTTTATATTATACCCTGGTTGTATTCTCTATCTCAGTGCCATATATACACACACATACAAAACACTGAATACTGTAGTCTCCTGACAAGGTAAGAGCTTGCATGAAGGTGTGTGTGCACCTACACTACATTAATTTAATACATACAGACAAGACACACAGACTTATTTACACATGTACATTTGCATACACTTGTTCATTAACAGGGAAATGACCATTTCAAAAGCCCTGAGTTATCAGGACACCATTAAGAGAATTACAGCGCTTGAGACATGAGGAGGTAGCACTCCTGTGGCACTTGGAGCCGAACAAAGAGCATAATGTAAATGTGGAACCTCGGAAAATATAGACTGAGTAATTCTATCTTTAGTATTTCAATAACTTCCAGCCTTTGTAGAGGTACCATCAAACTGAACTTACAATTCGAACGTTCTGTAGGTGTGTGTATGGAGAAAGGTCAATACATTAGATATTACAGCCTCCAAGATATAGCTCATGGTAGTATTAAGGAGAAGAGCTTGCACATTTCATCAAGGGCTCGCTGCCCTACAAATGCTAAATCACTGGTGCTTGTATTTCTGCAGATGGTTAAATCAAGCCTTACAACAGCAGAAGCACAGAATTACTTAATACTGTTGTGCACAAAGAAAGCAGAAGGCATGGTCGGATATCCTGCTGTAGCAGAAAAGGCAGTGTTAAACGTAACGTAAAGCTATTCCCTATATATCCTCCATACACCACAGCTACTGCTTAGACTGTATGAACCACTGCTAAGTTCAGCAAAGGGATTAAAGAGAGGACAGCCAACTATTTCATATGTGGGCATGCATGTCTGACAGGAACCATCCCTATTCATCATCTCCTGACTGATACTAGGCAAACAACCACCCTTAGCCACATATCACATTCTGCAAGGCAGGGACTTTCTACCTTCTGATCTTAACTTGCTAAAAGGCACGGAGGGCCTGCCTCCTGACATCCTCCTCCTCTCTGCCAGTCAGGATAACATCCCCATCTCTGCATTAGACAAGCACTACAGTTTGGAAACCACCTTTCTGCTATGCAGTATCTGCTAAGAAAGACTTATTACAACAGATCCTGAGTATACTTCTGTTTGCAGAGCCCCAGGCTACACAATTCCAACACTTTATTTGCTTTGGAGCATGGAAGAACTGATAATTTGACATGTCAAAGCTACTTGTACTTCTCTGCCACTTCCAAATATTTTTGCTGCAGTTCCTTTCCTCTTTTTGTGCCCTCCTGCGCTACAAATATTCTAATCCACAGTGACAGCACTTAGGGCTGATTAAAGTGTTTGCAAGTGATGACAAAAATATGCAAGCCGACTGCTGTTTGGGCACGGACAGATCTGCAACAGAGAAGGAAAAAAATTTATGAGTAGAACCTGCTTTAAATTTGCAGTAGAATCATTACCTTCACCTTCATCAATACGTCAGGAAAGCAAATAATTGCAATTACGGATGGGACACAGCTCTTGCATATTTAACATACCTGGTAATTACTGGAGTGAACAAAGTCAAACGCAGCAAGTAATTTTTTCTTCCACAGAAATGAAACAGATTTAATACCACCCTTGCCCCACGTTCATCCCGTTCTTTAATTTAATATTTATTTAAATGACAATAGTTGTTTTGTTTTAATAGTCTTTTAAAACAATTCTGACTCCTGAACTTAAAAAAATAAAAATAAAATTGCTTTAGGGAGATGTAATGAACTTATAATACAGACTTTTTTTTTTTTTTTTTTTTGTAAATGGGAGACTGATAGCACTTGTTAGAGCCAGGCACTAAGCCTGTGGGCAATGTGCTGGATTCAAGAGACAGCTGTATAGCAGGGCCCTGTCAGGCACCGCGCCAGGCAAGGCCTCACCCTGAGGAACTACAAATGGCCTACTTATTTCACCAGTAGTCTTGCCTGAGCTGGGCTTACTGGTTTCAAGACAACCCTCTGGTACAGTCTGAGTACTGTCCTTGCAAAGGACAGGCTCTCTGCAATGAAAAGCAAACAAGTTGTGCTTCGGGAGCTCCAGTGAGGCTCAGAAAACTCCCATGGACTCATCTCTTGTGGCCAGGAAACTTTGACTGAGATGAGAACGTGAGCAAACACCAGAGGATTGGAATGGAGAGGAACGTTGCTTGGGAAGATCATTCTTTGATAATTTACACACCATGAACTCCTTCTCAATACTCCCCTGTGCCTCTAGCACTCATCACCTCTCCATCACACTGGATGATGAGCTAAGGTGGCAGGCATGGCCTTTCCATCATCTGGAGACATAAAAGGCATCTTTCCCTGGAAAATGTAATAGGAACACCACCTCTGACATCTTCATCCCAATGGCAAACTTGGTTACAAGTGGCCAAAAGATGAGACAAAAACCAGAAAAATAAAATACATGCAGAATAATCACAGCTGGGTCAAGTCTTGCTTCCTAACGAAATAAGGCTACAAGGAGACACAAGACAGACCCCATAAAAACCTTACAGCAGAAGCAGCCCAGCAAGCCTCCAATCACTGACCTAGATACCAAAGAAGCATCAGGAAGTTTATCTTTTTATTACAGGCAAAAATCAGAGCATAACAGAAGACAGGATGAGAGGGGACCTCAAATGTTTAACTAGTCCACTCACCTGCCAAAAGGATCAGCTATATTATTCCTAATATTTTGATAAATAACCTCTAGAAATGGAGATACCAGTCTCAAACTATTTCCATCACACCCAAACCTTTCTTACTGTAAATTCACATGGTCAATTTTTGTCCTGCATGCATCTGGGGACTGAAAAGGACACCTATTTCTTCCCAGTTCTTACAAGGTGCCCGGCTCAGGTCTGACCTGCTCAGTGCTATTCTGGGAGATGGGACAAAACCCAGCTGGCTCACTGCTTTTGTTGACTCAAAACCGGACTTAAAATTCCAGCTCTAGCCTTTTCAGCATCACCAAAAGCAGAAGGATTTGCAGTGCTTTACACATAACAGCATTCCTCTCTTATCATCTTCTGTTTTGCTTCCTTCAAAATAGCAAGACACAACTTCTCCAGGTGCTGCTTAGGTGCCACGAGATCACAGACCATTTTCTGAAAACTTTTTCCTTAACAAGTTTTTCCCTTTCCAGGATCATGCAGTTTGTACATGTAGGCCTTTTGCACTTGCAGTTACTGAAGAGCACTCAAACCTTTCCAGACTGACCCATTAAGATCTTGCTGAATATTAAATTAAGCCTTCAACAAGCCCTCACCTTCACTCTTACCCGAAAACAAAGAGCAGAGTCTATATTTGAGACTGGGTGGAAAAAGCCCAGATACCACTGGAAACAGTCAAGAATTAGCCATTAGTAGTAGCACAGGCAGCAGTAGGAACTAATGGAAGAGGAGAGTTTATTGATTTGCTCCCTGATGCTCACCTGGTGCATCACAAAAGGAAGCACCGAACTAGCACTGGGTCCAGAATCCAGCCTGCACATCACTGCTCGGGGGCATTTTCCTTCTCTTTTACATACACCATGGCTCACTCTCTCATAAGAAACACTTAGGGCAGACAAGACAAGGCAACAAGTAATGGAAGGAAAGAAGGAAGGAAGCAGCTCCTGAGAGGAAGTAGACATTGGTCAAGGACAAAAGTTCATTACTCTTTCTGTTATTCAGTTGTTTGTCCCAATATCTTCTAAGCAAACATAACTCATAATGAAACAACCAAATTTTAATTCACTAATGCCATTGATTTAACAAAGATAAAGTAAAACACAATATGGTCAAGCAAGACCCAGACATGCCATGTTCACTTTCTACATCCTTCCCTACTTTCATGTGAAAATCTAGAATTTCCTAAGGAGGCATCAGAACAGATAGTTGTTATTTCTTTGTTCTTTAACTAGGTCTAGAAAAATCAGACCATCCAAAAGATCATTAAAAACAAACAAGAAAAACAAACAAACAGAAACAACCAAACAAATAATGGAAGAAAAAATCCCCAACATAAGGAAACTACCAAAAATTCCTTTCCATTATCTGCTTTCGTGACCTATTTTGCAAGTCAGTGAGACTGAAAACAGGTAACTGAGCTACAACTTTACTAACAAAGGAAAAGCAGGGAAACAAATGAAACATCCAGCTGAGGATTAACCCTCAAGGAAACATTAATTCCAGCGAAATCAACCCTAACACTAAGGAATGGAGGAAGCAACTAACAAACTTCAAAATACTAATAAAAAAAGGGGGGGGGGGGGGGGGGGTGAGAAAAGTGGATGAGCCTGCAACTTTTTCACCCTTTTCTTTTTAGCATCAGTGGATCACACCTGCTTTTAGAATTAACTCCATCTAAGTCTTCAGTAAAAACGTACCTTATTGTAATACTGTCTACTTTCTGGAGGCTTTTCCCCCTACATAATTCATCAGTTGTGATCTGTACTGATATTCCCTTTTCTTTCAACAGGCAAACCTGGAAAACCTAGTGATGAACTGCCTATGAATTTACCTAATCTATGGTTTATGTAAAGGCATAGGCACTTTTGACATTTAAAAATGCATTTTAAGCCTTAATTTGACAATAAATGCTTTGAACCGCAAGCATTAACAATGTCATAAAGACAAAGCTAACAGATAAAATACCAGTGAATTGGTAAAGAATGGGAGTGTCTCCCCCAGTATTAAAAAAAAAAACACAAAACCACGGTGTGTGGGAATGACAGATCCGCTCTGACTAAGACAACGAACTTGACATGCTTAAAATACCTGTTTAGGATCCTAGACTTGGCTTAACTCAAACAGCTTTGATTGGATGGGGTCCCTCAACAGTATTAAAACTGCTCTAATTGCATTCTTCAAGCCAGCTGAAGGCTGACAGCTTCCGCTCGCCGGCTCGCTATCAGGGCACATCAAGGAGCTCTATTATGAGAGGAGCACCTGGTCCAAATTTATTTCAACGGCCCAGAGCAAAATGGGAAGGTGCTTAATGTTCAGCCACAATGGTGACATTTTTACGATACATCCAAAGTTCAGAAACAAACAAATGAAGGATTTGAAAGGAGCATGAACAGAAACCGTGACAATAAAAATTCAACATTAATATATCAATTTTAAAACATATACCACCCATATTCTTGAGGGCAAGGCCAAAAGTTCAAGGTAGAGAAAAAGGAGAAGCTAGCCTGGAAGAAGAAGAAAAATCTCTAAATTTTGAAAGAAATGCTGACCTTTTACCAAAACCGACATAGTTGATTTCAGTCTATGTTTGACGACTACAAGTAGTAGCAGTCATTCCACCCAAAAGTAAGCGGTGGCACATTTCAGCTTGAGCAGAGTAACAACTGATATGAACTGAAAGCGTTCTGCTCTTTCTGTCAACTTCTGTCCCTGGAGTCGTCCCTCCCTCCGTTTTATGTTAAAAATCAAAGCGGGGGAATGTTGCTGCATGCACACGGGCTGGTATTATAAAGTTTTCAGATCAGGAGTGAGAGATGAATGAATAATTATCGCAAAATTTATTAGTGTTAAAGAAGCTTTAGTAATATGTCTATATTTTTTGAAAACAGCAGTGCTATTTTTAACTAAACCTTTATGAACAAAACAGTCTTATTCACTCAAGAGCAGGCCAAGATTATTTTTGCAGCTCCAACTCCACGAAAATTAAGGTCATTATGTACATTTACAGAATTCTCATGCACAAAGTGACTGAAGACTGGATAATGCACTTAAAAAAAACTAAAACACTAGAATTACATCACAATAATCACTAATCACAGTAAAGCAAAGACTACATAAGAACTCACAGCTACGCAATGACACAGTAAGTGTCAATTAACTCTACAATTATAGCATTTGGGAACAACTATATATGTATGCTTCAAAAACAAGAAACAAATTATTCTGAATTAAACAATTCTGTACTATTTATAACAAAGATCAGAAGTTTGACACTTTGGAAATTTCAATTTAGGTATAATGATATGCTGAGAAAGTAAATTCTTTAATTGGTATGTTGGCTTTTGTGCTGCAGTAGGAAGCATCTATTTCCTCCTACTTCGTAATTACAGACGGGCTCACTTCCTAGTCAGTACATACGACCAGATTCACTGCCTCGTATGAAGTTATTAGCAAAGCACAGGTGTGACATTTTTATTTATCAAACAGATAAAAGTGTCATTTAGCAACTGAGGAAATCTGCAGTACAAGCTAAACTACAAGAAAAAGAAAAGACCTCGTTCAAGAAAGACTGAAATACATAATTCTACTGGTAAAAATACACCATCTACAAAAATGAATCACAACTAACTTATAGAACCCCTAATTATAGCAATTTCTTTCCATCTTAACTTGCAGCTCTGCCTCCTCATGCAATTTCCCCTGCTATAGTGTATGGTAAATTAGAGAACAATGCACAAGTGCAGCTTTTTCTCGATGGAGTCTGCTGGTACCAATCATTATTATTGTCATGACGATTGTGCTTGATCAGCAGCACGCTTCTCAGAAATATTTGCCTTCTGCTTTCTTCCTATTAACTGGGACAAGTTTGCTTAAGGTTTTTCTCAGCAACAGCCTGACCTCATGGAACATCACACTTCCCTATTTCACCTACATAAGGCTTATATTGAAAATTTTCATAGATTTTCAGTGTAGTAACAAATATCTTGTTTTCACTAAAGCGAATGATTTTTGTTAAGTGGAATTCAACAGCATTTAAAGCTCTTTAAAAATCCAAATCCCAACCCCACTTTTCCCCAAGTCTCTAAATAGATAAATATATGTATATATATATATGCGTACGTAAGTTTTTTTAATAAAAAAAAATCTCACAAGGAAAGAAGGACAACGTGCCAGTGGAAATAGATGGATAGAGGAACAAGGAGTTAACAAAAACTGCAGTATACCTCAAAATTAGCTATAAAAGTTCAATAATGAACCTTCTAGTCCTGAACTATCTCTCAGGCGCATTCACTTATATTTCTTTATGCAGTCATCTCTCACTGCAAGTATAACAAGAAAGTTAAAATGTAATTTTACATGTAGGTATATCACCTCAAATTAGCAACATAAAATTACTGACATTTATTCTAAAAAAAGCCCTACTGGGCTAGAGGTAAAATGCTGAACTAGCATCTGTCACTACTGCTAATTGAGGTAAGGTTGGGAACTATAAAGTACTATTAAAGGAGTAAAATAATACCAAATGGAAATGCTGAGAAGGTACACTACCCTTTTGACACTCTAAAATTATTATCCCGATTAAAGTAGCTAGTATGTTTGACTCTTAAAAGTGCCATGAACAGTAATGCTCCTCAGAATTGCAAGGAACATTCTTATGCCCCACATACCTGAATAAATACATTAACAAATTCTTGCAATATAATACCTATAAGCTTGATGTGTTTTTAATGAACTATTCCACTTTCTCTATTTTTAAAAAGCATCTGTGTTTTTATGAAAAAAAGTCTTGAATGCCACATTTTCACCTCCAGGTTCAGCAGTTCCACCTGGTCCTCTTTAGCCTGAGCTTTCAGCAGATCTTTGGACCACAAGCTGCTTACCAGGTTCTTGCCATCACCTCGTGAAAAAAATCCAACATTGGACTCAAAAGGTAAAACAATTAGATCTTGAAGAGTACTGGAATACTGGCAAAACTTATTCATCCTTTTTTTTTTTTTTTTTTTAGCATATCTACCCCTGTAACAACACAGCATTACAAAATCTGTGGAGCTCTGCCTATTCGTTTGGAAACATACATCAAATTTTACAGTGGCATCTAGAAGTCTTTTAAATAAACTATACTCCTCAGTTTATCAAACAGACATTCCTTCTTTCTCTTCCAGGGCAAACAGCAGGGGAAGAAAAATCAAAGACTCTTCTGGATCCTTTTAGTCTGATCTATGCCTACAATTTGTTGCTAGCCACAGCTTTTAGAAAATTCAAAGACTTCCAAAGCATCAGAAGACATGGTGCAAAATAAAGGCAATTTGGAGAATATTCAGAGATGAAAAGGACTGTTGCATTTATTTCTGTGCAACTAAGCACGGTGGGTTCATTTACCAGCAGCTACCTGCTCTTTGGGGAAAAATGCTGAAACCTGAGGGCAAAGCAGTCACAGTAGTACGCCTGCTCTGCTGGTATTCTTGAAAGTACTAAGCTACATAAGTTTAAAAGCAAACATTTACAGTCGGATCCTACGGGATTTATTTTTGTACAGACTGTTCACATTAGAAAGAGAAAAAAAGCACAGAGTTTTCTGCTAAACTTTCACAGCAACACCAGTTAACAAAGAAAAAGGTTGTGCCTTCCCCTTGGCTCCCTGGACAGACTGAAACATTTCACCCGGTTTAACATTTTGACATACTAAAATGAAGCCAAATAGAGCATACTTTATAGCTGAGTCTGGAAATTATTTCAGCTTATGAAACTTATGTAGGTTGTTTGCAGGGTCCTTTAAAAAAAGCCTCAGAATTTTCCTGGGTGCTTTACAGCCACCAAAAAAGTACCTTCCTTATTCCAAGTGATCTGAAAGTCAGTTTTCGTGAGATTGCATGTATGCATGCCACATGTACATACACACAAAAAAACATCCTCACTCCTTCTAAAGCAAAGATGGCAGCGTATTGAATTCTTTTTCCATTTCTTATCTCAAAAATTCCACATCCCGAGGCCTTCCAAAAAACACCTAGCTCGAAAAGTCATGGTGAATCAACTGCATATGAAGAGTTTTGAGAGGGCAAAAGGATGCAGTTTTTCTTGAGTTCAGAATGTCAGAATAGTCCATCAAGCTAATGAAGGACTTGCCTGCTGTAAAAAACATCCCTGATTTCACAAAAAGGACAAAGAAAAGCTTAAAAGCCACCGAAGTTCTCTCCTGTATTTTGTCAGCATTCAAGTGACATCCATACTTCAGAAAGAACAGCAACGTAAGTGGGGGATTAAAGCAACCTCTGCGGAGCTGGACAGTTTGTAAAGTTCATTAGCACCCAGATTACCTTCCTACAGACTCTTTGAGCCCCTCACAATCATCTGAAAGATCATTAGATTCTGACACATCCTTCTCATATATCTAAATGACCTTTCAGATATGCTCTTCAGGTTCTCACAGTTAATACTGCATGCCAAATGTCACCAAAATTTTTTGAAGCAGGTGTCACCAGAAGACATTTTGACAGGCCGTTTTTTTGCTAGGTACAGCCACAGAATTTTGTTACGCTGGGGGTGTGGGGCTGAAAGAGAGCAAAAGCACCTGATCCTTGCTCAGATACACCCTTACTTCTGGTACCTTAAGGATGCGTCAGCATGCACACAGAGCCTTAGGGAAGGAGGAGAGGCCACTACTCCAAAGCTGGAGGCTCTCCTGAGAGCCTGGCATCCTCAATTACATCGGATGTTTTAAAGAAAATAGGAGAAAATAGGCAGGATGGGCTGCATCAGAGGGCAGCTCCCCAGCCTAGGCTCCCAAACAGTGTCAAGAGTGGCCAGTCTTAACTACTGCTCTGTTTTCCCAGACCTCACACACTTAGCATATAACCTCTGAATAATCTTGCCTCTTCAGAGGAGCAGGCTCAGCTTATGCTCCACCACATAAGTAAAACAGGGCATACGCCACGTAGTGCTCCAAGGCAGCCTGTGCTGTCAGCATAAATACATCCACTCCTTCGTGCTTAGTCATGACTGCCAGCCCTCTGTACTTCTGGGTGGAAAAAAAAAAAGCAGACATACATTACTTCAGGATGAGGGATGCTGGGAAGAACACTCAGTGGGCCCATTTTTATTGGAGGGAAGAGATACATGGCTTCATCTCTACCAGTTTGAGTGGCTTTCCTTTCACTTGCCTTCCCAAAGGACTTGATAGCAGTATGACCTGGCTCAAACAAATCCCAGAAAAAGCCTGCCACATTTTCTGAATCAATCAGTACGAACGGAAACCGTGAGAAAGTGGATGTGAATGAGCACACATTCACATCCACTTTCTCATGGTTTCCATTCGTACTGATTGATTCTGTGCTGAAGCATCAAAAGGCAGGAGCTCACATGGTTTACACATCCCAGGCTCAGATAAGGTTCAGTAAGAGATCCTAGTAAATTCCAAAAAACTGAAATGTTGCTGAGAACTATTCAGCAACTGGAAGAGTGGGAGACCCTGGGTCCAAACTTCTCTTTAATGCATATTCCTTTCCCCTTTGAAAATTCTGTCTTTTTTATCAGCACCATCTAACGCACCGTGAGTACTAGGCACCATGAGCTTAGACAGCAGGAGACAAAAAAGCTCCCTTGTCCTCGGCAGCATGGCTGCACCTTGTTTCAAGGCTCACCCGATTGCTGTTAAGATTACAGGATGCTCAATGCATTAAAATAATGTTAAAAAAACATGAAACGCCACAGAATTCAGACTTCTTAGAGCCCTGCGATTCACAGCGTTAATTTACTATTAGGCAAATAGCTTGCCAAGGGAATTTTAATGAGTAAGTAATTAACAATCATGACTGCCATAAAACAACCTTTTTATGCAAACAAGCAAATTATAACATCGTAGGACTTGCATGAAATTTCACACGACACAGACCGAACGTAGGAACTAGACAGGGGTGTGTGGCTGTCTGCTCTGCACGCTGCTTGTCAGAGTCGACTGTCTGCAGCTTACGCAGGAGGAGACTTTAAAAAATCTTGTGAAAACACAGATGATAAGAGGAACCGAGAGCATGGTACAAAGAAACCAGCTTCTCCAAATAAATAGTCTCCACAGCTGTAAACTGGATTTAAGTTCCTGGGGAAGCAGGAACAAATCCGCAGATAAAAACCACATCTACTTAATGAATAGATATGTGGGAGCAAAGAAAGGCTGACATTTCTATAGCAACAGAGTTAATGGTGCGTGGAAGTATTTAATTCCACATTTTCAATTAAATTTGCTGGCTTTCACTGTTTGTTTTCTAGTTACAATACAAGCTACCTAGGATATTCTTCAGTGTTTGGGGGTATACAGATTTGAAATTCTGAAGCAAAAACTAAAGTGTAGCAGTCAGCAAAGCTGGGTGGACTTTATTCCATCTACACCCAGAAATGTTTCCAGAAACAAGAGCTGAACCTTGAAGTTTGTTAGATGCTCTTTCCCAGGCCTTTATAAACCAGAGGCAATAAAACACTGTAGGCAAAGCATTCTGATCTCAGACACCATGTACTGTACTTATAGCAACCACCCTCTGCAAGTCTTGTTATTGCTGCCTATTAAAAAAAAATCTGAAAACCAGAAAGTTAAAGCCTTGCTGCTGTGGAGTAAAAGAATGCCCTTTTTATGGTGTGCTACTGCTGCCTTAAGGGGTAAATCCTGTTTAGGGCAAAACCTAGTAACAAAAAAGCCCAGCATTGCTGTTGTATTAAACAGATCCCTCTTTTTGCTGATTTTATGGCACACATAGAGCCAAAAACCTCCTTATCAGACCAAATGCTCAACTACTTACTTTGGAGCCAATTAAAAAGGATTGTAAGATGACTTTTAAATTAAGACTTTCAAGATACCCAACCAGCCAAGTAAACTGTGAGAGCCGGATGCCCGCCCTCAAAAGGTTTAGTGCTAGCGTCCCACCACCCACTCCCCTCTGCTTTTATAAATAAAGTTATTCAAGAGTCCAGGTTCTTTCTTTGATATATGCAAGCTGCTTTTTGGGAGGATTGGGCTTTTTATTTGCAGATAGGGTGGGGGGAGGAGAAGGCTAGGAGAGGAAAGAGAGAGAAAGGAGGGAATCAAAACTACTCTACCCAGCTTCGATTCACATCGCAAATGGAAATTTTGCAGGCCCCTAAAAATCACGGTTGTGCTAGAAATTCTATGCTGAAGACCCTACAGTGAACAACAAACTGGAGTGCTAGTTTCGGTAAAAGAAATGAAGGCATCTGTCTGATGTGAACTCGTATCTTTTAAAAACATAAAAGCCCAAATCCTTATCAAAAGCAGTGGTACTTTGAAGCAGCAAGACTTTCAGCAATGGAAACAACCATCATCCAGACATGTCCAGATTTTTTTTTTTTTTTAAGGTGGTGCTTAGAGAAGCAAGCATCTTGTAATGTTTTTTTCCTCAGCTATTTCTATCTTTAATTCTTAAAAATAAGAGAGCACTGAATATCTTAGTTTTGTTTAAACCAGTAACAATGGGAAGGATTGGGGGAAAAAGTGATGAAGCTTTCCCTTCTCTATTTCAGTAGTATTTGATAAGCAGAGAGTCTGCTCGGTTACCTGGAAGGCAAGAAAAAATTAATAAAACTTAAGACACACTAACTAATTACATCGTAATGGAAACAAAGAAAAACTACTTATAAATGCATCCCCTTTGGGAAGATGTCACACATTAAGGTCCAAACATTATTTGTCATGCCAGGAGCTTTGAATATTAAAAGACCACTCTGGTATGTTAGATACAATTTATACAGTTTTCTTTGAAAAGACACTAGTTTTACAATCTATAAAAGCACGGATAAAAAAATCCAAACCACAAACATGTATTTATTTAAAACAAAGAAGAAAAATGCATTTAATATTGAGGGAATGCCTAAAAGAGACCACTAAAGAAGCATTCAAAATTCTATCATAATTTAAAAAATAGACATCTTACAGTGCTTTTTACCACCAACAGCACAGAAACCTCTCTAAGTCTGTTCTACTGCATTAGACAGAAGAAACACAAAGCATAAATAAAGTATAATCTCTAGCAGGTAATCATAAGTATTCCAAAATGTTTGTGTTTTTAAGATAACAAATTACAGCCTGTTCAAAATAAACTTTTTAAAAATTAAGTCTTAAAAAGAGAGGAGAAAAAAAAAACATCATGAATATTTTGCTAACAGATGTCTATATAGGCTTACAGAAGTTAACTTAGCCCAGGTGAGGATCATGCCCAGATCCCCTTATTTAACTGAATATGTTTTTAATGCTTTTCCCCCTGACCTTCACACTCCATTGCAGTAATTATATTTTATCTATAAATTGGTGTTTATTGTTGGTTTATGTTGTGGATAAAAACTTCAAGGTATTAACGCTATAAGAATTTTTTGAAAAAGTTATTGTACACATACTGTGTTTTAAAAATATTTATGACAGAAGTGTATATACGTGTATAAACGTATACACACACACTGAGCCTGACATCCACTAGGGAGCAAAATGTAGCTAACTTTCATCTCAAAAACACAAAGACACTTTTCAGTTTCAGAAGGAACAGGTATGGATGAAAAATTAGCAAGTCTGAGCTTTTTGACTTCGTTCAACTTGTGCAGGGGTTTTTTTGTTTATTTGTTTTTAGTATACCTGTATTTTAAGTTACTTGCTTATAGTCTAGAAGCCGATAGTATAAATTTCATCCCAGAGTGAATTTTTATGATGGAGTTATAAACCCCTAAAGAAACAGGGTTTACAATGGAAGTGCTGACATAACTAACTATAGCAGCACTAACAGTGCCTCTGTAATCAAGGCACATTATATTTATGAGGTAGGTAAAAGTCTGTAACCATTAATCACTAGAATCATATTGACAGATTCTAAGTTTGAGGTCCACCAGAATTAATGTATTCAGTTTCTCACACCATTGATATGAAGGGGAGAATTTGCAGGCGCTTTTATGGTCTTAGGCTTTGACATCTTTACAGAAATCAGTGAGGGGCTGTCCTGCTGAAACATTGCATTAATCTGCTGTCTCAGCATTTCTAGGTTTTGTACCAACCTTTTTGCAAAATGCTAGAGAAGTAGGCTGTCCAAAAACCAAACGTGACCTTATTCACACAAGTATGCTTCACAATTTGGTCATTACAAACATTAATTCTTTGTATATCCACCAGACATTTAAATTATACCTAAAAATGATTAATCACCCAAAGAATATCCAACTCCTAAATTATAACTCAACATCCCTATATAAAACAATCTAAAATGTCAGCACCTCACTCTTTATGATATCACACCATTCCAATAATTCTGTTTTACAAGTAAATTCCTATTATACATTAATAAGTGCTGTTGGTGGCTAAACTTCATGCCTTTGAGTAATGACCAGGTTGAAGGCAATTAGGCCAGCCAGGTGCAGCTGGGTTAGGTACTAATAAAAAGTTTTTAAATTTTACTATTTCCGTTTGGATTTTGGGGATGCATTCCAATCTGCCCAAATTAGGGAGGAAATTGCTTCCATGTTTTCAGCTGTTCCATGGTTTGACTATTACTGACCGATAACCCTCATGGATTTTTTTTTTGGCTCTCTCCTCCACATACACACGTGGATGAGTTCCTGGACCTGACACCTTTATTGTTCAGCTTGACAGAGCAGTACAATAGAAAAATTAAGAGAAATTTTTTGCTGAATTCAGAAAAAGTTTTCAAGTCAGCTACAGATTTAGCCAGGCCTGTCTGAATCTTGTCAGAAAACAGAAATTCTTGGTGTTTTTCAAAGCCTTTAATCATATATATGTGTATATATAGACACACACACACAGAATAAGAACAGAAATGCAACCATGTCTGTCTTCCTCCTTTCATTCACTCCTCAGAAAGCCCAGACTGTTGTCAATTTATCTTCCATAGCATGTCAATAAAAAGTAAAAACAAACAAAAATCACACACACAAAAAAACACCCAAAGAACAACAACAAGCACCACAACTACCTGAAATGCCTTTTTTTTTTTTTTTTTTTTGGAACCAAGATGACTTAAGACTATTTACACTGAATTTAAAAGCTGTGTTTTTATTAAAGTATATTTAGAACGTGTAAATTGCTGATGCTTGTGGTTTAAGTCAAAGGATGAAGGTTCTTTGAAGCGATAGCATTGTAATCAGTCCACAAGAGGTTTCTCCATGTGTATACACACACATTTACATTTGCCTTCCTGCCCTCTTGCCCTCCAACACATTTTCATACGTGCATCTCATTCCAGCACAGCCTGAATTTCTGCACAGACAACATCATACAGCCCATGGCCAGAGGGATGAGGAAACCTCAAACACTTTTTCCCAGAATTTTCTCAGCCAGCAAAGCTACCGACAGGGACTCTGCTCTGGGACAGAAGAGCTGTTCTGTTCCTCACAGATGAGTCCTGAGGCCTTGCCTTTTCCACAGCACTACAAAACTGTCCCTCACACGAGGCTGTATGGCTGTAAGATGTGACAGGATGAGGGGGAATGGCTTTAAACTGAAAGAGGGTAGATTTAGATTAGAGATTAGGAAGAAGTTATTTACTGTGAGGGCAGTGAGGCACTGGCACAGGCTGCCCAGAAAAGCTGTGGATGCCCCATCCCTGGAGGTGTTCAAGGCCAGGCTGGATGAGGCTTTGGGCAACCCGGTCTGGTGGGAGGTGTCCCTGCCCGTAGCAGGCAGTTGAAACCAGATGATTTTTAAGGGTCTTCCAGCCCAAAGCATCTGTGATTATATGATTCTAAGACACACACTGGAGTCACAGGTTCTGTTTAGGTGCTCACTGCAGCATTCGTTAGTTTACATTTACTACTTGTAAGTCACACAGAGATGCCACCTTGGTTCAAGAAGGCCTTGAGCCACGGCTCGCAGGTAACTGGCAAACTATCCTCCAGCAGGATCAATACAAGCTTGCCCTAGAAAAGCACGCTTGGTGAAGCCTGTGCCAAAATATCACAGAACCCTGTCCAACTCCACTGACTGGACAGCATCACCAAAACTGACAGGATTTAGCCACAATTAAACCACCACCTCTGCTCCTTCTGTAGCTTTTGCACTGTCGTGAGTCTACAAAATAAAATCAGACTTTGGAAACCAGAACAAAAGCATAGTTGTCTGTGCCAATTTAAAAAAAATCCATCATTAATTCCTCTGGCTCAATCACCTGAAAGTAAACAAGGCGTATATTTAATTTTTGAGGCCATTACATTGCAGACAAAATGAAATAGCACTGCAGCGTGTGGATGCACGCATACAGGGAGCTCAAAGAAAATGACCTGCCTCACTTCCCACAAACGTACAGCGCCCTGAGGAGGGCAGCATGCAGGCATGAAATATGCAGGAAACTGCTCGGAAGCCCATGCACTGCTGAACTGCCCCTCCTTTCAAAGGATTTGTACCACACACACAGTCAAACTTCACAGTAAAATGTAGGTAGGCAGACGGCAGGATATTAAAACAAAGCTCACTGAAAAACGCCACAGCACTTGCTTCAAGAGGAACAGATTCTTGGTATCTGTGGTATCTCAGTACCTCTTCAATATAAAGCATTGCCAGCCTGACTTTAAATGTGTGATTAACTGAAGCACGAGATCTGAGAAACAGATCATCTAATACTGATCACACAAATAAAATGGGAACAATTATCAAAAACTGAAAAACCATAGCAATACCATCATATTTTTAAATAGCATCCTATAAAAAAAGTATATTTAGTTTTCAGGCAAGCCAGGTTGATAACAAACATGACAAAACATGTGATCCCCCAAAAAAACTTACTGAAAAAGCCCACACATTTAAAATTAAAATGCTTAGTCAGGCTATTAGTAAACTTCATGAAAATCAACCCACTGAAAAATAATTAAAAAAAGGAAAGAAAAAGTATCCGTTCCCAGGCATTCTCAACTGCTCAGCTGAAACTCTAATTCAGTCATGTTGTCTTAAATGTTACAGGAAGGAGCACAGTTTCCAGTTACGAAGACTGTTAAAAGTAGTTATGATGCTTAGAGAAAGCAAGATTACAGAGGTATGTACCACACATCCATTCTCTTCATAAATAAAACCAGAGAGAGTTTTTTAAGGACTTTTAGTATGGCACTGTCTTAAGTGCCCAGGCAGTCTTTTCCTACCAGTCCAATTTTTGTCAGTGGCCTCAGGATGACTGATATTTTGAGGTGATAAATAAAACTGCATGGTAAATGGCATTGGGGTTTGTTTTTAATAATTTTAAAAAATATTTTTAAGTGTAACAGAAGTTTGAAGTCTAGAAGTATGGGTAGTACAAGCAGCAAAAGCAATGCTGAGTTTCTGAGAGGGAATTACCCGGCTCAAGGCACAGAGTGGCTCTATCAGCATTTTAAAGCGGATTACAGGGCTGGCAGCAAGACGGAGGAACTTGCTGCAACCTGGAGATGTATTTCAGGCCGGGCCATACGCTGCCTTGCAGTGCCCTCTGCTGCTGCACAGGCAGAAGTGGAACAGCTCGAAACGGCTGTGACAGCACCCACACCAACCCCAGTGCTCCTGGCAAACAACCTGAACGTGGCCCTGAGAAAGCCCCCATCGAAAATCCAGCAGCCACTACATAATCACGCACACGTATTTAATGTGAGGAGCGTAACTGCGGGAAAAGCACTGAATTACATGGGCCGTCACTTGAACAAAATTCCAAGGAAATATAAACCTACAACACAACTGTTCCCTGAAAAAGAAACATTGAGCAAGTTACCCAAGAATATAAAAACATACAGTGAGGTAAGGTCAGAATTATATTTCAGCCTGTTCAGAGACTCCAGCTCCCATATTTCTTTTAGCTTTTGGAAGCCACAAATAATGCAATCCTTTTCTTCCCAGAAGTGAGCACTAGTGCTTTAGGACTTAAAGTCACTGGCAATATTGTCACGAGCACACAGGAAGCAGAGGGGAATTGTTCCCAGATGCCACAGACCAGACGAAGTCAGGCCGAGTGCTCACAGCAACATGTCGTCCAGCCAGGTAAAGCTTCGGATCACGATGCTGTTGGGAACCAACCTCCTCCACACCTGCATGCCTCCTGACTCCCTACTTCCACTTATTCATATGCACTGTCAGGAACATTGGAGAGAAGAGAGAAAAGGGAGAGAAGAGAGAAAAGGGAGAGCCTAACAACTTTCTTCTGTGTATCTCAAGTTTTCTGTAGCTACATGGGAAGGTCACGCATATTTTTTCCAACATTAAACTAAGTTTTGCTACCAAAGCTGGAGCAAGGATGTTAGCCACCAGTCATGAACCATTGTTTGATGCAGTAAGCTGAGCCTTCTGAAGTCACTTGTTACAAGCATCTAAATAAAAAGTATTTCTAAATTTAGTTACACCAAAACATTCTCAAATCACAGATTATATGCACTTCAAGCTGCAAGCAGTGGTAGGCACAAGTACTTAAGGTTTCCAGACTAATCAAATTGTTCAAACAGAATTGAAATATATTAAGTTCTCTCTTAATACTAGCTCTCTTCCTATGCTAAACAAAAATGTATGTCCTTTCCTAAGCTATGTGTATTTTCATGGAATCTAGTGTACACCATGAAACATGTCTTTCAGTTACTACCACAAGTACTTCCAATAAATGTCTCATCCACTTCAGTGAAGGATGGTCCAGTATCTTCAAATAATGTTTCTTCCTGTTACAATAATTCTTTTCAATTGTATTATTTCAATGTAGCTTCAGAATTCTAGACAGCAAAAACATGACAGAATCTTTATAAAACAGGCAATAAAACTGCTAGTAATGTCAGATCTACTGCAGTCACTGTATTTTATATCTGTAAAAATCCAGGATAGGAGGGAAAAAAAGACAAGTAAAAAAGGATCACTTTCCAAAATGATTAGTGATGAATTGCAAAGTATGCTGTTACCTTTGGTGGGTCATAAAATAGAAACAAAAATAAGTAAAATGTAAGAATCCAACACTTACGTGACAAAGCACACACGCTTCAACAAATCAAGCACTAAAATGCATGCTTTTTAAGATGTCATTTTGCAGATCTCTGCAAAAAGTGTCCCTTCTGAGCAGCAGGGCACAGTATCTTCTTAGTAGAAGCCACCAGCCCACACTGACACAGGGCTGTAACAATGATCTAGGAGGCATAATCATGCTTCCAGAAAACACGTTACTAAAAAATAGTGATTTTTCTGCATCTTCCCCAGAGAAGAATAAATGCAGGAAAGCAACCCGGCACAATTCCTTTTCTTCTCTCCGTTAAAGCTGAGGCTATAAGCTACACATGAAGCTAGTACAAGATTACACATGAAAAATAATCATCTCAAAAGTAGGAGTCACAAGCAGTGGTTTTAAAGTTCAGTAAATAGAACTAATGCTTCAATAACCATAACTGTTAGAGTAGGAACTTCATTAGAATAAATCTCAGTGACTAACTGCAGCTTGAAATATATAAGCTGAGGACTGACAAATTATTCTTCATAGCTCAGAAGATGACTATCAGAAAGACTGACAAATACCTGGAGTTTCAGCCCTCTATCTTGGGCACCAGCATTTTCCTATCCCACCTTTCACCCTACTCAAAGGAGCTCTTGTTACAGTATCTGGAGACAAGTGTCACTTTTTTCACCTTCTTCTTTTCTCTAAGACAGAAAAGACTGCTTCCAAGCGTTTACAAGTTAACAAATAGACAAATAGTCTTAAAAAAAAAAAAAAAGGACAGTAGGACAGTACACATTCTCACTCTTAATTTTAAGTACATCAACCTGCAGTTCATTGAAGCCATTCCAAGATAGTCAGATGGTTGCTCTGTAAAGTTCTGCCACCATGGGTCTTTCCTTCTCTGTCCTCAAAGTTGCTGTAACTCTGCTTAGAGGAGAATTAAGTACAGTGGAATGAGAGCAAATAATAAAACCACTGTGGTGTTTAATTAAAAAAAATGAAATTGAAAAATAAAAACATATTGCATGCATCATCGATCCCTAACATCTTACGTCAACTGCACAAATCTGAGAGCTACCCAGGTGTCACTACGGGTGCATAGGCTATCGGAGGTGCAACTGCAAGGTATGTGGACACAGCCAAGCAAGCTGCGACCTTGCTAGCGTGGGTAGGAACAGACATGACACAGCAGCGGTGCCAGCCTCAACCATGCCTGAGAAAGTCCCAAGGATGTCATTTGTTCTGCAACATTGGCATTTTTGATACCAAAGATGGGAGGACTTGTTGACTGCATTATGGCACAATACCATTTACTTTCTGATTCCCTTAGTTTTTGAAACTGTGCTAATTTACACCAAATAGTCTAGAAACGCAGATTCACAGTATTTCAACCCCAAAAACTCTACACCTTCATATGACTGGGCTTTCCCCCACCCCATCCAAATGGAAAAGTTTTGCCCTTGGAAATGAAGCTGAAGACTAACTAGAACTAAACAGCGTTTTGAAAAACAAACATGGTAAAATTTTGTTTAAGATAGGTTTTCTACACTGTTCAGGAGGAAAATGAATAGCTTCACATCCACAGTGCCCTAAAGAGCAAACACACAAGTTGAGAAGACAGAGGATTGATTCTTCACCTGCTTTTAAACCTTATCTACATGCAGCACTTCTCCCTGGACAGGACACATGGGTCTAAAATAATATACCTGACCTTCATGTCCTAAGCTACAATAACAGGGCTCTCAATGCTCTACAGCTTAAAATTAAGAAGTATTGAGATGAACTTGGAATACACGATGATCATATCACAGCTTAAGCTAGGAAAAAAGAAAAGGCTTATCATTACATTCAGCACTCAAATTAAAAAAAAATAATCAAAAAGCTGATTTTTTTTTCTAGCTGCAAGTGTAAATTCAGGAGCTGAATCTACTTGCTATTGTAATAGACTCATTATTGGCCTGTATGTATCTTTCAGGCCCACTGTAGCTGAGCATCTACTTTGACAGGACTTGGAAGCAAATGATGAAAAAAATCCCAAGGAGTCACAGAAAATAGAGGGGAGGGGCAGGTAAGGAGGCAGTGTGACAATTCAAATACACTTGCGTCAAAATGGCAGAAACCATTCTCACCATACTTCATCATTATCAAACCAGTAGCAACTAATAACACTGTGAAACTGTGACAGAATAATAATTTAAAAAAAAGCATTGTAACTCTCATAGCCTTTCTTTTAGTCTGCTCCTGTGTTAAAAGAACATGCCCAATCACTGCTGCTCACAGGATTTTTCTAATGAAAATTGCTAATTCTTCAAATAAGATTTTAAAAAGAAAACTCTAGAATTTTTAAAATCTCCAAATGACAATGATAAATATGAAAAAGCAAAAACCTGAAACAAAAAAAAATCTTCATACAAGTCCCCTACCAGAAGATCTGCTGGTCATCCAGGGCAAAGTTATTTGCTGTTTTTTTTTTTTTTAAAGAATGCAAGCAATTTTCTTGAGGATTAACAACATTTAACAGTGCCACAGAAATTTGTCTTACTTTTGGTAATAAAATTCCATTAAGGATGGTATTTATGTTTCTTTTCTAAACACAACACTACAACTAGCCAAGCCATTTCACACATCTTTAGTATGCATGATATCTGTTAGTATAAATATATAAGGTTTTCATCCAAATTTAGCTGAACAATAAACAAATCTTCGAGTATTTTCAGAAAGTTGTAAGTAGCTGTCAGTCTGGGGATAGATAAGGGATATATGTCAGTGTAAA
This sequence comes from Anser brachyrhynchus, assembly GCF_964034855.1. NCBI lineage: Eukaryota > Metazoa > Chordata > Aves > Anseriformes > Anatidae > Anser > Anser brachyrhynchus. The sequence goes on from NC_137695.1 coordinate 36,712,600, forward strand.
GTACATTCCCCTCCCTCCTCTCTGCAGATCAAGGAGAAAATTTTTGCCTACCTGCTTAATTTTCACGGCTAGAATAAGATTTTGCCACTAGGACATGTGGCTGCTCTTAACTCTGCATTTATAAACACGAACCAATTTTAAAGCCATGCCTTCTTGAAGCTGACAAAAATAGCAATAGCTCTGTCGTCTCACGCTGCATGCAAAAAACTGCAAAGCATTAACCTTCCTCACCATTAAAATGAAGTGAGAATGAAGCATTTCATTCATGCTAGAGAGAAAGTGTTCAACACAGACAGAAGTGCACGGGCCACAGAGTGACTGCCAGTTGCCAGCACTACCCAGTATGTGACTAGACCCAAAATTAGGGAGCAGAGTGATCACTCCACATGGCTCCTGGGCCAGCTGAGAGACCTTTCCTGTCCTATCAATATGGATGGGTATCCTAAAGGGGTGGTGGTGGTGGACACCCTGCTGAAAGCTGCGGAAACTTTTTAGAAACACTCTTCTCCAGTGTAGTCTTCAGGAAATTTATTTCAGAAACTCTTATAATTGTCATCCATACAGCTGCTGTGTTCTTTGGAGAGATGGACTGCAATGGCATTTCAAGCCTTTTTGCAAATGTCTGCTTAGGAAATTTGAAACACTTCTTAGCTATTAGAAGCTCTTCTTCACTGTCAGTTTTAGAAAAAAAACAAGTCTTCACTGTATCATTACAATTTATATTCAACAAGTCAAAGAACATAGAAAAAATCAGAAAATTTAAAAGAAAACATTTCAAAAAGGTAACACGTGTAGCTAACATATTATCCTGACACTGACTAAAGCAGCGTTCTATACATACAGATATAAAGGAAGACAACAATTAATGCCAATCACTAAAGACTTACACAAAGAAGATCATACCCAACTAGTTAGCAGCTTTGTCTTTGCTTTGATAAAGTCGAACTTCTTTTTGATAGTCAGTAGCATTCCTGTCATATACAAAACTCCACAGTGGGTTCTTCTGCTGCTATCCAGGGATGTGCAACAGTGGGGGGCAAAAGGAGCACAGAAAGAAAACCAGCAACCCCAAAAGAATATCCATCCTTAGAGAGCCCTGGCTCTAAGCACTGATCTCCTCCTTGCACAAGAAGGCTGGTGGCTGCCCTCCTGAGCGCCAAAGGAGGCAGGGATGGACAACCTGAGCCGAGGGGCTGCCTGCTGCCTTCACTTGTTGTAGCCAAGCCAGGGGCACGCATCCAGTACAGCCACAAGCTCCTGGCCACCAAGAGCTTCATACACCAGCACTGAGGGATGCCAGCTAGCATCCTACCATCATACCATAAACATTTTCAAATAGAGGTTTAAACTCAAACCTCCACCTCACTGAATGAACTAAGACGAAGGTTCTTGCAAGTGAGAAGTCATCACTGCACAGATGAACGTGCAGCAGTATTGTGGCCATGCGAATACTCAGACCCTTATTATGCAACTTTTTAAAGTTCAGCTTATTAAGCAAGTTACTACTAGCATGTTTACAGACTCTGAACATCCCAAGATACAGAGAGAAATTGGGTGATGAGAATCAGGATGCCGGAAACCAAAAGAAGGCTGTGTCTCAGAAGAACCTAATACATAGTCACCTCAAGAATGCCTGCAATATCAACAGGGTGTTGGACAAGGGGATGTCTGCCCAGGAAACTTGTTTTGGAAAGCCTGGAGAATCACGAAGAATAGCTACTGGGGAGTGGGGTGTGAAGGCTGAAATAGAAGGATTTCACAGCTGAATTCAGCAGGGACCAAGCTCCTAATAAACCACATGTTTGTAATAGCGAGAATAAACCACTTAAACAGTTTACCAAGTATCAAGGTGACTGGTGCTAGAAATGTTAAGCTCAAGATGGGAGGATACTTGCTTTCAGAAGTTCTGTAATCAGCGTTCTGCTCAGTGTAGATCAACACAGTGAAGTTCCCTTGTCTGCAAACCAAATTTTTATAGCAGTTGTGTTTTTTTTTTTTAATAAAATTTAAAACTTGAAAGAGCTGCTGCACCCAAGGGAAGAGCATACAGCTGGCTAATCACTCGGCTCCAAAGCCTAAACATAAATCTCAGTTGCACACAGTCACTTTTATCTGTGCCTCTGAACCAGGATTATCTACAGAAGCAAGTTGCGCAGTGCTAGCTCTCTGTTCGCACTATCAAGCCCAGAAAATTCTTACCCCACAACTCATTTCTCTGGAGCACGGGGTCAGCCCGGGTACAGCTGAGTCTTCCCTTAAGCAGCAGAGATCCAAAAACAATAATAAAAAGAAGGCTTTGCCACTTTAAAGCAACCTTGGCAGACTGGGGAATCCCAGTCAACAGCATACTGTTACTTGCCTACCAGTTCCAACATGCAATGCTTTTTTCTTGATGTGAGACATCACTACACCAAAAACAGTCCAAAAATAAAAATAAAAAACACCCACACCTAGAGGCATGAACCTTCTCCTCCTTCCCCCTACCCAGACAAAACCCACCCAATGTCACCACTCTCCTGGACCCTTCCCATGTCACTGATGACGTACAAATGTGCGCCCATGAAACAGCAAGGACTTGCCTGGGACAAAAACCCATTGCAAACAGGCACCCTTCCACTTGTGCATTCCCACGTATACTGCAGCTGCACGCTCGGTGTTTATTTCAGTGTTCAGTTTACACTCTTTCCCTTACCTAAGTGTTGTCCTGCTCTCACAAATTTGATTTGTCGCAAGAAATTCAAGCTTGAGGTAGGAAGTACAGATCTTGCTGCCTTACATGCACGTCAAGACAGTCAGCCTATAGTTTCCTCAAATCAATTTTTCTATATACTGTAAAACTTTACCAATCTTCATTATTAAATGGAGGGAAAAGTTTGCTAACAGCTCAGTTAGGTCACACAGCGAAAAGCCCAAACCATCAAAAAGGAGAAACTCACCACAAACATACCTTTGCTCGTTCATTTTGACAGCTGCCATGTGTAACAATATTTAACAGCAGGGAAGTCTGAGGTTCAAAACTTGCTGACTTTATTCACGTGCTTAACCTGGCAATGAAGTCCCAAATCAGCATCGAATGCCTAGCAAAGTTGAAGGTCAAGTTAACATTTGTACAAACCAGACTGTTCTCAAAGCCACTTCCACACTGGAGTCTTTACACATGCATTGGTCATATTCGGGAGTCTTCTGGGCACAGACTCTACCCCAGAGCATCCACCTGGTCCCCTTGCCAATCCAGTAACAAATTTAGAAAATATTTTTGGTAATCTTGCCTATACAAGAAATTTAGGAAAAGCAAGCCATTCTCAAAGCTTCAGCCACATACATAGTAAAAGCAAAGCAAGGTATAAACAAGGCTCTGAGTTAAGAACAGAATTTTTACTCTTGCCCAAACCTACTGGATAAACTATGACCACCACCTAGGTTTGCTTTAAGACATTATTCTTGGGATTAAAGACTCCCACAATACTCTTTTGAACTTACATTATTCCCAGCTAAACCAGTCACATCAACATCAGTTTAGGTAATCCAAATTAGCATCAATACCTAGGACAGTACCTCCTTGGAAACCATGTGTGAATCTGTTTTTTCCCCAAAGAAAGAATGTGGCATTTCCAAGAACATACATTTAAAGCATCGTGACTGGCATAAAGCAATAGCTCAAATACAAGAAACAATCCAAGTCACATGTGAGGTATAACAATGCTGTTCTTTGTGTCAAATGAAGAAGACTGATCTCAGAGAACAGAAGGCACTTTTTTGTGAGCATGAACTGAAAATGTTCCTGGTACCCACAGACACGACACTTCTTACACCCTGGGCTCCCAAGACAATGCTCTTTAGCAGCATCCCATATGATGTACAAGATGTGGAAGCCAACCAAATGTACTCCAAGTAACTAAACTGAAACCGCTGACAGCTGCACTTCAACAGAAGGCAGGCACATGCCAGAATGCTCACGAAAACACAGTCCGTGGGTGTACCTGAGTATTTTCAGTTAGCCCCACAACGGAGGAAGAAGCCAAGCAAGAAGTGAGAGACACCACCTGGCTAACAGAACAGAAATATTTAAGAACACTACATGGCTTACAAGATGCAGACATGAGAAAGGTTTGCTGTTTCCAACATCAACAGTCACGTGAATTTACCAACTTAGCTCTTTGGTAATAGCGCTGGTAGACATGGAATTGAACAAGGGAAAGAATGATATATAGCCATGCCCACTTCCAGTTCTTGTGGCAAGGCATAAGAAATCAGCAACTGTTTAAGTGATAAGACTAATGAAAAACATGGAGGCTGCCTTCTGAACAGAAAAAACTCAGAGGACACAGTTCAAAGAGCTGAAACACTAAAGACTGCAGGAAAGGAAGCAGAAATAAAGGCAAATGAAAGGTTATTCATGCTTGCACATACAACAGATCACCCAGTTGCAACTGAGGGAGCTTTTCAAAACTGTACCAAAATAGCAGCATCCTCTACAGCCAGGAAAGAACAAGAAACAGGCTAGGAAAATGGAGGGGGTGGGAGGAGAGAGAAACTTTCGAGCTCCACCTGGGGGAATCAAGACTAAATCTTAATTGACTCGATTAAGTCTGCAGAGAACAGATACTGTAAATACTAAAACTCACTAGGAAAAAGGAAAAAAAAAAGGGAAAAGACATCCAAGACAAAACATTCTTTTATTCTATGATCTCTGTTGTGCTGCGCAATTCAGAAGACAGAGGTTTGCCCTAGGGCTGTATTAGGGGTTATGCTTTGTGGTTTACAATTTTGATACGCCATTTCTGAGGTTTCTCAGAATATCTCATGAGAGGGCAGGATTACAGAGTATGACAGAAACACTTGTTCTGGTACAGAAATTCAAATCTAGGGAAGAACACATTACAATACACCAAGCTGTCAGTCAAGCTGCCTGTTTCTTCCGATTTGTGGTAAACAGAAAAGCAGAGCCCTTATTGCTTTTCTTAAGCTACTAAATAATTTCACAACATAGAAGGGGAAAACCATACAGTGCCTTTCTCTCTCGCATGTTAACTAAAGAATGGGGCAGGAACTTTTTTTTTGGTATTCCCATTGCTACATAAATAAAGCCTACCACCATCCTGCTATTTGGTCTCCTGACTAAGCATCAAAGAGAGATGCTTTATATGAAAGAGCTTCACAGCCACAGCAGACAGAAAGCAATAACGGAACTGGCAATCTCATTATGAAGTGTGTCCTCACTCCCACACATTAGCTGGGGAATTTTAACGTTTTAGCTCCAAAAATATATACTAAACCTATGACAGGGGATAAGAATACTCTAATAAATATCACAAGTGTCGTTCCACTCAACAACAGAATGAGAAACCTGAGTTTAAAGAAAGGGATTTAAAACCCATGTATAGTTTATGAAGTGTACAGAATAACGTGAAAGTTTAGCCTCAGAAATACATTATCTAAACCAGATGTTGGCTTCACAACACTCAATTTATGATAAATTGTTTTAATATTTATACCTAGACCAAGCTCTGCAATAAATCAGACAGAGCCAAAATATAACGAGCACTCTGAAGTAAAGAAATTACATGCCCTCTCTCTGCAAAACCAGTTTGTTTGGAAAGCAACGAGAATAAATCTCACAGTGGTTTAACGATGTTTTTCTTCACCTGCCTTATCGTTAAACCGTGAAGCCAAGACAGCAAACCTGAAAAACTAATTACTACGAACAGGAGCTGAACGCCAGCTCACCAATGCTCCCCCTCTGTGGAGGATCTCCTGCTGGATTTAGCACTGGTGCGGCCTCACCTCGATTACTGTGCATGGTGCTGGGCTCCACAACGTAACAGGGGTGTTCAGGTCCCCTAAAATGTGCCCACAGGAGGGCACCCAAGCTGGTAAGAGGACAGGAAGGCATGCCCTGGGAGGAGAGGCTGGGTACACCGGGTTGTCTGAGCTGGAGAGGAGTAGGCCGACGGGCAGCCTCCGTGCTCCTGCAGCTTCCCGAGCAGGATATCACACTGATGCACGCAGGCAACAGGAGACGAGTTTTACCATTTCATATGGCTCCAGAGCAAACTGAATGTGAAGATCATGTCCACAAAAACATCAGTTTGGTGGCACGACCTTTTGGTTTATTGCACAGCTGAGTCACGGTGTCAGACCACTTATGTCAGGAGCAGATATTGCAAAGCAAACTTCTTCCCCTATAGAACAAGGTGTTTTAAGCACGTTTTGCCATCAAGAGATTTTCTTCAGAGTTCCCTCTCTACCTCACCTCCATCCCCTTCGCCCCCTCCCAAAAAAAGGCTCAGGGTGCCACTGGTGAAGTGTCAAGTGTCTGCTCTGCCACCAAAGGCTGTGGGGAAAGAATACGTGTACGATCTGTCCAGGCTACATAACATGAGCTGCAAAGATTGAATCAGTTTGTGTTATACTGTGTTTAAAAGAAAAAATATCTAATTTTCTGCCTGAAACCATCTCTCTGACAGAGCACGTAGATAGTGAAGCAGGAAGCACTCACCACCTTCCCCAGACTGAAGAAGGCTTCCATTTTTTCTGGATCTAGGAATAGAAGGTGCCACAACCACACTAAAATGTTGCTTTCAGCACAGCTGGACTTGCGGCTTTCCCGGCTGCACGCTGAGTATACAGGATCAGACGGAAACAATGGAAAGTAAGGGGAAGAGAATGGAAAAAAATCTCCAGGTAGGTTTCAGAAGCCCACAGTGATTTGAAGAAGTTTTTAACTTTTCAGGAGAGCCTCATAATAACCCTGGAGAGGGCCAAGGCAGCTCTGCCTCAGTAAGTGGCAGACAGTGGATGCCTCGATCTTACTTTACTGTGCATTTGCACTGTCAGCAAGAATCCAGGCAGACAGGGAGCCACAGCAAGTAGCGGGTGGATCCCTTAGCTTTTAAATTTCGGAGCATTTTTTCTTGCTAGTTTTACATTTTCCCTTCCTTTGACTTAAAAGATTTCTACTGGCACCGCTCTGTAATCAACTCAGAACAGAACAGCACCCCCTATCCCTACCCCCCACCCCAACATAAAGGCTTATATCCTACTGGGAGCCACACTGGAAAGCTGTGCTTTCATGTTCTAGGTGCGATTCACAGGGGCCTCTCCTGATGACAACCTGGACAAGTGCAGAGGGGAGAAATACCAGATCAGAATAAAAGCGGTAATGAAGAGCACTGATGCGTATGTAGGTCTGCAGCTTAGTTCACTCCAGCCCACTTGTCTGGTTTTGCAACTCTTCTCATCTTTCTTTACTGTACACGAACAGCAGCACCGACCCACTGACTGGTGTGTTGACAGAGATTCGAACGAACCAGAGCAGTATTCTGGAAATGAATACTTTTGGTTCTATTCACACGGAGAAAAATTGAAGTCTATATTCCACTTGCTATCTATGACACTCAATAACAGGATGCCCCATTACCGGGTAGCGCTTCATTGACACGCCTGTGCTGCTGGGTAACGTTGCTGCCCAGCAGCCGAGCACTCAGCACTTTGGTTCGATGCGTGAGCAGGCTGAGTCAGGAAGCAGAGCTGCCACAGGCACCGCGTTACCTTGATAACTACTGCTTGCGGCTGCTGTGGCCTTCTGGCTGCTCTGGGGACTGCCGTGAGTACAACGGGTGCCGACAAAACTGAGACGTGCTCCCAAATCTGTTACAAAAGCAAAATGTCAGCAGCAGGCATGGGAGAACACTGCCAGAATGAAGTGGGAAAAACAGCTCTCAGACTGACGTAAAACCTGTTCGAATAAAGTCATCCTTAGGAAACTGCAGGTGTTGCTGTTATTGCATTAACTTCATTTTCTAGAGCAATCAGGCAGTAGGTTGTGTGCTAGGCTGTCACCGGCCTGAAGAACAGCATGTGCTTTAGGACAACAAGAGCTGACCAGGCTGGCTCCAAAGCATGGGAACTCCTTGGGCCTGGGATTGCACTTTTGCATTTACAAGCTCAGCAGCTAAAAGGAGCCCAGGTGCAGACACAGAGAGGACTGTGGGGTACATTTACGGCAAGAGGTGCAATGCCCTGCAAGATTATCTCAGCCAATACAGACAGCTAGTTAAGTTCAGATACTACCATAATAACCTCACCTGAACTCAGTGTTGACCTTCCCCTCTGAAGAGGAGTTTGAATTAGATGAGTTCCCAAAGTCCCTTCCAACCTAAAGGACTCAGGAATCTTAATAGGCCATGATTCAGTAGGAACAATTTAAGAGAGAGGCATCTGACATACTTCCCCAATGTCAGACAACAGGGCATATAGCAACTCTTCACAGGTTCCTAATGCCTTAGGCTCTCACTGTCCCTTTCCAAGCACAGAACAGGCCAGGGTTCCTTAGAGCTCAGCAGATCCTTTAATTGCCTTCAGAAGATCCAGAAGTTGGTTCCCAGAGGCAGCAAGCAACCTAAGTAGATGGCATCCCAGCTTTGAAACCTTGGATGCTAACAGCCTCGAAGGGCTGGAAGGGGTATCCATGCCAAAGACTTGAAGGTTACAGAGCTCCAACAAGGAGAAGCTGCAGAAAGCCGGGCCAGAAGAGAGGACAGACTAGCAAGCTCCACCACCAGGTTCCTGGGAGCACTGCTGGCACCCCTGCTTTGGGGTATCCAGCTAACCTTTTAGAATGGGTTGGGGGCTTTATTTATTTTTTTATTAGGCCTGAAGTAGAATTTTGAGAGTCCAGACGTGAAGTACAACAGCGGATACTTTGACAGAAATACCCTTCTCCCTGAAGCTTGAGGCCCCAGGTAGCTCTGTTTTGTAGAGGGTTCATACAAGTTCAAGGCTGGCAGTTTAGCAGATACTCTCCTTAGGCATTTAAAAACCAGCCCATGAGGGAAAGAGTTTCTACGCCTAGTTGAGAGCCAGAAAGGGATGGCACCCGCTCAGAAGATTTCTAAATGTCTGAAATTAGGCTCTCCCACAGGTTTACTTACATGAGAATTACACTCTAGTGGGAAGGTTGTTCGAGTTTTCCTGCTAGGCTGGACATGGAGGAGCCAAGCCAACCAAATGGTAAAATATTAACAATTAAATATATATATATCTCAATTGATACTGAAGTTTTATCAACTCCAAGGTAAACTAGTTCAGTTATCTTATTTCCAGTTCATGCAGCAGCCACACAAAACAAGTGGGTGGTTGGGTATACATGTTTTGTGCCGGGCCCAGAAAAAGCAGAAGAGCTGTGGTTGTGCCTTCTGGCAGAATTGCATGCCTGTGGTGCAACATCAAAGGCAGCAACTTAGCCTGCAGGCTACAGCAACAGTCATATCTCAAACAGCCATCCAAGAATATACATTTAAGGAAGAACAATGTTACAATTCTTCCTGGTACGGGACTAAAATGGAAAACTGTGGTCCTGCATCCTTTTTTGCACTGTCCATTCTGCTGCTGAAGAGGGCACGTTGCTTCTTCACCTACCTGAAGCTCATCACATAATGCATGAAGTTCAATTATTGTTTGTAATTAAAGCTAAAACTATGAAGAACATGATTTGAACAATAACTGGGAGGAAAAAAAAAAAGATGAGGAAAACCACACTGCACATAGAAATGCCCATGAAAAGCAGTCTCCCTACACCAGAGAAAGCATGTGAAGTCAGCCTGGAGGAAATAAAAAAATCCCTGATTCATCATCACGCTAGCCAAACATTTGAAAAGTGAGGCAGTACAGTCATGAGATGATGTCACACACAGTGCTGGAATCCAGTTCGTTGCCACAGCCAAGACCAGAAGGAAAGAATTAAACGATCATTATCACACACAGAAGTGGTATGCATTGAAACACAGGGAACAGCCAGTCCAGAACCCTTAAGAATACACAGGAGACGAGCTTCTGGACTATGTGCACCCGACAGTACAATTAAACTTCCTCTCTTCCACTGATCATCACTGTTAACTGAACACTGTATTAGGGTCTCCAGCCACATAGTCATACGGCACTTCAGTCCTTTCTTCGAGCCCTGGACAGTTTGCACTGAATACATGAGGATATAAATTCTTTGAGGGGGTTGTGGTTTGCCATTTAAGTATCACACTTCATGTTTTGCCACCCTTGCACACGTCAGAATCAAATGTGCAACTCCAAGCACATCTGCAAGATAACGAGGACAGGAAATTGTCCCTTTCCACCGACCTAGAATGACCAGAGGCAGCAGCCCCCAGCACATGAGAACAGACAATTACCAAAACAGCAGATGATTTAAAAGGTTACCTTTTAGCTACACAGGTGTGTGTACAATACCACCTCTTACATACGTGCTACAAGGTGCTTCACCTGTACAGTATGCCTTCAGACAGACTCATACAAATTGGATATAAAATACTGTTAAGATAATCATTCTCACATCATGGTGCCTAAATCTGTCTGTTGGCAAAGCAAGAAAAGAATGACCAAAGTAGTAACCTAGCAAAAGCTAAATTTAGCAACTATCTCAAAGTCTTCACTCATATATAAAAGAGGTTCAGATTGTAATTAGAACTCCTACAAAAATAATTATATGGATTTAACATTATGTTATATCACAATGAGCATGCACATGCACATCTATGCATTAAAATGTAAGTTAACAAAATTTTCTTTTAAATGAAGCTGGAAAAAGTAAGTTTTGAATAATATCTTAGGAAGCCAAAACCAAATACATATCAACATTTGAATACAGTAAGCACCTGATGAACAGTGAGTATTTTGTGACATCTTGAAACATCCCTTCTGTCCCCTTTTCTTCTCCCACCTTTATTGAGCCTAGTCTCAGTACCTACTTACACATTGTTGACCATGAAGAATTGGGCCTTCTTCTGAGGAAGAAATTGAATAGACTTAAAAAGCTCAAGCAGATTAAAAGCTATCAACTAAAAATCGCTAGAACTAATCTAATTTTGCTTCTCATCTCACCCACACATGCAATTTCATCATTATAATGCAGCCAATGTATCTGCCTTCAATAATGAGCTTCTCCCTCTCCCCCAGATTGAAGACCTTGCTCAAACATAACCTGCTTGTAGTATTAATAGCATACATGAGCACTATGGAGAAGCCATCTCTAGCCAAGAATCAGTGACAGGCTTTAAAGAGATTGGAAGATTTTCATTTTCTCTCTGTGTAGCTTGAAGTACACATGGAGCTGAATTTTACAGATTTCTTTTTCAAACAGAATCACTGATGTTACTGCAGTAGAGGTAAGAAGGGAAGCCCCCACCTTTTAGACCCCATAGCCTGCAACATTTTATGGGACTGGGGAAGGAAGTTGGAAATCCTTTTACTTTTGCGTTAGAGTGTGCAGCCATTCAAATAAAACATACCAAATATCTCAAGATGCGAACAGATCAATGACGTATGTAATTTTTTTATTAACAACTGCTCTATCACCAAGAAGGAAGAATAACATTTTTTAGGTTTAAACAGTGATGCTTACCTCCTATGAAGTCTTAACACAAAGGAATACGCTGATGGAATACAAAAACTGCTTACACATTAAAAACAATTAGCTACCTGTTTCCCCCATATTTAAAGTACAGTTATAATAAACCCAGTAGGTTTATTATAATTTTAACTCTCAAAACCTGTCTATTGCTGTAAATATTGTAGACTCCAGTTCCTTCTTTCAGCTATATTAGGGGTTCCCTTGATTATCTGCTGCTTCTGCACTTCTCTTCATTCAACAGAAGGATACCCACAAAAAAAAAAATAGGCTCACTAAAATCACGTAAGCTTCTACCTGCCAGCAGCTAGTATCAATAGAAAACTAGAAACTCACATGAAATAGGTGCATACAAGCACCTGGAAATTTAGCATGATGAAAACTATACTGTAAGGAGAAAGTAACTCCAGAAGCATTACTTGACAGTCAGAAACCTTGGTAATAACTATAGCAATGGAAACTAATTCCTAAGACAGGAATGGCAAGGAGAGCTCTTTGCAACTATAAAAAGCAATAAGGAATACAGAAGTGGCTTCACATGCATGTAATTAATATGCAGCCAGTAAAATACTGAAGGATCAACACAACTATGAACATGTACCAGGTCCCGGGGTTACTTGTTAGAGGCAGAGATAAGAACAGCAAAAGGATGAATGAATAAGCGTTGCTGTAGACCCACAAAAACAACAATAACAGACGTTCAAAATGGTGCTGAAAACAATGCAAAAAGAAACTAAACAGGTATATTTTATAACTAATGATGAAAATTTAGAGGTGAACAAGTAGTTCACCTACTTACAGAAACTTTGTAAGGTCAAGAAACCTTTCTAAAGAAGAGAAGTATAACACAAATTGCTCTTATGCTTCCAATTTCATGTTATCCTCCCCCTTCCCAGAACAAAGGTGGGCAATGGACCAATTACAGGATAACAAAAAAATCAACTGAGCACCCAGAATAAAAGTTAAACACACAGAATTAATCAAGTAAGAATATTTTTTTTGTGTGCATCTCCATGCCAGTAAAATCGGCCAGTGTTTAAATCTCTAGAACAATACTGTCCAGGAAAAGCAAACAACAAAACCAAACAAACAAATCCACCCTGTTCTATATTGCAGTTACTGCTCCAGGAAAAAAAAAAAAAAAGGCGGTAACAGAAGTGCTAAAGGAATTAGAAGCATCCAGTTAGCACAAGCTAGCACGCACCATGATCTTTGGCCAGAGAAGCTGTGGATGCCCCATCCCTGGAGGTGTTCCAGGCCAGGCTGGATGGGGCTTTGGGCAACCTGGGCTGGTGGGAGGTGTCCCTGCCCGTAGCAGGGGGTTAGAATTAGGTGATCTTTAAGGTCCCTTCCAGCCCAATCCCTTCTGTGATTCTGTGATCCTGCACTATATAACACAGAAGTGACAGTAATGGCCAGCCTCCCAAAAGACAACTGCATATGCCTTTTGAACATTTTGTGTAAAAACATAGAAGCAGTAGGTTTCTACAGGTTTTAAAGTGTCTTGGAAAATAACAGTGACTTAAAATAACATTTAAACAGAATTAATAGACAGCTTTGCTAAGTGATAGCTCCTATCTTCTGTTATGCACTCCTCCTAAGACACGATCCATACATGAAGGCTATTAACTTCAGCATGGATAAAAGAAAAAGTAATTTCTACATAGAGATGGCTAACTTTTTTCTATGCATTTACATGAAATTTTATGTAGATGCAGTTAAGATCATTTTGCCTCCACCTGGATTTCATCCAAAGAAATTTAAAAAGCTGTCTTGAAGAGAGGAAGCCCAAGCAAGGCACGCAGGCTGCCACAGGGGTGCACACACACACTACATACACACCGCCCTCCACAGTCTTCAATATTCTGCTCAGATTTGCTCAGTTTCCTATACTTAGCCTGAGCATTTTAAGAGGCTGGCTGTTTAAAAAATTTCCTGGTTATTTCAAGTTACTAGGATTCACTACATATCAGCGAGGGGTTTTGTTGTTCCCATTTTTGTTCTACAAACAAGTACTTTTTTTCCCTACATTGATTTTTTTTTCCTGCATTGCAGTGCAGATATACGCCTTCATCTTTTCTCCACCTTCTTCCAATGAGGTAACCCATGTCCCCTCCATAAACACAGCTCCCTGTCGCTCCATGGTGGGGCTCAAGCTCCAGACCTTGTCCTCTTTTCCTGCCAGAGCTGGAAGGCAATGAGAGCCTGCTGAAGGACTGCAGGCACACAAGCACCAACACCTGAAACGTAGGAGTATGCAAATGAGAATTAGCCTCCTGAGCTTTCTTTCCAACCACACTGCACCACGCAGACTTTTTTTTGAAAAAAAAGGCAAATAAAATAAGTAGTGAGAAAAAGCTATTTTAATCGTTATTTTCCAGTAAGGAATGCAACAGGTGCTGAGAGCTGTAGGAAAACCGCATCTGCTCCCCTGAGATGGCAGGCCCTGCCTGATCACATTTTATAATACATATTTTGCAGACGGACAGATTGCCCAGAATCTGAGGAATGCGGCCCATACCGCTGCGAGACCGTAAAAAACGTAAGGAAATCTGCGGGCTTTCTTGCGGCAGGGATCTGGAATGCCCGCGCTGTTTACGCAGCATTATAATGGTAGTCCCCACACTGTTGTCATGTCAGCGTGATTAAACCCACTAGCACTCCTCGTCCTAGCCAGAAAGCTGGGCGGTTTGCATGTCACACTTGTAAACCCTGAATCCTTTTAGTTCTGCACGCAGCGTGGAAGCCCATTCGCCCACTTAACTTGACCATGAAGGTGGAAAGATGAGAATTAGGGCTGTTTTCTGAAGGGATTAAGGAGGGATAACAATTGAAATTGGGCCAGCCCTCTGCTCGGGCTTAGAGAAGTTTGAATGTCCAAGGATGTTTGTGAGCTATTGACATGCGAAATAATGGCTGCTATGTTTGCCTACAGAGTCACTGTAGGACCAGCCTCTGACGGAAGGCTTTGCAAAAAGCTCTGGGGTCCGTGAAGCAAAGAAGACGGTGTATCTTAAACAAAATCGTATTGTCTGGTCTGGCCAGGCACTGAGGCAAGAGAGTCTCTCATCCATCCGCCATGCAAGGAGCCACATTCCTTCAAACGCGTTGCTGCAGCAAGTTTCAGGGAATTGCCACATTTATATGCACCACACAGATAATGCACTCGAAATGCTTTGAGACTGATATGAATAGGAACTATTCTTCCCTTTAATTAGCATTTTTGCCAGATGAACACTGCAAAGTGCCAAGCTGTGGAATGCTATTACAAGTTCAACTCGACAGACAGTTGACTGCCAGAATACAGCCAAAATCGGGAGATTTTGTTTTCCATCTACGACTCAGTTCTGCCTACTTGAATGAAAATAACTCGGCCATCAAAACAATCAGCTTGTCACAGGACAAAAAGTGTGCCAAACAAACCCTGAAAAGTCATATATAAAACTCCTCTGAACTCTTACGCAGCTGTATGACGTTCTTTGGTTAGCGTATTAGTCACTATCCATCAACCACTAAAAAAGTAAATGAGTTAATATACTTCCTAAAAGGTATTTTATCATAAAATTACCCAGATTTTTTTTCTGCAAGTCAAACAATTGATGTTAACTAAAAAAAAAAGACCATTTACAAATATATTTCAAACATATTTCTCCAACACTTCACTCTAAGTTCTGACCAGGAGGAAAACTAAGCATCCAGCAACGTAGCAAAGACATTAGTTATATTGCTTGCATATTGGTGTTCTTGCATTACCAGATGAATTGACAATAAAATAGAAAGACAATTATAGATTTAAAAAAAAAAAACAAAACACAAAACATTGGCTTGTTTCCTAGCAACAGCTCAGCTAAAATTACTTAACATTTCTACTCAATCAAATGTAAATTTGACTATGTTATCCTTTAAATGTTGATTATAACAGCCCTTTTCAAATGCAAATTCAATGTGTAAAGTGAATGTAAACGTTGACAAAGCTGATACGAAAAATCTCCTGATTAACATCATTTGCATGTACACAGCAACATTATTACAAACCTTCAAAAGACAGAAGGAAATGGAAATTGGATAGAGAATCACCTTCTCCATCATCTTCTTTCTTCCCACTTTGTTAAAGACCAAAACAGACAAAAATATAGAGCCTTTTGGACTGCGTGCAAGATTCCAACAGTTTAAAAGTGCAAAGCATCAGCTCTATCTGAATGTCATACCTTGTTTTGTTAGCAAATACAATAGAGTGACAAAATCTGCTTTATTTCTCAGTCACAGAACATGCTGATTATAGTAAATATATATAGCGCAGGGCAGACTGTAATGTTTATAATACCATTCAGACATTGATAGCTTGCAAGTTTTCTTCCCTCTTTTAGCTGTAATTTAGCACGGAAAAAACCCACACAACTGAAGGCAGGGGACAAATGAACATGGATCGCTCCCTTCCAAAGTTTGAAAGTTTGTTCTGCGCTATTAATCAGCTTTGAGATTCAAAGACATTAGTCAGGTATGCACACACTCAAGACTAGATAATAATGCTTCAACAGGAATGTTAAAACTTTTCTTCTTATTGCAGCATTCCACAATTAGGGTATTAAAATACACCGTTTTACAACATGCACGTTACAACTACTGCTACTCAACCAAAAGTCAGCAGGAAGCCGAGAACAGATGCACTGTACCTTCAGCACATTGCAAGTACTCAGAATTAACATCTTCAATTAAGAATATTTTCTAGTAGTAAACACCATCTTTCCTTCTTAATCATCTCAGTAAGGACGCCAGGCTCAAACACAAGATCTATATCTACAGATACAAATGTTAAGCAGACTTGTATTTGGCAATTTGGCAATTTTTTCATCTTGATGTAACACGGTACCTTGATAGCTTGCTGTGACAAATGTGCTACTCCACTACATTTACACTATGATGACTTGCACAGCATCAACTACATCAGTGCAAAACGGATAATTTAGTATACAGCACCATAAAACAGTAGGAGATGGATGATATGTTCCTAAAGAAAGCAGATGTACTTTCTTCCTCCACTAAACATTCTTAATATAGTTATCACAAGCCTGTTGAGGATTATCTCCTCTATTCCAGATTAGAGTTGTTACTTTAAGTATTTTAAACAGGATATAATCCTTCCCCTCTCCAGCCCCAGCCTGCAAACTTTAGCAATGTCAGATCCTAAAGGCTGAGACAGAAGTCTTTACAACAAATCGCACAACGCAACAGATGAGTATTGGAAAGAACAACTGGTATAAGTGTTTATATTCATATCAAGCTCAAATCCTTCCCTTCTCAAAAAAAACAATCCCACTTCAAAACGATGGGTCTGGGACAGAGCCAAAAGTGAGTTTTGGAATTGACCAAGAGCTGGGAAGGGAGGGAAACCCAGGATGACACGTGCAACAATACTTCATCCTCCTGTGCCATTCCTGCCTGCTCCCCCACCATGTACAAACTCGTTATATTTGCCAGACAACTATTAGCCAGAGTCAGTTTTAAGGATACAACCCACATCTGGAGAAGCATCCTGAATCAGATATGGGCCAGTCTTCTTCAGCAAAGCCTGAAGCAGCAGGATATCTGGACCTTACTTCATAATGTCCTTCACTCCTATGCTGCATGTTTGCTGCTCCACCCAAATCTAGCTTCTGGCAGGAGAAATAAGGAGACTAACGCATCCTTTTGTGAGAATTTTGAGATATAATAGTTTATTTTTGTTTCGAAAGATTCCAGAAACCCTTCTAGTACACTATATACACAGGAAAATACTATTATATCCTTGTTAATATATATTTTCAAGTAACTTCCACAGTCTGAAAGCCAGGGTCGGTCACAATGATTTACTGCACAGAAAAAGTAACCTTATTTGACTATATGGTACTATAATTAAACACACAGCAAAATACTCTGATTTTATGACTCTCACCAAATACATGGTTTACAACCTTATTTTTCCAATCCATGTTTTTAGCTGTAACCCTGCAGAAATACGATTAACAATTTTCCAACTATAAACAATGAAACTAAAGACAACAAATTCTGCTCAAAGTCTTACATCACTGACTGTACGATTTACCATTAAACACACCATCAGTGTACGTGATACGACAGCTGCGTGCTGAAGGACAATCAGCCTGTGATGGAGTAGCTGCAGCAGCAGTAATGATCAGGTGATTGGACTCTCGCCTCAAAATCATGACACAACAGGTTGCGAGTTCATATCCACTGCAGTGACTAGGAGAGATAACGCAGTGTTTGTTGAACATGCTGGACAATTGATCTGAGAACTAAAATAAATTACTCATATACTCACAGAGTTCCTGGAAAAAAAGGCACATTTACCAGTAACATGAGAAACACTTGCTACAGAACAAAAGTATGTAAACAAAACACAGGCAAGACATGCATACACAGTTACCCTATACCATATGGCGCATCACTGCCAAGAAAGTTCGAGTTACAAATATTTTAAACAACTGAAACTCAAAAATGAGCAGAAGTTAGTTAAATGCAGACAAGGAACCAACAAACAACTGTTACTTGTGCACACCGCCCTTACCGACAGAAATCGCCTCAAAGGAACTGTTCAGCCTTAGGTGAGGCACTGCTGGGACTCTAAAAACCATAGTGCAGCTATCCAAACTGCATGAGGCACTAGGATCCACGATTTAGAGGAAGTTACCTTTCTTTCAACTCGCCAGTGGCCCAACTTTAAACCACTCTTTTCCTTAATTCTGAATAAAACACACAACCAAGGTCCACAACTATAGATAACTTCCTTTCGCCTTTCACATTTTGATGATCCAGAAGACCCCTTTCAGCCCTGTGCAGGGGGACCAAGTAAAAGCAAGGAGAATTAAAATCAGAGCAATGCAAGAGCAGCCCAAGGTGGGGGAGCAGCAAAGCCAGAGAAGGGAAACAAAGAGACTGGAGGAAAAACAAAACAAATTACTGCAAAAATACCAATCCAAGTTCCTAGCTCTCCTAGTGAATTATACAAGAAAACAGTTCAGCTGCAAGCAGCTACAGCCCAGAGAACCAACAACCTGTTCTCATCTGTGAGGTAAATGTGGTCAAGGTAATGTCACTCTCATACTATCCTTTCTGATATTGCGGGCAACATTTACTTGTAACATGACCTACAAGTCAAAAGAAAACCCTCTTTTGACACTCGAGTATTAACAATCAGGTGAAAGAACAAGGACTGAGGAGGGACAGAGCTGCAGTTTGTATAGAAACTTGGTTATAACCGCACACATGCTGCGTAACCCTGGCAAGCGCTTTCATCTTTTACCTTGCAGGCAAACGTCCCTAGATTTAAAGAAAGAAAAAAAAAAAAGAAAAAGAAAACCACACACCTGTGAATGAACGAACAAGACAGCGCGATGACCTAGAAATATCGCCCTGCCTCGTGATGTGCGAGACCTCAGACAGTCACCATCCACCTCTGCAGAAGGCAGGAGTTGCAGGGGGATAGAAAGCAGAAGAGAAAATAAATAGAAGCAGTCTTCATGGCGGTGTCAGACTCCACGAGCAGGCCTTCAGCCAGACCACAATCTGGTTTATGATTCATAGAAAAAGAAACTACGTTATGTTCACAGACCGTCATTTCTGCCACAGCTTCTTTTATGGGCAGTGGTTTTGGTAGATAAACCGTATCTGAGTCAAGAAGCAGCTTCAGTAAGCACCTCAGCATCAACCTAAGTCGTCGGCACGCTCCTTTCCAGCTCTGCAGCACTGCGCACTGCCGCGCAGGTGGCTTCAGAGAAAAGTGACCCCATCAGTGCCCCCTGTCCGGGGAAGGCAGACGCTGATAAGCACACCGAGAGTACAAGGATGAGACAAGTGACATTCACGAAGGAACCAGTTGCTAATCAGCACTCATTGGGATCCTCAGTGTCTTCACAACTTGACATTACTTTCTGGGTGGGAAACAATTATTCGGGATCCTAACTAATCTGTTCTGACGAGCAAACGTATCAAGCGGCATATGTGACCTTTTCCCCCCTGCAGCAGACTCTGCTTACTTGAATTCCTAAGTTCTTGAAGAACAGAGAGGATACACAAGGCATGAAAAAAAATCAATAAAAACAAAATAAAAGACAGGAAGATTTGCTAGCTACAGGAAAGAGCATCCCTTTTAGTCCCACCACTGCTTACATTTTATTCATCAATTTTCTCTTCATCCAGTTCCTCTCTTTCTGCAGAGACAACCTAGCAGCAGCACGTTCTTATTATTCAACACAAAGTCAAATATAATCCCAGATGATTAAAAAGCAATAAAGCACTCCTTCAACAGATAAAACAACAGAAACACAGTCAGAAACAGTACTCTTGCTGATCTGGAATCTCTCTCTCCCTCGCCTTCTTAGGACCATTTCTGGCACATTCTTCTGGTCCAAATACACACAGAAGAGGAAAGGTTACAGAATAAAATAAATATATATTTATAAAATAAAAAAGTCAAAAGACAGCAAGAAATAACTATAAATATAGCAGCTAATATAAATAAGAAGTTCTTGAGTACTTAATCAACTTTGGATTCAGAAGTGGTCTCACAGATACTGCTCTGTAATTAAAGCTCACAGACACAACACAAAGCTTAGAAATTAAATTACTTGGCTGCTGGAATAAATATTTATGGTTCACCTCACCTGCCCACATATTTTGATCATTTAAGATTTTCTCCTTCACAATCAATTGAGCCGACATAGCTATCAAAGGCTCAACAGCAAGATTTGTGTGATACAGAAAAACAAAGGCAAGAGTTATTGTAAATGTGTTTTAAAAAAAGAAACAGTAATCAGAAATATTAAGTATTTGCATACTCCTCTGAGTAAAACTCATTTTGAATTCTATGATGTCCCCAACTTGAAAGAGGAATTAGACTTCAGTTTCCTACCCAAAACAAATTATTTATTTGCATGCAACACACTTACATGTAGACAAAGGAAAAGTAAACATTCTTCATGCATATATATGTTCATTTTTATATACTTATGTGTAGGCTTAGTTATGAGGCTACATCTCCTGATATACAGATTGGGATCTTTATAGTGGAGAAGTCACCCATGCACAATCCAAAAGTGTCAGGGGTCACCAAAAGACTGTTTTCAGAGGTGCAAATTACCTCTCTGTTCTGTGAGCGTGCGAATCCTTCCTGCCCACACACCTGTGGCATCTCCAAACAACTCTTGTCACTGGGAGGCGACGCAGCCTTGCTGCCAGTATTTTCACTTACACAGTGGTCACAAAGTCTGAGAATTATGATTTTCACCAGTTTTACTACTTGTTGAAAGATTTAGAAAAAAAAAAAAGGAAGGTGTCAGTGAGTTAAAAAAAAAAAAAAAAGGCACATACCCAGAACACAACCCCCGACACCACCACACAGATTTGCCATTTTATTCTTCTAATGCATCGGTGCCAAAGCGAAAGTTCAAGATCTATTACACCAAGTGGAAATGCCATGAAAGAGGAGATCAGATGGCAAAACAAGCAATTCGAATCCTGTAATAGCCTAGACCTATTAACATTGTGTAGACAAGAGTGGCTTTTATCTTATTCCAGTCTGCTTTGCAACAGGCCTTCCTATTTCCTTCACCCCCCTGTACAGAATCCACAACAGCAATGCTGGTTCACAGTTACATGAAGTTAAAAACATGCAAATTCCACTACTATACTGTATTTGATAAGCAGATTAATCTCTGTAGTCCACATGCACAGCAATGTGTTGGCCATCTCTTACAAGCAATATAATCTGTTCATCATGTCAGTGGAAGCAGAGGGAAATGTCAAATCATAGAGGACTAAATCCTCGATCCACAGCAACTGTGTGCAACTTCAAAGCTGTACACAGAGAAGAAAATATGAAGTTGAAACAATGCAGAAATCTCTACCTAGTGGTGAGGCACTGGTGATCTTTAGAAGTCATATCTGGCATATTCATTTCTATAGGAACACTGGATATATGCTGAAAAAGAAAATGTAAAGCCAGATCCCTCGTGCTCACAGTTGGCTACAGAGTGCAGTGCAAGTAAGCCATGTCCAGGAATCATGGAGCACTATTTTCATTTTCCCACATCCAGTTCAAGCTGGTAGTATTGACACCACAACAAGTGCACATCAGCAGAAAAAGACTGCATGTATCTCAAAATCTTCACTCCTCATCAGAAGGCTTCTGCATGAGCTGCTCCCTCAAAACTAAAACATGAAAATCAGCTGATCACATACACGCACATGCCCGGTATGAGACCCAAAGAATACAAAATGTGTAAGAACATGTTCAATCTCAGGAAATGCCCATAATCAATCCTCAAATTCAATCCCCGACCAAATACAAAACCCCACAAGCCACTATTCCATTTATCTAATTCCTTAAATCGGTCCCATCACTGTCGTTATCTGAGTTCTCGAACACAACTGACAAATATGCACTTCGCAGCCTATCTCATTACTACTACATGTTTGTGAAAGGCAGATACACAGACTTTTCTCAGTTCTTCTCCAACCAAGATATCTGTTAAAAAGTCTGTGTCTCCCCAAGCCAGCAACTGTGTTATTCAAGCCGTTCTGGTAAGGTCACGTCATCGTTACTGGATGTCTTTCATATTACAACACATCCTAAGCAACAGAAACAAGATTACAGCTAAACAAGATTCTGGTATATTAACATGTCCATCAAATAACTAGTAAATGTAATGATTAGGAAAACTTTTGTAACTCACGTAACGTTCTCGAATCTCTTCCCCAGCACAGAAATAACTCTGTGCGCTCTCTGCACTGCCTCCATTCTCAACATCCACGAAGGGAGGATGGAGCAGACTCTAAATAAATCTACCTCTCATTACCACAACTTTTCTTTCCCCAGGTCATCAGGTTGGAATAGCTTCCAAGCTTCATTTGTCTGCCAGTATAAACATTTCCTATGGCTCCGCCATGTAACGATGAAACAGCTTTGTTTAACTAAACCATGTATGTCTATTTTAAAAAGCAGTCAGTACCAAAAGGAAGTACCTGCATGAAGTTCAACAAGGCCAAGTGCCGGGTCCTGCACCTGGGCTGCAACAACCCCAAGCAGAGCTACAGGCTGGGAGATGAGTGGCTGGAAAGCTGCCTGGCCGAGAAGGACCTGGGAGTATTGGTGGATAGTCGGCTGAATATGAGCCAGCAGTGTGCTCAGGTGGCCAAGAAGGCCAACGGCATCCTGGCCTGTATAAGAAGCAGTGTGGCCAGCAGGTCGAGGGAAGTGATTGTGCCCCTGTACTCGGCTCTGGTGAGGCCGCACCTCGAGTACTGTGTTCAGTTTTGGGCCCCTCGCTACAGGAAGGACATGGACGTGCTCGAGCGAGTCCAGAGAAGGGCGACCAAGCTGGTGAGGGGTCTGGAGAACAAGTCTTACGAGGAGCGGCTGAGGGAGCTGGGGTTGTTCAGCCTGGAGAAGAGGAGGCTCAGGGGCGACCTCATCGCTCTCTACAGTTACCTGAAAGGAGGCTGTAGAGAGGTGGGGGTTGGTCTATTCTCCCACGTGCCTAGTGACAGGACGAGGGGGAATGGGCTAAAGTTGCGACAGGGGAGTTTTAGGTTGGATGTTAGGAAGTACTTCTTTACCGAAAGGGTTATTAAGCATTGGAACAGGCTGCCCAGGGAGGTGGTGGAGTCACCATCCCTGGAGGTCTTTAAAAGACGTTTAGATGTAGAGCTTAGGGATATGGTTTAGTGGAGTACTTAGTGTTAGGTCGGAGGTTGGACTCGATGATCTTGAGGTCTCTTCCAACCTAGAGAAATCTGTGTGAATCTGTGTGAAAAGATGGCACTGCAAAAGGCAACGCAGTTTTCAGAGGATGAAGAGTTCAGCAGTCCCTAGATATAAACCCTTCTACAAAAGTATCTTATGGTGAACGTGCAAGAACTAGTATACTCCTCTCCCCCTAACACAAATCACTATTTCTCCCCTCCTCAAGTAGAGGAAACTCAGAGAGTATCGACAGATACAGGATAAAGTATTACAGAGCAATGTCATAGTTGTGCTATTCTTTTGGATGCACAGCCCAGAAATCACCTATGCAACTGGAGATAACAAACAGTGAATATATCCCACCGTAAGACGTTATGTGAGATACCATACAAACTACTGTTCGTCTAAGTCACACGGATATACGTGCAACTGGAAGGGGCAGTATTTTGTTCTGGCCAGGTGAACTCATGACTGTTAGGATATGATGAGCTGTTGTGATTGTCGGAGTCCTTTTTCACATCCTGCTGCATAGCCATGGACTATAAGACTAACCATAAGACTAACTATAAGACCATAAGACTAACTAGCAGAGTACAAGGAAACAGAATGACTGAGACTTCAGCTTCATATACCTACGGATCAACAACAATGTACAGTACTTAAGATGAGACCACTGCACAGCATGGGTACCAACTGAGAAAGCAAACCTCCTTTGCCATGCTGTAAAACATTTTGGGGTTCAAAATATACAATACAGAGCAGTTCAACCTGTTGCATTGTATTAACATGGGGGGCAGCCAGTTCCTTGCCTCAGACTCATAAGATGGAAGTCTCACCTTCCATCACCTTCTGGTAAAGGTCTCTGGGCTTATGTTCTGCTTTTAGTGAGAAGTTAGAAAAAAAAAATAAAAATCCAAACCTTTGCTTTCCCGAACGCTTGTCATCAGTTCTGCCTAATACATTCTAACTTCCATCATCCAAGACGTGTGGTTGCTTCACTTCAGAGGTTCAAAGGTGGAAAGCTGTAATGGACTCATGATGAGGAAACCAGTCAAAAAAAAAAAAGTCAGGACAGGAGGTTCACATAAGC
This sequence comes from Anser brachyrhynchus, assembly GCF_964034855.1. Classification (NCBI taxonomy): domain Eukaryota; kingdom Metazoa; phylum Chordata; class Aves; order Anseriformes; family Anatidae; genus Anser; species Anser brachyrhynchus. Next base: position 36,736,849 of record NC_137695.1, read on the forward strand.
TACAACTTGTTCACTAAACTAGCTGCAGACTACCTGCCAGAGAGGTTATTATTAGGAAGCCTTTTTTACTAAGCCACCTACCTGTGACAACAAGGTGGAAAGTAACCAAGCAGTAGCCAGAAGGAAAAGCCTTTATTATCTTGGAAAGAGATCTATTCTGCTGTGGAATCACTGGGAGGGCAGGAGAGTGGGGAGGAGACAGAGAAAAAAAGCAGTTCTGCTACAACAGCAATAGAACAATGTTTGTTTAGAAGGGATGGGCAACTGCCAGTCCAACTTACAGCAAATCCAAGGACTCCAAACGTGATGACTTTAAAACTGACCTTAAGGGAAAGTCTACTGTGTTCTTGAAGGAACAGGAAAAGGATATGTCATATCTGACAAGAAGATGCACTATTTTTTCACGAAGAGTGCTTCAGCATACACAGTCGCTTTCTCACCGTGCTGAACACCAGTTCTCTGAACTCTGCCCTTTGGAGCACGTATTCAGGTTCTCAGCATTCTGAGCAGGAAAGCCAAGCAAAAAAATTCAAGTCTCAGGTACATGAAGTTGTGCTTCAGGATGAAAATATGGAGAGAAACGATCTACATCAAGATCATTAATGCTGCTCTTAAAAGTGTGATCTAGACCAAGTGAATTAAATAAGAAAGTATCTAGACAGATTACCTGCAGAGAAGAAAAATTCTTAATACCAAGAGGGATTCAGCTTGAGAGCTAAGGTAGATAAAATAACCTATAGAGATGACCCAATGTGAAGATTTATAGTAATATGGACTATAGGCATTTTCAAAGTTAATTGACTGAGGGCAGTATACTGAGGATACTTTAGGCATGTTTTAAGAATGCTGAATCTTGGTCAAGTACACACCTCAAGCAAACTGCATGAACATCCCTGACCATCCACTCCCAAAGTGAGCCTGCAGAAAATGAGTAGCCAGTATAGTTGTTCCTGAATTGGGGGTGTCTCTGACTGGCAAGAAAAAACTTGGATTCTGTTCAGGTGGGTAACTCTGCCCAGCTTCTGGGATTCAAACACTCCAGCTGAGACTGACTGCCTGTTAAAGAGCTTATTAAAAACAAACAAACAAACAAACAAAAAAAACAGACTTGTCTTTCACAAACTCCTTCTGTTCCTTGCTTCAACTTCGTATTTTTTCCTTCTTTACTCCTTGCTATACTCTGCTTTCTCTAGAAGGGTGAAAATCAGGAAGAAGTTGTCAGGCATTAGGAAAGAACGCACCCAATATATGCACCCGGTATATGCAGACTGGAGTCTCTTTGACCCCGCAACTTGGTATTTCAGCATTAGTTCTTCAAACTGAGAGACAAGCATAGACGTTTGGCGAAGATGGAAAAGGAACCTTCTGGGTTTACAGGGTTCACTTAGTAACACATGGGCCTAATCAGTACAAATAAATTATATCATACTATTATACCTATGTAAGCAACCTGTTCCTAGCTGCACTTGCCCTGTAGAGAATCAAAAATCAATAAATCAGAACAATGAGCATTCACAAGTAAAGAAGGCTTTGAGATTTTACATGATGAAGTGGTTCAGTGGTTCCAGGACAGAGGAGCAGTAGCAGCAGCTGTGACAGAACGGCTCCAACTCTGATGGGGAAAACTAAACCACTCACCTGTGGAGCAGCAGAGAACAAAAAGAACAGTCAGAAGGGTTAGCAACAGGTGAGCACAACCACAGGCTAGAGATTTTCTGAAAAGCAGTAACAGAACAGTAGACAATTTCTCATTTGCCTAAAAATCCTAAAACATGTCTACCAGCTCTAAAACAGAATACGTTCTCAGTGGACATTTATTATGCAAAGGGCAAACCACCTTGGGTCACCAAAACCAAAATACGTGGTCTGTATGGGTACCAGAACTACTGAACATAACTATTTATCAAAAGCTATACAATGCCTGAGCAGACCCTCCTACAAGGACAGCAATAAATAGACGTGGAATTTATCATCCCTCTCCTTCCGTCAGGGTTTGACGGAAGAAAAGTCAGGTGGCAGGGTATGAGTGGGGCAGCATCTTCCTAGTTTAGGAAACAGCCAGGAGATTAACAGAAGAGAGATTTAAATGTCTTTGTTCCACATGTCAACACAGATAAGAAAAAAATATAAATATTTTTTATTCCAACCCCCCACTACGTATGGGGTTTTTGTTGCTGTTGTTGTGAAAGGGTGACTAATCCTACCCAACTGTCTTCCAGAAGTGCAGGTACTGGAAGTTTTTTCCTTCTTACCTCTGCAGTTTACTATCCTGTGTCAATTTGCCAGCAAAAAACTAAACATCTGGGCTCTTCCTAACCAGCTCCCTTCTGCTCTCACTTTTCACCCTAACCTCCTGCATCTCTCCAGGCTTCTGAAAGAAATATTTAGCTGGTCTTCAGTTAGAATTAATATTTTTAAATTACACATGCAGAAAGATCAACATCAATTATTTTCCCTAACTGTTGATATAGTAAGTCTAGTAAAACAAAATGGCTGTAAAAAAAGTTGCATTATTTCACCACATAAGTTAACAAAACCGTCTAGACAACTGTATGCTTAGTTACACACCCCAGTTCTAGCCACACATAGCGGAGAGCTACAAATACTAATATGCTTTGAATTCACGAGGTGCCAAGGATCTTAAGCAGTCACTTGTACCACTGCAGGCAAAATTCCACTCTTTTCCAATATTAAAGAGGGTTGGGGGAACCAAGGAGGCGGAGGATTCAGTTTTCAAATGCAGTGGCTTCTGAATAAGCAGAGACAGGGAAGAAGCATTCCTTCATTTCCAGAACATTTTCTGGCACTAAGGAGTCCTGCTGCTGACACACCGTGCTGTTTGCAAGAGCAGAAGGGGTCACGAGCTATATGTGCAGTACATTTCAGAGGTCAGTGGAGTAGCACAGAATTTGGGTAATACTGCTACAGGAACTGGATTTTTTTCCTTCCTTTCTTTTTTAAATAATTCAGATTGCCATCAAGGGGAAAAGATGCAGCTACAGAGCAAATCAGTATATCACCATAACATTCATTAAGCTAATAAATTAATATTCATTTTTATTATACTCATTTCCATATTTGACATGCATTTAAGGGTATATGTAAAGTTCAGGTAAAGCAATAGCAGATACACACATTCTCACTGATCTCTTTCATGATGGTTTCAGACTCTGTAATATGAAAATTGCTCCAGAGCTAAAATCCATTAGGTAACGGTAGCTCAAAGGTAATTTCTTCTACAGAGTGATTAAAACGCAACCAACTCATATTAAAATACAATAATGTAATCAAAATTATCCAGAAAAGGTAACAGCAACAAATACCTTTTCCCCATCCTGGGTATCCAGTTACCGTCTCACCTTAACAACCTCTGCTTTCAGGCTCTTGATATTTACCCTGGCTCCGGAAGCTGGTTCAGAGAGCCATTAAAACTCCTTGGCATATAACTTTGTTCCAGATCACCGTGTCCAATGCAGACTTTATCTCCCCACTGAATCTGGTCTAAAGAGAGCACTGGTAACTGCCCCAAGACAACTGCGAGCAAAGACAGGATTATTTGCTCTGTTCTGAAGACTCACTCTTCACAATGTCACCAAAAGTTGCCAGTGAGAAAGGGGTCATTCTGGATAGCTGAACGAGATATTACATCCAGATAACTAACTCTCTGGATAGCTGCCCTGGGACAGAGAACAATATTTGGAAGTACTGTTAAGCGTGACCACTAAAGATAAAGCACGAGGACTGACACAGCTACAGCAGCTGCATTTCTCATCTATAGTAGCATTTACATGGTTCAGGATTATTTAGTCAATAAGAGATTTTCTGAGATGCAAGGAAACTGCAATGCTAGGTTCACGTATGAAAAGTCCTACAGCACAGGTATAGAGCACCTCTAAAGTGTAGCAAGGGCTTACACTGAACCTGGGAAAAGGAGATTCCCTGGCACAGCCCTCTGAAGTGGAAATACATACAAGAAAAAGCAAAAATCAAACAGCAACAAAAAGCCCCACACAAAACATTATCTTCCCACCCTCTACAAACCATACCTCTACCATGCTCTGTCTCTTCCCAGGAGCATACAGTGCTTCTAACTACCCGAGAGGACCCTAGGCCATCCTAATTCCTCCCTGGAAGGCTGTGCAAACCAGAGGTTTATTGTAAATACCTCACAGCTTTCCTCCTCCCTCCAAATATCATAGTAGTCCTAAGCAACTTTTTGTGAACTTGTTATCCCTTCCAGGTCCATGGCGCTCTGCACTTGGATGAACAAGCCCCAGCTCGAGAGCACAAAGCAGCATACTCCTGAGCCTCTTTCTCTCTCTGCTGTCACAGCTGCGGAGAGGTTTTGCTCCCCTTCCCACAAATCCATCTTTTTCACATTAGCGAACACACTAAGTGAGTCAGGAAGTTCTAGCAACGCGGCCTAAACAAATCTATGGGGAAGAGGAGCTATTTGGGTGTTTCTTTGGAACTCTACAGCACTTACTTATGTCCGCCTCTATCCTAATCATGAAGAGTTCATACGATGAAGCCTCCGTAGAAAAGTTCTGAAATGCAAATGCAGGTGAGTGGGTTTTTGTTTACTTGTTTTTATACATCAAAACTGGGACCTTAATAACTCTGAGTGCTCAGGTAACCCAGTGTAAGAAACAACGATGCCTGCAAGGTAGCAGACACTCCTCTGCAAGTTACAGAAGCCACAACACTTCTACAGGTTGTTAGAAAAAGATGTAAATTTTCCAAGTTTGTCGCCAAATTTACTCAAATCTAAGTCAGTACTTTGAACCGAACACAAAAGCAAACAGGAAGCAAGGGCAGACCTCAACAACTTGGTATGCAGGCTTCACCTGCAAGCAGATAAGCATCTGAAGTCTCCATGAAGCCCTTAAATGAATTCCTGTAGCACGCACACACGCTGATGAAGATGCTCAGAACGATTACAGCTAAAAAAAAAAAAAAGAGTGAAATAACGACAGTTTTGTTCCCTGAATGCCACAGTCATCTATCACAACATGGGGCTGAGTTCACATTCATGTGCCCATGCCAATCTCAGATAGCAGTGAAATTGGATCTCTGGCGTCTTATATGTACCAGCCTGCAACTTCTGTGTTAAAGCTCCACTTACAGCTTCTGTCTGGATACCTCCTACAAAGTAAGGTGACCACATTACTGAAGAAAGATGCGATACTTTCCACAGCACACTCAGATATTCAGCAGTTCTATTTTTATTCAAGGAATATTTACTATTTGTCAAAATATGTTGGAAAAAAATATATTTCCAGAGGGAACAGAAACATTTGCAGCTTAGTCAAGTTTGACAATATAGTCTTAGAAAAAAGCAAAAAGTGCGTGTGGAGAACGAAATCTCAGCAGTGTCCAAATATTTCCTAAATTAAAAAAACATTTTGTTGGAGCAATTTCAGAAATGTCAACATTTCAAAATGAAAGTGCTCAGCTTTGCACAAAAATCTCTTAAAAAATCTTTATAATTCAAAGTCAGAAGAAATGTTTCAAAATACATCCGAACTAAATTCTGATCTTTGGGGTCATAAGACAGCCAAGCTTGGCTTCAAATCCTATTGTTTTTTTCCACTTTTTCCAGTTAACTGATAAATTCTACTTAAACTAATAAATTCTATTTCTACTTCGTCCTTCTACCACAAGGCAGAAATGGAACTAACAGCTGTATTTCAGTCATTTTTTTTTATTATTCTTTAATGTATTATATTATCTTAAATGAAAGTCCACAGTAGTAACATACTCCAGTCTGGGCACTCATCAGAGACACAAACAGCACTGCAGCCTCTTTGCTCAAGTAATCCACTCCCTGTTTTTGTCACAGCAAATAATCAAGAAGGAGCACCCTAAGAATTCAGGGTGAAAAAATGCAAAAATCAGTATCAAAGAAAATGATTAGACTATCCATGGGAATATTTCTTGTATTCCACAGGTCAGAATATTACTCTAGCATCTCATAACCAAAAGAAAGTATAATAAATAAAGCATTTGCAAATGTCTTGGTGTAGAGTCAGACACTGAGTAACAGTAATTGGTTGCTTAATTTTAATTGTGAAATTATTCACAGACCCTTAAAACCAAGGACCTTTTTTGTTAGCTACAGCTAATTTATCAAATCTATTCTTTAATTGTCACTGTTTCAAATTAACACTAAAACCTTAAGTCTATGACTTTCTCAATGTGTATTTAGCTATCTACTTAGATTTTTATCAAATTTTGAATCACTGGTGTTTACTAGAGACAAATAAAATTAATTCTTAGTAAATCATAGCTTGCTCAAGAAAAAGAATTATAAATAAAGAAAAAAGCACATTCAGGGGCAATATAAAAAGTACACTGAAAACAGCTGGCCTCCAGCGCTTATTTGTTTTGCATGAAAGTATTCTGCAGCCTGTCACAAAATATTTCTGATAACTTGTTTATATTTGCACCATATCATACAAGAGGAAGGAACGATAGAAGAGTTTGCCTCCAGATTAGACAGGCGTGTTTCCTTGTCTTTTTAGCATCACCTCTTCCTCGATTATTTTTTATTATTCATATCATCTTTTCACATTCCCCAGGTAAAGATTAGGTGAAAAACAGAAGATTTGACCTGACTACTTTACATTCCTCATAAGGACGGCTGCTCAGCTACAAAAACTTTCTCTCATGCCCTGAAGAGCAGCCACAATAATCGCTATACGTTTTCACCCCCAAACAAGTATGTCCTGCACAAGTGAAGTATAACACAACCACTACAAGTTACCTGATGTTTCTTCGACTTGTTTCATTTGCTGAGTTGTATTTATTTAGGTTTGCTGTTGTACAAGACGAACAGTCCCTGCAAACTGCCGGTACGCAGCCCCACAACAGGCCTCACCCAAAGCCACTCGAGTAGGCAGAGGAAAAAGAAAATATTCCTATTGACTTTATACAAGGCCTTCAAACTTAAAAAGGAAAAAATGTGTATGTAACACGTTAACAGATGTTTGTTTTCAGCCCTTTCTTCCTATAAAATAGGAGACTGAAACTTTAAGCCCTGAAAATATTTTATGCCTTAGCCTCTCCATGTAATCAGTAACCTCAGAACAAGAACATATTTTGTCATCGAAAATCATGTTTTAGTTGAAGTTTAACGGCAATTCCATTTACTTCCATATGATTAATATAATCTAGGCTTTGTCACAAATGTTGCACTTAATGTTTTATCACAATTTAAATTCAAACCCAAAGAGCAAAGGAAAACAGACCTGGAAATGAAACAGAATCCCAAAATCTGCTCTGCTCAAGATTACAAGTGGGGAGGAGAAAAAAAAAGGTGCTGATCAGAACTGTTAGTCACAAAAGACTATTTAAGATAGAAAAACCTTCCTGAAATAGAATGGCCTTTCTCACCACACCAACTTGCAAAGTGAGTAAGCAACATCCTTGGAACATACATCCTTCTACATCACTGTGAGATGCATTTTCCGTAAATAAATTTAAAAAAAAATATTACAGCTGGACAGAAGATTAAATTAAGATAAATATTGCCACAATTAGGTTTAGTTAGTTGCTTTCAATGAACAATAATTGGTACTGCTGCTGAGGTAAATAAGTGTAATTGTTCATTTGTTTTGCAAGGCCACACATTTATGCCCATTACATAGCATAGCAACTGAGTACAGGCCTGTCCTCCAATTTCCAGGTACTGGAAGAAGCATCCCATACACTGACTATTTTACCTTATTTCCGCATAGGGACTGCTGCTCGGCTAGAAAAACATTCTCTCACGCCCTGAAGAGCAGACATGATAACCACTATACATTTTCTACCCAAAACCATCCCATATAGTTGCTGCATCGCTTGCGGTATAAGAAGCCTTAGGATAAGAACTACCACCTCTTCAGAAAAGCAAATCTCAACTTCACATTTTAATTTATACACTAAGCAAAATGCTAAAAAAGAGTTGCATGACAGTAACTACCTATATCATCTTCCTGTTCTTCTAAAGAGCTCTGCTTGAAGTTAAAATCCTTCCAGGCTCAAGTTTGCTAGGCCTCCCGTCAGTGCTGACACGTGTAGCCCCTTGTCCTCATCACTAGCAACATGAAAGCGTTGCATCTTTTTATGCTTGTTTTACACAGCGCACTGTGAGCTCCAATACAGGAGCTGTCACTGACATCCCACTGCACTTTATCCAATATGCTGGTGGAAGTTTCCCCAACACAAAGGGGAGCAAAGCAAACATCTCAGCAATACCAAATTGCGTGTGCTCGCACCCAGCTTGTAACTCAACACCTTGCAGCAAAAGTGAGGACACGGCCCAACCTTTATTAGCATTTCTGAGAAAATATTGAAAGGGCCAACTTCAAGCAAGCTACACGCATTCACCCGATGGATTATGAAACCACTTGAACTCCTTGCTGCAGAATTTGGCCCCCTGACTGCCTAATATTAAGCACGAAGTGAAGTCATTGAAGGCAGCAGATGCCGAAGTTTCAGACAGAATTTCAGAATCCTCTTTCCTCCTTCATATGACCTGAACTTTTCAGATGCGCAGTATTTTATACGCAGCTTTTGGTCCATCTTCTGCAACTATTCTTTTGTTGAAGTTTTGTTTTTCTTGCTAATCCTACTACTTGGAAAAACAGCTGCCTGTGCTCTCACAGCAAGTACTGTTCTGTTGCAGGAGCCATCCTAGTATTTGGGAACCAGTCAACTTTAATGAGAAGCACCACAGCTCAGCTCTGACAGCCAAGGCCACTATACAAATACCTTGCTGGAAGCTATTCAATAACAGCACTTTGTGTGTGCAGCGCCAGTAGATCATCTTAGTTTGTGCGACTATTCTATATGCAAACACTTGGGGTTCTTCTCCCTTCAAGATCTGCTAGCCATTTTCAGCACAATACAATTAATAACTTCTGCCTCCATTAATGTGTCTTCTGATTTATCTTTCACGTCTCCTCCTACACACAGTGTTGCTTCTTCAGGCCTACTGTTGTTATGTTCAGACACTCATTTCTTTCATACCCATTTCTCAGCAATCAACAGGTCTCAGGAAAAGCAGAACTGTCCAGGTAAGCCATACAGTTGCACAGGTATGTGTATGTCGTGTCAATATTTACCATGAAACAAGGGAGCACATGTGAGCACATACTGGCTCATACAAGCAACAACCTCATCTGCACACATGATTAAAAATACCCAAAATAAATGTAAATCAAATTAGATATATACGTTGTCAAAATATGATAAAGTGACTCAGCTGAAGTCCTGTCTCTATTTTCAGACTAAACATTACATTAGGAACTAGCTTTAAGGAGGTACTGACCCTCCTCTCTAAAGGATACACATCAGCTATGCGCAGATTAATGAAAACAATCAAACTACAGGAAGAAAGCGTGTAGCCCTCTGGACTTCTGAGAACAGATGACAAGGCCCCAGAAGGTTACTTATACCAAGTTAGACTTCAATATAATTTCAGAAACGCTCTGTGGAAACAGAATTGCTGTTCCTAGCATCACAGCCTTACCGCACAGTCTAACTTTTGATGAAGGCATCATCAGGACAGAAGAAATGCAATAGAAATTGCCATGTTGCCATATCTGAGTAATTAGCAGTTAGGTTTTCCAGTTCTTCCCCCCCCCCGCCCCACCCTCTTCTACACAGTACTCTTTGGGTAAATAACTGTCTTGGACTAATGTAGTCTATTCTACAGCGTGAACCCAGCAAAGAGTATGTAAAATCCAAGAGACAAGGAGACCACCTACTAAAGCAGACTAAAAGACACCCTCGTTGGCATGCATACAGGGAAGGTGACAGCACTTCAGGTTGCACAAAGTGCTGGTAGAAAAAGCTCACAGAGAAACATTGCAAAAATTACTAACCAACAGTTTTGAATCAATGTCTATTTTCAGCTGTGAGCTGCAGAAAATGAGAATACAGCCTGTTTGGTAGTCAGCACTGCTGCAGAATTACAGGAGTTCCTCCTGCAGAACACGCTTTCATTGCAGAGAACACTGTTAGGGCCCTCTGAAAGGCCCAAGAGCAATACTCCTGATTTAGCATAACTATTCAGTGCAACAGAACACACAAAGGCAATACTTAAATGCAAAAAACTGAAAACGCAGCAGCCGATCACCATCTCAGATGTGAATGTTTCATCCAACAGGCAAAACTCTCCCAGGTTACCTGCACTGGTTTTCTTTTTTAAGGTACTGGTCATTTATCAGGTGGCCCCTAAGATGTAAGGGGAAAAAAAAAAAAAAAAAAGAACTGCACAATGAATTACTTCATTACTGTATCATTATTCATGAATGTTATACTACAGGTAAGAAAAGGAACTACAGAACCCCTCAGAAACCAACTGCATTCCGTCCCCAAAATGCCACAAGTGTTTCCTTATAGTAAGTTGAGCTTTACTGGCAAGGCTGATGAAAAAGACCCCTGGGTAAGTATTTGTTTTTACTGGGACAACTGAGCCCTGAAAAAATGACCAAATCCTCACCAGCACTCCGCTGCCGATGTGAATGACTGTTAACCCACCCTGTGGAATGTGACACAGCAGCAGCACTGCAGCAACTGGAGCTACACGGAGGGAGCATCAAGAGCCCCTGCCACAAAGGTCTCCCCACACAGATCTGTTCGCAGCATCAGGCTTGTTACCTGCACTGCAACACTGTTTGCCTTGCAATCTCCTACTTCAGTTTAAAGTAACAGCAGAAAATAACTCAATCGAGTTTTCTTTTTCTTGCAGCACACACGGAATGTCCCAAGCAACGTATGTTTTACATGGCATGTTACCCTGCTCTGCATGCCAAAAGCTACAGTTATTTTTTAACATGACAAATTTTGGTGCACATTTCTAGACCTGCGTGACAGAAAGCGTTGGACTCTTGTTTGCATCAGACTTACTGAGAAAATAGTTCCAACACAAGCTCCTGTTCAGGCATTTACTCCTATATTTCAAAGCTGCCTTTGGAAATGTTAAATCACTTTCTGGCAGAATCCGTACTGGGTGAGTTTTCATCCTCCGATCCTTCAAGCTGCTCCAGGAGCACATCACACGCACCACCTTGTACAGCCGAGGCCTCCATGTGAGGATTGGGATCCATTTTGGTGCAACAGGTGCAACTCTCAACTGATTTGTCAGGTGTTTGATAAAGGCGAGTAACGTAACATACCTGTGCCTTGTACTCACAGGCAGGTCAAGTTTAACCTACCATCACGCTGAGGTGAAGTGTTAAAGTATAAGCAACCTTACACCATTTTGCACCACTTAGTACACCATCAGTTGCATGTGTGATGTCGTATGTGCAAAGTGTCCGTTCTGCGTACTCCACGTGTTGGCCAATGCCATGTAACATGTATGTGCACATGCTGAATCAGTAGCACTTTATTAACTTTGAGATAGAAAAAAAAACAGGTAATATTTGCAACAGAATTAAATATACAATTATTAAGGAGTTACAGTATTTCCAGATAAAGTTCTCCTCTCTGCTGAGAAGTCTGAGAACTGCTGATCAGTGATTACAGGGCAACGCACAGACCGCATGGGCTGGACTCTATCTTTTCTGACACCCTGCGGGCTGCGACATCTACGGGCCGATAACCCATTTGAGGGACACACCAGATGACTTATGAGCTTTCATTTTGGGTAACTGTTTCCCCTGAGCTTTCCCGTTGTGATGTGACACAGAGCGTAGGAGAAGCGAAGAATCTGAGATTCAGAAGAAAACCCCCCAAGAGCCAGCAATATCACAACAGCACACTTGCACCGCGCCGAGTCATAAATTACACAGTTTTGTGGTGTGTGGTTTTGTTACTTCATCCTAGACATCATGGTAATTAGGAGCAGCACACCTTTCATCTTTCTGACCCGTAACATTATATGAATGTGATGTTATACTTGTAATTTAAAGTTTGGTGTTTTTTTTTTTTTTTTTTTTGGGGGGGGGGAGTATTTGGGCCTGCCTATTAAAATGTAATCGAAGTGATTAAACTAGTGTTTGTTTCAGTTTGTAGCAGCACTTTATTTCCTTATACTTTCACCGAAGCACAGCAGCCTGCGGCCCACAGGCACTTAAAACTTCAGCATCCCCACCACCACCACGCTGGCTTTGGAACTCGCTCTGCCTGGCAGAACCACCTCCAGAAGCTCACTTTCTTTGCGCTCAGGCAGCGGAGAAGAAAATCGGTGCCTCAGGTTTGAGCCAACACCTGCCGAAGCAGCACACCCGGGGGGGGGGGGGAGCTGGGGCCGAGCCGCGGGGCGCTGCCTCCCCGCCCTCAGCGCGTCCAGGCGGGCACGCCTCGGGCCTAGCCGCCGCCGGAGCAAGGCCGCCGGAGGGGGGCGAGGGAAAGTTGGCGTGAACGGCCGGCGGCCGGCAGCCGCGCCGCCCCCTGCCCGCGGCGCCGCCCGGCGGCCCCTGCGCACGCTCCCGCCCGCCCACGAGGCCCCCCGGCCGGGGAGGCAGCGAGGAGGCAGCGCCCCGCCGGCCGCGGGGCTGAGGGGAAGGAGGGAGCGGGGTGGCGGCGGCGGCGGGGGGAGCCCGCAGGTGATGGGCTGAGGGCGGCGAGCGGAGCGTCCCGGCGCTGCCCCGGCCTCCCCTCGCACGCCGCCCCATCCTCGCCGCCACACCTAGCAACGGCGCTGACAGGACGCAGCGGCGGGAGGAGGAGGAGGAGGAGGAGGAGGAGGAGGAAGCGGAATGGCTGCCGCGGCGGCGGCTCCCTCCCTCCCTCCCTCCCTCCTTCCCCGGAGCCCTGACAGCCAGAGCCGGGGCGGAAGCAGCAGGCGGCGTGCTGTGCCCGTCCTCCTCCTCCTCCTCCTCCGGGTCTCTGCACTCCCTCCTGCCAATGCAAACTAACTCCCCCACGCCGCGGCCACCGCGCGTCCCCCGCACCCCGCCGTGCCCCGCACGCCGCCTCCCCCGGGAGCCCTCCACGTCGCTCCTCACCCGCCGGCCTCCCTCCCGCTGCACCTTGTGCCCCGCCGCCCCACGCCCCCCCGGCGTCCCCCCTCCTTCGCCCCTGCCCTGCCCCGGGCACTCACCGATGTGGTTGTCCTCGATGTGCTCGATGAGCTCCGCCAGGGTCGGGAAGTGCAGCCCGCAGCCCCCGAACCTGCAGGCGTTGGAGAAGAAGGAGGCGGCGGCGATGCCTGTCATGGTGTTACATCGAGATCCCCCCGCCGTGCCTGCTCTGCCAGGGCCGGCGGCGGCGGCAGGGCGGGGAGAGGCGGGGGCCGGGGGGAACGGGACGGCGAGAGGGAGATGGGGAGGGAGAGAGAGAGAGAGGCTGGGGGTGGGGAGACGACGACGAGGAGGAGGAGGAGGAGGTGGCGGCGGCGGCAGCGTCGGGAGCGGCGGAGGGGAGGGGAGGGCCGGGCTGGGTGGGGGGAGATGAGGCAGCCGCAGCTGGGAGGAGGGACCAGCGGCGCTCCGTAACAGCTGTGCTACCCCGGCGGCGGCCGCCGGCAGCGGGAGGAGCGGGAGGAGCAGCGGGAGCAGGGCACCCGGGCCGCCCCGCACCGCGCCGGGGGTGGGTGGGCTGGCAGGGACCGGGAGCGCCCCGCCGCCAGCCGCCAACTTTCGCCCGCAGCGGGGACGGGGCGGGGGGCGGCGCAACGGCCGGCCCCTGAGGTGAGGGGAGCCGCCCGCCAGGAGCCAGGCGGGCAGCCCCACGCCGGTTCCTCCTCCACCCCGGGCAGGAGAGGCCGCCCGCCCGCCCCGGTGCTTACCTGCGTGGGCCTGGGGCACCTGCGGCCGGGCCAGGCCTCCGGGGGTCCCCCCGGGCACAGGGCCCACCCCGGGGCCTGATCCGGCGGCCGCAGCCCCGCGGGTGTAAAGGAGGAGGAGGAGGGAGCGAGCGGGAGGCACCCACCTCGCTCTCGAAACCTATTTTGACTTTTTGTCTCCAGAAAGCTATTCAGCGGAGAGGCTGACTGATTAATTGATTTTAATGAAGGTCTCCCTAGGCTCAAATTCACAGACAGCTTTATTTAAAATTAAAAAGGAAAAAAAAAAGAGAGAGTGCTTGTCAGGAAGCCTTCTCTTTTTTTCCCCCGCTTCTGTTTTATAATAATCTTTTTCCATATTTATATAGTCCTACAATACTATTAATGATTTTGAGGAAAAGTGTAACTAAAAAAATCTCAAAATCTGTATAAAGCTCTCTTAATTGTCTAGACATAAATAACTACACTGATCCCACTGATGGATAACAGCCCTAGACTATTCTCATCCCTATAAAATTAACCATGTGTATAAGGATAAGCAGAATCCACATGTGTTTTATTCATTGTATTGCAGGTGGGGATGTTCTTAGCATTGCTGCAGGAGCTAAAGAACAGCCAAGCCTTAAAACGTAGTAGAATGATTAGTGGATGGAAAGATGAGTATTTGCCCATTTAAAAAGGAAAAATCCTGGGTTGTGATTATAGTGCCCTATGTATCGCAGAACTTACCATTTGTGGTGACAGAAAAAGGCTTTATCTCGTACATTATTTTAGTCATCTCCTTGTACATTCACTTTAATATTTATGAATTTTTGTCTCTTCCAGTTGTATGTTTCTTAATGCAAGCACAAACCCTATTTGCTGGAAAAAATAACATGACACAACCTTTGACAGATAGAACTAGAATTTGTAAATAGAGTTTGCAAATGAACTTTGCATACGCATGGGATGTTGAACCACAGAACAATGTTGTACCGTTCACGCATTAAAAAAGGTAACAGACACGTGGTAGTCCACAGAATGTTTTCAGGATGGAGAGCAGCAGTCAACCTGTAGCCTAGAAGGTTGGGGAGCTGCTGCTGTTAAACATTCTATGAAACTGTGTAACTTTGAGTAATACAGAGGTGTTTGGTATCAGACATCTGCTGTTTGATACGCCAGTTTTGAGCATAACTGTTTTAGAGGCAACTAGTCTCAGACCAATAGTCTCCACTTTCTTTTTGCTACTGAAGAAACTTGCTCACTAAGAGTTGACTCAGCAAAGGAGGAGTTGTTCCTGGACCATGTGTTCCTGGAAGCTCATGCTGCACAAGTTGCTGTCATGAATAATGCCACAAAATTAAGTATGTGCAAGTGTCCATGTGATCAAGGCATAAAGCAACAGTGGGTGGGGAAGAGAAGTAATGTGGCAAGGTAAGCATCTTCTTTAGGAAGTTGCAGTTTTGGAAGCTAATTTGTGTAGTCAGGCACATAGGCCTTTTTAAACCTGTAGTGGTTTTGGTAAGCATGGGTCCTCTGCACTGTTAACAACATCAGGACTGTAGAGCTTATATTTTTCTTTGCGCCTGAGTAGGCACTGTCTCAGTATAGATCAGCATAAATCAAATAGAAAATTTCTGAGGTAGGAAGTCAAGATTAATTTGAATGTACATTCAATATAAGAATTTTCTCAGGGCTGATCTACCATGTTCAACAGGTACATGATTAAGTCTGTTAAAAAACAAAACTGTGATGGACATTGGGTTGGTGTCAATAGCTGGTTATAGCTGTTAATAAAGAACACTTGCTACCTACAAAGAAATCAAAGTAGGTTTGTAGCCATCAAGTAATAAACATTCATGGTTAACCACCTGCTTGTAACAGAAAATATCGTGATTGCTTTCTGATGTGTGAACTTGGTCAGTTAGCTGCAGGTCTCTTTTCATTCATTGTTTGCTAAATTCTCTGGAATTTTTAGACCTTTTGAGTACTTAACTCTTGCAGTAGTTGAGAAGAGCTGGAAAGTCAGGAGCCATTCAATATCCCATAGGGTAAGTATTCAGGTCAGTATATTTTTATGTAATTATTCCTCTTACTCCGTGGGGCTTGATTTTATAGATATTCAGCCTTAATGGCTTCACTAGAAGTTGCTAGTTAAGTCACTTATTTTTTTCCCCGTGATTTGAGCTATGGGCCTTGTTTCAATGTAAGGACAAGGGCTAGGTTCAAGACACAGGCATGAACAACCACAACGAAGAACGTCCTACGCTCAACTCTTCTTATCGCAGCTTCACTGATCTTTTTGTCACCATCTGTGTATTACAGATGTGGAAAATACATTATGTTCATATAAGAAATAGTTGTTGTAGAATAAACTACTACTCTTCCTAACTTCTTGTACTTCTTGTTTTGTTGTTTCCTAAGTATTATCTGGAAATCCTTTTTAACAAACTTAATATCACTAGTTTACCCAATCCAATATATCTTTAAGTCCTTTATTATGAATAATCGTTTTCTTATTCAGGTTTTCCTGGGATAGAGACTATGGCATTCATACAACAAACTAAGAGAAGGAGCTCTGAACTTACTCCCTTGTTGTTTTGTTCTGTGGGAGAAATAAATGTAAATTGGACCCAAATGATTTGTCAAGCTGGGACTAATTGCTGAGTAGATCCATTTCAGGGGTGATAATAGTTGTCTTAAAGGATACTTTAAATAAATGGAGCTGAGAAAAAAAGCTAAAATGGCTGGTAGGCCGTGCTTTATTTATTTTTGAAGAAGTTAATTTGAAGGCCACTAAGAAGACCCTTAGTTCAACAACCATTTCTGCTTAGGCAGATGCTTGCACACAGCAGAGAGCAGGGCTGCATGCAAGGAAAAGGATGTGCTATTCAGACCTCATTACAAGACTGAGGGATGGGTAGATTCCTAGACCATCTGATTACCTGCTTAGAAATATGTATGTTAGGTCTGCGTCTTTTCTTCACTAACACCATGCCTTCGTGCCCCATTTAAACTCAATTTTGGTAAATAAACGTTTAGAGTAATTTTAATTAATTTCTTCCTAAATCTGATGGTTTATAGTCATGGTTTGGTAAGATCCCTTATCTCCTTACATCTCTCTTAGACCCTATTCAACAACTTTTGACTGCTGGTCTTTCTAATAACCAATTTCTACTAATGACTTAATAGTTACATTGTGCTAATTAACTGCTGTAGCGTAACTGCTGGGCCTTATCTGAAGATAGATAGCTACCATCCACTCACACTGTTCTGGATTCCTGAAAGCTGCTTTTTCTGTCCTTATGATCTCTGGACTGCTAGAGGTCAGAACTGGAAACACTTGGTAGTTGCTGTCTTTGGCTCTCCGAGGGTGACAAAGCTTTTGTTGAAAATATCACCCCCCTGCCAAATAGTAAGGAAAACCTAATGCTTGGTTCAGAGATTTATTTACAGTATCATTTATGTAAAGTTCTTGTTTTCAGCTGCGTTTATAATAGAGCATTACTGAGAAGATTGTTATGACTCTTGTACAAGAATGACGTGAATCTGTGAAACTTTAAAATTACAGTCTTAATAGAGTTCTGATTGTTAAACTATTAAAGTCATACTTGAAACATTTACTTTTTTTTTTCCCCTAAAGAAAAAATAGTTCAAGGATAATTGAATATTACAAAGAAATAGTTGGCAACACCTTCCCCTAAAAATCACTTGTTCATCTTTCAGTAACATTTTTTAACATTTTATTTCTGTTTCCCTCTGCAAACTGGCAATGTAAAACACATCTCACAAGTTGAGAAGAATTCACAACAGACACATCACTGCTGCAAAGTCATTATACAAGTAAAACATATTTATGCAGTTTGTGTCACGAGAATCCTATTTTTAATTTATACTGCTGAATTAGTTTTCTCTTGGCAGTGCACAGTGTAGCTTCAGGGTGCAATGGAAAAATAAAATGTTAAGCTGGGAAAGTACTGTATTCCCCACTAGTTCCAGATGCCCCAAAACAATAGATAGAAATCCTGCTTAGCTGAACTTTTTGAGAGACTTGCACATTTTCAGAAGGACAAAGCTTCAGATAAACAGGAGATTAAAGCTGCCTCTGTACTTCCAGTTACCTGTAACCTAGAAAAAAAAAAGAATCTTCTTGCCTTATTTTGACTACTTCAGAAAATTTGGAGCTTAAATGATGTTACGGCATAAGCTGCTCTTACAGTGTTAGCCTGCCTTGGAGTTTTAAAATACAAGCTGTTTCAATGGTCTCTTCAAAGAACCTGCAATTACATCGGTATTAAATAGCCTACTCTATTCTTACTATGGGTTATAGCAGCATACTTTTCTAAAACCTTTTATACTTTTTTACTCAGACAATTGGGGATAATTAATGTATACTTTTTAAAATAACTGGTTAGAGAAATAACACAATTTTGTAAGCTTACCTCAATGAAAGGTAAACTTGTTCTTTAATTAAAGCTAATAGTAGTACAGAGTGAAACTTTCAGTCTAACAGTTTTTACAGCCTCTCAAAAATGCAGAAGTCTCCAATTCTGAAAATTTTGTCTTTTCCACTTTCACTTCCTAAACTGAGGACCATGGCATTCCATGGCATCTACTGACATAATAGTTTATGAAGTCAGTCAAAAAAAGATGTTCACTCCAAAATGTATCAAGATTATAGTATCATTTTCACAAAAATTAATCCTAAATTAAAACAAGCATTTACTTGTTTTCTTTGTTTGAGTAGAGGCGTCATCAGAACTCACAACTGCCAGAAAGTCAAACTCTCTTATCCTCTGACCCTGAAGATCATTTATGATGCTATAGTTACAGGATGATTTAAAGCGATCCTTAAGGCTGTTCTGTCTTACATCAGTGATCTGGAGTGCAAAGACGTGGGACACAGCAGTGGTTTAGTGCCATCTCACATTTTCCGTCCAATTTCTCTGCACTAAATCAAAATTTAGTTAAGACAACCCAGGTCCTTCATTTCTGGATCTCCTCACAGAGAGCTGTGTATTTTAGAGCCTGCAAACTCAGTACAGACTCCCTTCTGTTTAGCCTGAGAATTTCCCATTAAAGAAAAAAAAAATCCTTCATTGAGCCAAGAATACCAGCAATACAGAGAATTCTGCACCAAGGCATAGGTTCCAGCAAAAATGCACTTGCTAAAATGTACAGAGGGTCAGAGAGTCCCCTGTGTTCAAGCAGGAGTGCAGGGAATTCTTCGTTTTCTTAAAAGATGTGTCCTTCTGGCATCCCTAAATTAGCTTAGGGAGAAGAAGGCTTTGACATAAAGTCAACTGCTAGCACTAGGGATGGTTTGTAGTCCCTAAGACTAGAAAGTCAGGTAACTTTGTTGACAGGAGGATTGGCAGTCGTTGACTACAGAGCCTGACATTGCTGGAAAGGAGATCCACAGGACAGTGTTCAGAATCAGATCAGTTTTCAAATAAAAGAAAACCCCATCTTAGAAATCCTCTCAAATGGTCTTCCATGACAGATGGTCAGAAGCTCAGCTGCAAGAATGTTGTGAATCACTCTCAATCACCACCACTGGTTTGTCAAATATACGTGGATTTCTTGTGACAGCTTAAATCAGCAATACAAATAACACACCCATTATATGGATCAAGAGGACTGAATATCACCACTGCAATGCTGAATAAAAGAACAAGAACATCCATCTACAAGAACATCTACTAGTGAAAATGGACGTAGTTTTTGAGTAGTAGCCTAGTATCTCTGAACAGACTCTACTCCACTGAGCAGATTGCTGCTACATGTGGCTTACTTAGAATCACTTGTTCATATCCACCAATGCATTGCATCACTAGAAGTAGTGGACAGGAATAAAAGAAGCAGAATCTCTAGAATACTAAAGTGGAATATTAAAATGGTGCCGCACAAAGAAATCCAAACTGAAAAAACTCACAGGTCAATAGTACAATATTAAGGAAAAATAAAAAGGAACAGGGAGAAACTGTGTAGAGATTTATCTGAGAGAAACATGGAAAAGGGCAGATCATCAAGAATAGAGTCCTAACACTTCCACGAAGACAGTATTTGCTGTATGCCATACCAGGCAAGGGAGGCAACTCCGGATCAAAGAAAAGGAGAATCCCCATTGCCAAGAAGGCCCAAAGATTCCCTCGTTTTCTTCCGTGGAGTACATAGTTGTAAAGGCTTCAGAATTCCTCTGATACCTGTCATGTGTATTATATCATAAAACTTAGGTTAAAAAAAAAATTTTGGTACATTTCCATGAAATTTATCTTTTTCCTCATCTGCATAACAACGTGTAGGGTTTGAAAGCTGTGAGATCTGAAGTCCTTTGAAACCCCACTCGTTCTGTGTATGTTCTGACTTGTGTATACCCACTGTCTGCAGTGTAATTTTAGGTATTCAGCTCTTTGCAGAATTTCATCTGTAAACAGCTGCGGAAGCTCCTGCTTTACATAAACAAAAACTACTCATCATAGTCTCAGAAAGTCATGGGTCTGTTTTATAAACAAACAAACAAAAAATGCCTATGCATAATGCAGTATTTGGAAACAAACTTGGACATTACTCACTCTTCAGAACATCTCCTGATTTAGTTATCTTGCACAGAAGAAGCTGACATGCCTCTGCATTAGATGCCAGGAGCTCTTAATGAGGGAAGACTTGAAATAAATTAGGATAGGTTTGTGATGTTTTAGTAAGATATTACAAAGCACTGGCAGACTGTTAGAATGTCTTACCTCTTCGTTTCAGCTGCATCCTGCAAATTCACCGTATTTCAAACTAAACAATTTACTAACTCACCAATAACAACTTTTACAAACTGCGATATGTAAAAGAAAAACCACTATTCCATGGGCATAGAGATACTTGACCTTACAGAAGGAAAAAAAAGTGTATCTCAAAAACCCTACTCATTTTCAGTTTCTTTCTTACAAAATCTGAATGGAATTATATGTTTGTAATTGTGTCTGTATATATCTACAGAAAACAGACCCAATGTCTTCAGTTATTTTTCCTGTTTCTATGTGTTTATATTGTAACTAGACCATGGCCAGCCCCACAAAGGGAATAATGAAAGAAGAATCCTTAACCCTGGTTTTCTTCTGTATGGGGACAAATCTGAACAAATATTTTTTTTAAGAGCCCACTCACCTTTGTTTTTTCTCTCTGTGCTCAGGTTACTTGTGCTTAATTCATTTTCTGTACCTATCTACCTTCCAGTATATAATTTGAACACCCAGAACTGTACCAAAAAAAAAAATTTAAAAAAAAATATAAGACTTGGGAGCTCAATAAACCAAAGCTTTCCTATCTTTTCTCTGAAGGAGGTTCACCAATGCATACATGTGATGATCTTTTGTGCTACCTCTATTTTCAGTACTTCCTTTTGCATAGTTTTGGGCATACAGATGTATGAATCTGTCAAAGAGTAGAATTAGAGGCCTCTTACATGCTTAACAGACGCACCATGACTCCTTGTGATGCTAGTAAAAATGTACTGAAAGCATTGGCAGCTTCACACTTTGTCTTCAACAGGTTTGTGTGGCACATTGCCAGCTTAGCCGTACCTCGAGAAACTGCCTGCTCACATTGGGGTGCCATGGGAGTAGACACAAGTAGCGCCTCCTAAATTTTAAACCTGAAATGATTTTTTAAAAATGTATAATCATAGAAAATGATTATTTTTATATATGGATAAAAGAATATAAACTCTGTAAACTTAGTGTATTGTGTATATTAGAATACAGTGGAAGTGAATTATCATAGATTTGGTAAAATTGTCTGATTCAAGGTGGTATTTCAGATAGGAGTAGGCAGCCTCAGACTACGTGATGTGAAAGTGTGGCCATACCTAACCTCCACCCCGCAGGTTTCCCACCACCGATTCAGGCCCTGATCATAGAAAGCAGATGGATCGCTTCCCTTAACCAACTCCAGCTGAAGTCAGGGGGGTTCCACACCTACATGGGTTTACATGCAATTCACAGCTGCTTCCCAGCATTAACGTTTTCTGATTTGCAGTGTCAAACTTAAAATATTGGCAGTGGGGAATTTATGATTCACTTTGTTTCACTTTTGTTCTGATTTTCTCTGTTTCTGCTGCCGTACAAAATGGGAGCCAAATATTTTTTTCCTCTCTCCTCTGGGATGATGGTTTGTTTGATAAACATATTTAAAGGACTATTAATACTCAAGCAACATCCTCAGTTCTGCAGTGGCCGCCTTGTGCTCCTTTGATGTTACTCAACAGCTACGATGGTGGCTCAGTCTGACTCTCAAGAACATCATTTCCTTGGTGGAGCCTGGAATAGTGATGAGCCCGTAGCAGGGTCTGCAGTCCCACATTGCCCCTGCCTCCTGGCAGTGCTCCTGAGAGAACCAGGGATGGTCTCTGGAGGGCCACAGAAGGGCAGTGTAGGTTACAGTATTTCTCTGTCTGCTCTAAGTGTGTCACCTTTATAGGCTAGGACAAATCAAAACCAGAATGAAGGGCTGCTCTTCGGTCCACAGGAGATGAAGACAGATGGATCAAGTGGAAGAAAATGCCCTTTCTTTTACTCACCACTGTTCAAATTCCAGGTGGGAGCAGTTGACATCATAGTGAGTTTTAAGGACCTTAATGAATCAAAGGATTATTTATCCTTGAAAACAGCTGTAATTACTAACCATGTTTCCAGTGCCTCTTTTCATTTTACAAAGTAGACTTTTACTTGAGCAGGCTGTTTTCAGGTGAGAGGTCTGTCTTGTAGAGAGCTCTAGGCTACATCTATTTCTGGAATCATCAGGCCAGACTTCGCATGCTTAGGAAATGGGGAAGTTAATGCTTTCACCACAGCATCTGCATAATCATAATCAGCACATTTGATTTTGCTGGACAGGTTAAGTTAGTCCAGAGTGGTATTGCTCATCAAAATTGTTTGAATATTCTTCACTGCCTGAAAGATGCCTCTGTGAGCGATATTCAATTCTGTCGGAACTGTTCATTTGCAGGGGAGGAGTAGAAGTGCTAAGAGGGCCACATCATCACTACCAGAATTTTTCAGTCAAATAACAGAAGTTTTGGGAACACTTCTAATGCCCTCTTACGCTTGAGACTCATCTTCTTTTTGCTTCTGGAAGTGTATGGGAAAGTGCTAGGTCCGTAGCGATGGCAGAAACTGCTTTAAGGGCCATAAACTCTGAACTTCACTTGAAAAGCACACAATTTCCTTACTGGTTACTAATAATTCTGCTAATTATTAGCAGGAATAGTAGGAATACACTGGTATCTCCTCCTGGAGGTGATTAAGATCTGTGCCAAGCCTCTCACTGACTTGGATTGCAAAATGGTTTTGTCTTCTTTGCTAATGAAAATGGAGGTATCCTTTGGCTGGTGGCATACTTGCCTTGCTGAGTATTTCCAATGGCTAAAACGTGTTTCCTCAATGAGTTCTGTACAGCACCTGCTTGTTTCCCTTCATTTAATACACATATGTGGTCACAGAGAGTACACATTCAGTATCTTTTGTACTCCCTTCCACATTTGGTTACTAAGCTATTAGCAGCAGAAGGGAGTGACCAGGATGGATAAGGATGAGCAGTTGTGACTTCGTCATGGCAAGAACCAGGTGGTACAACAACTAGAAGAGATGATGATGATTTCTGTTTTATTGTTTTCAGGGGGGTGGACTACCCTGTTAGACACCTAACTGCTAATTCTTTCCTTTCAGCAGAGATAGAAGCTGCCTGTTTAAGGATGGCAAGACTACATATTTATTTTGGGCAATCTCATTCCATCTTAAGATGTGAGACCATGGGACAGAGGGCCCAGTGCAAAGGGGAGCAGACAGCTTGTACAAAGAAGATTGCAAGGGTGTTGTAAGTCAGTAGGTTAGTGCGGTTCTGTAATCTGCCACACACACTGGTCATTTTCCCCTAGACTACTCCATTGTGAAATTTCATCTCAGAGTTTGAAGCCACTATAGGAAATATCAGTGGTTTGCTTATTGAGGAGCGTCTCTTTCCTAGCTACGTTAGAAATCTTTCTTATGGTCTGAATTGTCTGGCTTCTGGTTTCTGGACTCAGTTTTAGCTGTTAGCTGTGATCTGTAAAACCATAAATGACCCGAGTTCTACTTTGCTGAAATAGTTGATGGTTGAGTTGATACCCAACTGCTTAGAGCAGTTGTTGTCAAGTTTTTTTTCTGTTTGCAGGTCCTTTTTAATAGAGACACAGACAAAAGGAATGCTTTTTCTTAGTTATTTTCTTTGGACTCGTTACAACTAACACAAGGTTTCCCTCAGGTCCCTGAATTAAAGGTATGTTGAGAATGGTGCAATGAAAGAGTTGAGACAACGACAAGCCAGTCTTCTTTAGGGCACTGGGTCACTGGATCTTCTCTCTCTCTTTTTTTTTTTTTAAAAAAAAAATAAAGTAGACCAAGCCTATTATATTTCAGGACTACATTTTCTTCCCTGCCTGTAGGAGCCAAATGTCATTTGAGCAGGGATTTGAGCTTTGGGATTCTGGAAGTTGTTCACCAAGTCAGTTTTTTATACTGTGTGTGTATGTGTATATATATATATATATATACATACACACACACATGCATGCTTACATTATTTGTGATAATGTTTTGGTAGGTCTGCTTATTTGTTTAGTGGTGCTCCAAGGGTAAAGCTGCCATTTAACCTAACAGGGAGAGGGGATCATAGTTTATAATTCTGGGTTGCAGAACAGTGCCTTGCTCCTTCTCACAGCACTAACTGGAGAGTCAAGAAATAATCCTATTAGAAGGCCTCGATAATGCCAGAGGCTAGGAGAAATTGAAAACAACGATGCAGTGGTTCTATACAGGAAAAAGAGTAGAGGTAGAACTTATATGTAAATGTGGATAAATCCATATAAAATATTGCAAATATACTTTGAATTAGGCTTGTATGTTGCCAAATACAGACAAAACACACCTTAGTCATTGTACTTTTGAGTACCTATTATTAATTTCACTGATCAAAAAATTCCTTCAGCAAGATCCTAAAACCTTTTAAATAAGAAGAAAAAAAATTCTAAATCTCTGTAAAGAGGAATTTAGTTCACCTACAGCTGAAAGTGTTTCTTTCAATTCCTTCTCAAACAAAAGAAAGCAATCAGGTTGCACGCTCATGAAGCAATTGGTTACAGCTGTACAGCTTTAGTAGTGGGAAGAGGTGCTTCCTTCCAAATGTGAGGCTTCCTTCCCTGAAAGTAAAACTAGGTGGAGGGAATTTGCCAGGCCTGATTTATTCAGAAATGCAACTTCTTACAGTTTCTATTTTTTTTTTTTTAGCACAAGTTTTTGTGTTGATGTGTTTTGTTTTGGTTTGTTTTGTTTTTTTCCCCAGTAAAGTATTTAAAGTTTATATAGCTAAAGATTAAGATTATCTAAAAGTTTCCAACCAGGAATTTGCACTGACCTAAAAACATTTAACTCAAGCCAATGCAACTTCTTTGTACAAACAATCTTTGTATAATCACTGAACGACAACAGGCATTAATAAGTACCCAAGCAAGGTGCAATATGTTTCAGAAATCTTTTCTTTCAAAAGTGAATGAAGGTTAGCTTACTGGTTCGACCTGAAATAGAAAAAGGATTTAGAGAAATAAATTTTAAAAAGATAGAAAATATGCAGAATCCAGTTTTCCCTCTAGAAAATACTTACATTACCATCTCAAACATCTCTGCAAATACCTGTGTTATTATTTTGGCACTATTTAAATATATGGAAGTGATGCATAGATGATAAACAAAAAGGAACAGAAATATCTCTACAAATAAAATCTCTGGAAGTCTCTTGACTTTTTCATAAAAGCAGTGTTAAGAGTATTCTGATTCATTGCTGAATGTTAATGGAAAAAAGAAAAAGAAAAAAAAAGAAAGTAAATGGGAGCAAAATGGAGATTTACTCCATAATGTCCACCTCGACCAGTTCAACTTTTATTCATCTATGTAAAGTCTTACATGATTTAACCTACTGTATTGTATCCACCCGAAACTGCTCTGCTTAAGCTTCTACAGAGGTTACAAACCTCTGTAGAGGCAACTTATTTGCATTAGAAATGGCTTGGTCTCCTTTGGTTAAAGCAGTTGATGTAACTCAGACTGAAATAAGCCTAGCTTGAACCAGAATAAGACTGTCCTCACCACTTTTTACACAAGGTAATTTATATCACTTAAGAAAAGAGTTGCCCCTCACAGTCAGGATAATAATTCTTGGAAGGATATTAACCACAGAATTGAAAACAAGCTCTTTGGACAGACCTCATCTGCAGCTGGCAAAGGCAAGAAGCCATCCTATCTTAGAAGAAAGAGAACTTCAGAAAGGGCCTTCTCTCCGCAGGGGAATGCTCTAGCTTGTCCCTGCCAGCCCACATTACTGAACGTCGGTGGTTTTTTGGTTTCATTTGTTATGTGTGGTGACTGTATGAACATTCACTGTGTGTGTTCTGGAATAATGGTGTGGTTAATGCTAATTTCCCAAACACTTAATGGTTTTTAAAATAATTTTCAAAGTTTGGCTTTCACCTTTTCACCTTCAGCTGGGAAAAGCAACTAGAGTGTGCATGATTTTTCACCCATAATACTATTTGTATACAGATTAAGACCCACAGACACCTGCTTTTTTTTTCCTCAGATACAATCATTTATTTAAATGAAAATTATTTTTCCTTAAATTTAAATTTCCCAGTGACGATAATTGAATAGAATTAATGGGGGTGTAAAAATGAAGGTCTAATCAAAATATTTGGAATACAACGCATTTTTCCCTTTCCTGTATATATACATATGTTTTTATATATGTATGTGCGTATGTATGTGTAGCACATGTATAGAATATGTAGTAGCTTTTGTTTGTTACACTTGAGTTTTGGACTCTCCGTTGTAAGGACACAACATACATTAGTGGGTCCAGTGCAGGGCCACCAACATGACCAGGGACTGGAGCGTGTGATGTAAAAGGAGAGACTTTCTTCAGCCTGGAGAAGAGAAAGCTAAGAGGGGATCTTATTGCTCTCAAACACCACCCAAGGGGTGGATACAAAGCATAGAGAGACCAACTCATCTCAGAAGAGTATGGTGATAGGAAAAGAGACAGCAGACAGAAATTAAAACATGGGAAATGATGATTAGATATTGGGAAAATCTTTTTCCCCATGAAGGTTGTCAAATACTAGAACAAGTGCGCAGAGAGGCTGAGGAGCATCCATCCTTGGAGACAGCTAGAACTTGGCTGGACAAGGCCACAAGCAACCTACTCCACTCAGGTCTGCTCTTGGCCCCTTCCAATCTCAGTTATTCTGTGATTTTGTGCTTTTAATGATGGATTACATTTTTCTCTGACCAAATTCTAAGCCTGAATAATCAGGCAGTTCTATACATCATCTTTTCCTGAAAGATTTTTTTTTAAGCTTTTTAAAATAGGGAAGGGAAGGGAGAAGGGAAGGGAAGGGAAGAGAAGAGACGAGACGAGAAGAGAAGAGAACTATGATTCTTTCTATACAATAAAACTGACCCAGGAAAAATCACAAACAGTAGTTTACAACATACAACATGGGATTGTTATTTTTAAAATTCTGGTTAGGAGTTGCAATTGCTAGACTGATATCTACTAATCTGTTACTGAGACAGGTGTTGGTGACCTTTAAGTTACTAGGGGAACGTGTTCTTTCATGAAGTACAGTTCTCCCTCAGAAAATCTTTTTTTCCTTCCAGTGGAAAAGCTGGCCTATGGAATTTTATTTCAGATGTCTGCTGAAATAGTACATTCAGTATACTTCACATTCCTTAAGTGTTGTTCATGCTTGTAGCCCCTGGAAACCATGGGAGTTCAGAGTGCTATATGGCCTAAGAAAATCAGTTTGAATATTTTTCAAGCATAGATCCCTGCCTTTTATATTTTCATTGCAAGTTCCAGTTAAAACTAAAATCCTGTCAGGTTTTCTAAAGAAGTAAAACTATTTCTTGTGGCATATGCACCTCTGAATGATCTTCTCTAATATGGAAACTGGACTATAAATATATTGAGTAATGCCCTATCAATCTTCAGTATTTGTCAAGAGGCTATGCTGAATTTCATAGACCAATACATTTTATCTTCCTTATTTTTTCTTCTAGGAATGACAATATGACTGAAGCAAAAACTACAATTTACTGTAAATAGGCTGTATAACTTGTTCAGAGCATTCAAGGCCCACAGAAGCTTTCAGTCTGTGCTCTAGGACACATTTTCAACTCTTAAGATCTTAGGGGCTGGACTTGGTTTTATTTTTGTGGGGGGTTAAAGGTGGCTCCATTTTTGTGCCTAAGGTTTTGCAAATAAACACTGGTCCATACATTTTCTGTGAAATTTTAATTACTGTTTCATGGATTTGCAAATTAACTGCATATAGGAAATTTCATCTTTGCTGTCAAAAGACTGCAGCTTTAGTGCTGAAGAAACTAGTCCGTTTTTGCTGCAAGATAGGTGAAAAGAATAGATGACAAAAATGGACTGGTGTCATCTAAGCATGTGAGACAACTTAAACATTTTCAGTGTTGCAGACAAAACAGTATGTGACACAGGAGCAACTATTATTGCAAGGATTTCTCAAAGAAAGCAGGGAGTCGCTGCTTTCTGGATGAATAAATAAACATGCCAGAGAGCAAAAAAAGAAAAAAAAATACTGTCACAAATGACTTCTGTGGGCTTAAGTCCATCTGGACAAGCATTGGTGAAGATACCAAATCCCTGGAAAATACTGTCTTCTATATATTTACAGGACAGCTGTTGCACTAATCTTCCTATACTGTTTGCTTTAACAGCATGCCTGAAACTTTTATGGGAACAGTTTAACTTCTGCAGAACTGTTGGCTCTCTGCTGAATAAGCCAGAGAGTTCAAAACTTGTTGTGTTAATTCTCTTGTTTTGGCTTCTTCAACTATCACATCTCCTAGAAGGAACAGGAAGCATCAAATGAATAGCGTAGGCTTGACTCAGATTAGTAAATTATACCTCATTTGCAGTACTAACGCATAACATCCACAAGTAAATGCTAACTTTATTCTCTCTGCATTGCTGTCATGAAATGCAAGTTTATTAAATCAAGCTTTGCCTTTTTCTGTTTAAAAAGTCCACCTCATGGATACACAACCAAGACCACCTACAAATATTTCTGTCTTATGTAAATGGTTTGTACAACTGGGTGTGCCATGCTTTTCTTTAAAGGGATGTGTTGCAGGATATAAAATTACTTATAAAATAGTAAAATTATAAGCTCAACTAGATAGTATACTCAGTATTCGTTATATGGTACATTACTCAGTGTATGCCTCACTGTAACTTTAAAAAGGAAGGTTACATAAAAAAACAGAAACCTAACCAGAAGGCTTCTATGGAATAATTGCCTACCTAGTTACACTCAAAAAATACAATCATAGAAATAAATTTAATTAATTTCTGACTCTAGTACTGCTAGAATCTCCTTTAGAGTCATAGGAAAACACATCATCATCTTATTTTTATGTTTATTCACACATCACAAGTATAAGCTGTGTGAAATGAGAGTTCATGCATTTCGATTCCAATTTTCACCTTGTTTCACAACTCAATGTAAGGAATAATTCACAAACTTTTAAGAAGCATGGTGTGTTTTGTATGGTTTTTTAATGTCTGAGGAAATTATTTCATAAGATACACAGTAGTAGAAAAAGAGTTTTTAACACTGGGCAAAGTTGTTACAAGGTACAGTTTCAAATGACTTAATTTTCTGATAGGCATGCAGGTAAAGGTATAATTTACCATAGCTTTGTATATTAAATATAAAATTGGATTGTTCCTACAGGCAAAATAGTTGCCTTAATTCACAGGGAAATTCATTGATGGTGAAGGAAAATGTGGTGCATCCTGTGAACACTACCCAAGGGCTTTTGTGAAGAAGTTGTGTGGAGCCTGAGGTGTACATGTATAAGTGGATGTGCTACAAATTGTGTAACAATCATTATCTCAGCAGGATCTCGCATGGATGCTTCCTTTGTACTAAGAAAACTCCCTGAGATGGAAGGATTTTCTGTGATCAGTGGTTCAAGGCATGCAATCTGGCCCCAGACCAAGATTTCTTCACCTCGTGTATGAGGCACTTCAAGGAGTCTTGAAGCCAGAGACAATGCAGAGTCACAGTCCTGCATTCCTATCTCACCTCTGCTTGGGAAAAAGTCTTCTTTAGTTGTATCAGGTGGGAGGGGAGGGGAAGGGAAGGGAAGGGAAGGGAAGGGAAGGGAAGGGAAGGGAAGGGAAGGGAAGGGAAGGGAAGGGAAGGGAAGGGAAGGGAAGGGAAGGGAAGGGAAGGGAGAGGATGGTAGGAAATATAGGAAATTATAGGAAACTATAGAAAAGCAGTATTTTTCTTTGAAAATACCTGTCCATGAATAATTACCATACTGCATAAAGCTAAACTGGTTCTATCTTTATATAAGAATTTAGGGTAAATGGTTGTTATGATTGTTCAGAGGTGAAGCAGTTAACGAGACAGCATCTTGGGGCCAAGCCTAGCCATCTACAGACCTTGTAGGCAAAACCCTTGACGACATACAAAAACAAAACAAAACAAACAACCAAAAACCACATTTAAATGTTAAGCTTTTAAAATCAAGTTTGCTTCATTCAGCAAATGTCAAAATTAAGGCAACAACAAGTCAATTCATGCTTTTAACTTGTGGTCTGATGAACTATTGCAAAAAATTATTCACCCGTATTCCTGTACATACAACAAAGCAAGCAATATGGCTGAAAACAAACTGAGTGTTTTGTTTTAACTTAGATGTAAAGTGAAACAATCATGGATGATCCTAGGATATTTTTTTTTTTTCAAGAGGCTTAGGTGGTCCTTTGACTAAAACATAGAAAAGCACCTTCATGATGACATCCTGTATAACATCTTTGTGGCAGAATCAGGGAAAGAAACAGATCTCCTGGAGCCAGTCCAGTGCCTTAAAGAGAGTAGCTTATTGTTTGCCTTATGCAATAAATGAATTACCGAAAAAATACTATGTGATAGCCTGTTTTCTGCTATACATAGAGAGTCAGAGTTAATTCTGACATTTTTAGTATTTATTACACAGGCAACTTAACTTAATTAACATTGTTTTGACTGCAGCAAAATTATGAACAACTGAAAGCAGAAACTTGAAACAGTATTAGTGTTTTGTATAAACTTGTTTGTCACAGCCCTACAAGAAAAAAGAAAGAAAAAGGTACCCAGTGTAGCTATCCAGTTGGTAAACTATATTTGCTACCCTACAGGTATCCTGTAACTTGGTCTGGATACAAATCTTAGTTCATTTCCTGAACTAAATTATTATCAGCGAAGAAGTGACCACACGCCAGTCCTTACTGCAGCTTTCCTTTCCCCACATCCTTTTGAATGGACGATGAGAAGTTCTGATGTTTTTTTCTGTACTGCTTTCGAGAGAGAGATCTCTGTAGATCCTTCGTATTCAGAAAGTGCTCCGTGTGGGAGCGTAGCGTGGTGCTGGGATTGCTGAAGGCTCTGCTGCTGCATGAAAAGGATCTGTGGTAGCAAGGTGTGAAGAGCAACATCCCATCCAAACTACCTCAGACTCCTTAGGTCCTCCATTACCCTGAAATATATACAAATAATTTAACCTACTTTTTTCATCAGTCCCATCAGACGTGCCACAGTGATATCCCCTGACATTCCAGATCCTGTGGCATGGATAAAATGAATGGAAATCAGCAGTGCGGGATTTTCTGTTTTGCCCCATGAATCTCTCTCATATCTCACCTGCTGAGGCTGTTTCTCAGGTTGAAGTGCTAACCTGAAGCTTAACAATAAAAACCTAAGGTATGGTGGTATTTTTGTCAGATATGCACTAGCAACTGAGCTAACGACAAGCTCATTTTTACAGGGGTCATGAGATAGTTGTGGGCTAGTGATTGGTTCAAAAGGCTAGATTGATACAAGCCACTGAGAGCCAAAGTGACTCAGGTCCCATCTCCAGTAATGTAAAGCCTTCATTCCTCTGGTTCTGTGCTTTTGTATGTGAGATTGCAAATACATTGTGTAAACATCATTTTACAAGGGACTAAGCTGAATTATCTTCTGAAATACTCTGTGTCAAATTTGACAATTAAAGAATTATATAGCTCATAAAATGAGCTTGAATGATTTTTTTTTTTTCCTTGTAAAACAGGGAAGAATTCAGCCTTACACTGCTCTTCCAGTGTTTACAATCTCATTTTTAGATCTCTTTATACAAGAGATGCCACGTTATGTTAAGGATACTTCCCATTTTTACACCTAGTACAAGCCCCTTCCAAATAGTTCGTCTGCAGATTTTGGTGTTAGCACAGTTGCTACCATAAACTGTGCCATACTGAAAATAGTTGTATAGTTGAGAGAACATTACCTTTACATTATCACTTTTGTAGCAATGTGAACTGATGTCAAGTGGTGTGGGTTTTAATCTATAAGCTTTTTTTTTTTTTAAACATTGTTTTCTCTTTTGGAATTGGATCCCTTCCCTCTGAAGTCAGTGGGAAACTAATGAATTAAAGCAGGACTTGGACTGAATCTTTAGCATAGGCATGTGTTTCTTCTTTAATGTATGTATTTAAGATAAAAAGGGTAGTAAGAGTAAGAGAATACAAAGGACAGTAGAATGAACAATAAAAAAAATGGGAACCTTTGAAATCAGAAGTTTTACAGATTGTTCAAATACATTTACAATAAATTACATAGCAGGTAGAAAATGTGATTGGGAGTTTTTGTAATGTTTTAATGTAGAGAACATAGCCACATTTAATGAAAGATGAACATGAACAGTCTGCCTTCTGTAGAAATAGCAGATGCTGGTTTTAGGCTTTTCTAATCAAGGACCCTGGAAACAGCTAAGCACACATCTGCTGACATCTTTCAGGTCATAAATTGAACCTGCTCTCTGTTCTCCACATCAGAGTACCAATTTGGCACAATTTCCTTTTTAAGAAAGCTTCAGAATGACCAGATTGCCTTAGCAGGAAAGCAGCAGGTCAGGGCTATTTCGCTGAACAAAGCAACAGTAGGAGCTGGTGTGCTCCCTTCTGCAGAGTGCCCCAGAACTGAATGTCCCCTCGAGAGTTCAAAATACGGGAGGGCCTGGTGTCCAGAGCTCCAGCACTTTAAAGAAAGCAAAAAGATGCTAAATGCTTCCGCTACTCTGGATGACTAACCCTCTAAGAGTGGCGTAGATATAAGTAAATGCAAACCCCACTGAATTACGGGTGTTTTAAGATGGCCTTCAAGAAGACCATGGTGGTGCCCGTAAATGAAGTCTCTGTCAGCACATGGTGCCAGCCAGGTATGTCTCCTTCCCGCAAGTAATCCCTTTCACAACAAGTTTCCTTACGAACGGTGAGGTTCCTGTGTGTGAATACAGACTTGGCCTGTCATCTGAGCTCTGATTTCAGTGCTGGTGAGTATTTAAGTGTCTCTGTCACAAGACCAAGGATTTAATTGTCACTTTGCTTGCCAGTGCCTGCAGAGAGGCTAAAGTGTGTGGGAACAAAGGTGTGTGTGTCTGTCAGTCGTTCCCTTGGATAGCTGGAGGATCTCCAAATCTCCATAACCATTGATACAACCGTTCAGCTACTAAAAATTCCAGTCTTTAAGTGGAACAAGTAGAATTCTGCTCATGCCCTTAACTTAGAGTCTTCTGCATAAAATACTTGTTTCCCCAAATGAGGTTTCTCTTAAGAGATAGGACACCTTCCCTTCTTTCCCTTCTGCATTTAATCATTTCATCACCCATTATGTAGTCTATCTGCCCTCTTGTGGTTTCCTTTTTGATCTTTCCACTTTTACTTTGCATTTTTTCAGAGACTTCTTGACTCTTTTATATTTCCTGTTCTCTAAATGTGGGATGAGCTCATGAATCACGTTTCACCTTGCTGTGTATTTTCCTAGTCTGACTGATTCTGAAATCCATTTTTAGCATCAGATGAGACTGGGAATTAGTTGCAGCCCTGGGAAGACATCCAGTGTAATGGTCAGTTCTTAGAAGTCTTCCCACTTGTTCTAACAGTCTGAGGGGAAAGCCTTTTCTCCTAATTTTAGAAATTCTCCATTCGAACTGGATTTTTAAGGTGTTTTCTACAACTGACTGACCTCTTTTAGGGGATAGTAAATGAGTATTGAGGGGTGCAGTTCTGAGAGGGGTGAAACTGGAATTAGAAAAAAAAGATGCTTTCTATTAGAAATAGAGTGTTGGACTAAGATGCAGGCAGATTTAATGATCTCTTAGCCTGCATTACTCTTAGTCTGGTGAGTACAACATTCTATGCAGTAGCATTGTTGATGTCAATAGAGCTATTTGTTAAAACAAACAAAAACTTTAAAGAGAGGCATTGCATTCACCTTGGCAAACGGGGCACCGTAGGGCAATAAGAGGAGGGCTCTGTGTGCATGTTTGTATCGTGTGAGTGTATGATGCAGAGATGCTCATTGCATCAGTTGATGACAAGGGGAAGATGTGTATTCTTCCTCATTATCCTATGTTCATCAAAAGGAGTAATTACTAAATCCCAAGCACTTCCATCATCACAGAAGGATGCATGAGAACAAAAATACTTCCTAGTGTATTGCTGTCTGGTCCCGTGTATGGTTCAACAAAAATATGTCAAGGACTTGACTCCTGTTTTCTTGCTCTTTTGAGCTTTTTCAAATGCTTTTCATATCTCTTGTCCCAAATCGTGCAGCTGAGGTGTGTGCACTGGTGGCCAACAGGAGGAACCCAGGAGGTGTTCTGCAGCTCTTCAGAAGGACAGGGTCTCTCAGTGGTTCTCTTCCCAACACCACACCGTACAAGCTGTTCCCAAACCACTAGATCTATCTGAGCTGTGTGCTAGAGCTTGCTGAATGACATACTAAGGCTTAACTATTTTGGCATTTTTTTTCTTATTATTTTAGTTTCCAGGAATGCTTACTTTCCTTCTGAACCCCATATCCCACAAAAAAAGCATGCACAGTGAACCTCTCCCATTCTTCCTGGCTGCTTTGAAACTTGTAAGGAAGTGGAGTGACCCTGTATCTCACTTGATGAGACTTGCTAAGTGTTGGGGGGAAGTTCAGTGATGAAAAATTCAAGTGTTTGTCTAAGGTTCCCAGGACAGAGAATAGAAATTGAGAGAAATAAGAATGTGCTACTACTGCATTTTGATATTCCTTAGCTTGGAAATAATAATTAAATATTGTAGATAAAAGTACCCCATAGGCATTTATAAGCCTGTATGAGCTCTGAAAATTGAGGAAGCTGGAAGCTGCTTCCAGGAAGCTTCAGGGTATACCCATACAGAGAGCTGCGGACAGACGGAGGGTGCTCCTCCCACACTTTAAGTTCACTGGCTGCCATCCAGCTGTGAACAAGGGCCAGGTACAGCAATCTTAGCACAGTCCTGGCCTTCATCTAATGGTGCCTTCTGCCCCTGGGATGGCAGGCGCTTGTGTCAAGAGAGAATTGTTTCCCTTCACAAGTTCCTCAGCTACTCTCACAGCCACTGAAAACTGCATTCTCACTGTTAGCTTCTGTATCACAAATACAAAGCATTTCCTTCCCCCCTCAAGATTTGTAGTAAATGTAGTAAAAATATAATTCAGACTTATTTAAAGGTGTAACAGAAACAAAATTGCAAGAACTCTTCACTACTGATCCCTTGCACAACGAATACCATTCCAGCTTCACTAAGCATACCTCAAAGTGCTTGATAACAGAACAGTAAGATCTCTTCTTCATCACAGTAGGAAGTTTACTTATTTTAGGTTTTCGTTTGCCAGCCCATTTGAATACTGAGTTGTGATTTGACACAGAAGAAATTCTGAAAACAGAGACATAATAAAGAAATGATTGTATTGTATTGTATTTTTCTATTAATAAAGTCAAGTTCTTTTCAACCAAACCACAAAAAATCCCCAAAAGCTGATGCCTGGCCTCCCAAAGGCAGGCATGAGCACTAGCAGACATATAATACCACACCTCAATTTCAGTTTAACTTTAGTAAATCACAGGTGTCTGCTATCTGTGATTGTTTATTGTTCATGACGAGGACTTGTACATCGAGCTCCAGAAAGAGAGCACATAATTATTACTCTTGCACCTTCTTTCCCAAAGCAAAAATAAAGTTACGTCATCAGAGTGATACGCCCTTCTAAAAGAAGCTCTTCTAGCTTGAGCTATAAAGCACAGCCAGTTCTACCTACAGAAAGATAGATGGTCCAGGTGTGTAGGTGTAGGGAAAGAAGCATACATACTATCTGTGGAACAAGCAAACAAAAACAAAACAAAATCATATTCAGCAGACTTTCAGAATAGAATTATTCTTGCTCTTTTATCTGAAAGCTTAATTATTCCCCTCAGAAGTTAGGGAGTAGGGAGGACCAATAGAAAGTAATTTTGTTTTCTTGATCTGGTTTCAAAGCCTATGTAACTTAACTTTTGGAAGAAGTTATTTTCTGTTTGTTTTAGGACAAAACTCCAATTTTATGTCCCATATCTAGGGTACAAAATACAACATCTATTGATTTTCTAAGCTTTTTCTAATAGTGAAATTTTATACTTAACTGGAATATTAGAAGCTTGCAGAGGTTTCAGCATTCATGAGAAGAAACTTGGTCAGCAAAGGTTACTTAATGCTACCCAAAAGTCACAATAATGTTTAGAAATTCTGGCCTGACTTCTGTGTTGAGGTAGCTGGCAGGTAACTCTACTAACTTCTTTGAAAACTAACCAGTGGTTGATACCATGAAGATCTATCTTGATTTTTTTAAACAAAAATCTTCACCTGGCTTCTGTGAAATGTAAAACTTTTTTTCTAGGAAAAAGTGGATTGTAACATTTAATTAGTCCTATGACAGCCTGTTGGCTAGACCTATGGTTATGCAGATTGTACAATACTTAAATTTAGTTACTGAAAATTTATTTTTCCTAAGTCATTGCAGGGCCGTAAACTGGAATTCCAGGCATAGGCTGTTTTTTGTTTATTTGTTTGGTTTTGTTTTTATTTTTTTTATTTTTTTAAGAAATGCCCAAGTTTAAAAAAAAAAAAAGGGAAATTTGCTTTTTTTACGGTTCTTGTGACAGCTTATGAAAAATTAAAGGCTTTCCAACTGTTTACATTACAGCTTCAGTTTATGGCTGCAATATTTCTAAGCTTAAGCAGAGGTAATATTTGGTAAGAAAATGCATGTGGCAAATGGTTCTCTCCTGCTGTTTATTATACTCATAAATGATGTAACAAATATTATGACATCATAATTTCATAATTCAAGGTAGATTAGAGTTACATTTTTGCTGCTTCTATGGCTGCTGATACAAATGGTTTGTGATTTCTGTGTACAGAAATGGTTGTATTTAGTTAATGCACACTGGTGTCAGTACTCAGTACTGGGTACTCATAGATAGAGCAGAATCATAAGATTATTACAGAATTAATATAATCTTCTAATTGCAGAAGCCTTGCACCTGTAAGATGTAGGTATGGGAATAAAAAGTCCCATTTTTGAAGTGAGACCAGACCAGTACACCCGGAGTTTAGCTGACCTTGAGGTAAGAAACCCAGAAACAGCCTAACCAGTTACAGCTGTGACAATTCATTGGTACCCTAAAAACAGCAGAGTGTGATACAGGCAGAACTCATCTCATTCATATTATGCCTATTAGAGTGAAATTAATGTGATTTTAGAACAGTGTAATTAAACCCAGGTATGTCAGTTTTCATCACCTTGCACTGTTAAGAATAATTAAGACTATATCATCTGATAACCTAAATTGCTATCACCATCTTTGGCAGGACTGTGATAATTTACATTAGAAGACCTTTAAATTTAGCTGGAATCTAATCTGTGTCAAGTACTGTTCTTTAAACTCACTCATGTGAAACTGTACACTAACCAAATGCCGAAAACCACTCAGGTTTAGGAAGAAATGGACTACATCAGTGCTCACGTTCAGTGTGGTTCCATTCTATTTAGTAACAATAGATGGAAATTAAAAAATAGCTGATTCTAACATTTTTTTTCCTTATGGAGATGTAAAAACACCTTGAAGAAAATGATCCAAAGACAGGTAACTTAAAAACAGTGTATTTTCTTTTTGAGAGTTTTGTGTCAGTTCTAATAAAAGACTGGTAGCTAAGAGAGGGCAAGATGTATAATTACTGTAACAACCTGTTGAGCCTTCTGCTTGTTTATTGAGTTCAGATTGCACGAAGGCTGTTGCAAATGTGACCACCTACGGTGGTCTTTACTAAAAACAAAAAGATTCCCATATATCACCCTTTTCTCTTCCATTTCTTTGAGACACTTTCTAGTTCCCAGTACTTCTCAGAGTCTCATTCTTTCATCTCACCTCCTAGTAACCTTTCCACTCTCCTAAATGACTCATTTCTTCCTCAATCCAACACTAAGGGACAAAG
This sequence comes from Anser brachyrhynchus, assembly GCF_964034855.1. Classification (NCBI taxonomy): domain Eukaryota; kingdom Metazoa; phylum Chordata; class Aves; order Anseriformes; family Anatidae; genus Anser; species Anser brachyrhynchus. The sequence continues at coordinate 36,775,016 of NC_137695.1, forward strand.
CGGGACCTTCTGGACTCATACTAGATGGGCTGATTAATTTATTAGGATCATTAATATTTTCAGCCTAGTTCTGTGATATCTATTCAGATGACCCCGAAATAACTCCAAAAGATTGGCAATGACACAAATAAATGCTTAGTCTGTTTTTGATATGTTTTAGAACAAGTGGTGCATTTAAATAAATTATTTTCATTAAGGTCATTTTTAAATCTCACTGTTTGAAGATGTACAATATGTAGCAGCAAAGTTAGTGGACCTGCATTTCTCTAGTAGCTGTTTTCATGTCACGCGTAGTGATTTGCAGAGAACCCAAATCATTATTTCTGAGATGGCAGCTAACAGTTTCAGCACAGAAATCAAACACTGAATGGACTTCATAAAAACGCTATTCTTTCTTTATGGTATGAGGCCGGATCATGGCTAAAGTAGATTGGAAAGGAAGGGAGAGTTTTCCTTGCGCCATCCCAGGATGAACCACTGGAAAGCCTTTCCTTCAGAGAGAGAGGAGGAGGAGGACACCTCTGCCTCATGCAAAGGAATGAGAATGACATTTCTTTTGCTGTAAACAATTTTAATTCTTGTACTCTTGGTCATGTTGGGAGTGCAGCAAAACAAACCTCCTTATATATGACCATGCTCTTCCCTTTTGGTACCTTTAGTCTCCAGAGCACCAGCTGAGGGCTTTCTCCAGCTGCTGCATTTACACAAAGAAGCAGTATAAACGAAAACTTTACTGCTGCCAATCATCAGACCCTCTGAAGGAGCTTCTGTCCTCCCTGAATACCACAAACATCGTGGGGGGCACAAACATTGGTCACTATTGAGTATTTTTTAGATTTACCACTCTGAATGCCACTATTTTGAAGAGATAAAGACAAGTAGAGTAATGACAACTGGACTGGCTACATTAGAGATGTCCTGGTTTTTATAAACATGTATCCTATATCTGATGTTGTGCCATTACCTCCACTGGGTGAGACTGATACACCTCTTTCACTCTCAGGCTGACTGCAGATTATTTTCACACTTGCTTAGAAGATCTGTCCGGGTTCTCACTCCTGTGGGTCTCCCTTGGCCAGTTATTGCCCAGTAGTAAATTCAGTCAGCAAAATGCCATCTCAGGACCACGTTCAATGCTAAGTGAGAAGAATGGGCAACCTGGAAGCATTTCTACGAGAAAGGGCAAAGAAAGAGCATTCTAACTTCTACTTACTTACATCTTACTGCCATTATCTTCCTCCCCTTGTCTTCTCCCAGAACTCCTGTGATGATCCCTGAGCAGTCTAATCACTTCAGCCAGGTTGGGCTGGGAGCAGATATTCTTGTGTGGGCACTCCTCAGTTTCCTTGAGAAATGTGCCAGCAACTAAATCATCATGCTCTTCTCCTAGACCCACACATATATAATTCGGTGTGGTCAAATAGTAAACATCCCAATACAGTGCTGCATACCTCAGCTGTTAGCTCTTACAGGACTGTTTTATTTTCCATCACAAGAAGTACGGCTGAACTTCCAACATCAGTTATGAAAGTTGCATCAACACAGAGAACTATTTCATTATAGAAAGGGACAGATGTTGACAAATCCACAGATTTGTCAGAGGACAAAGAGAGGATCATATCTGGGTGAAGATCTCGCTTTTTATGAATCATTCAAATAGGAGGTGAGGGGGCACTGCACTACCTCTTAGGCAAAGCAGAATAAGCTTCAAATCACTGCACCTGCATATCTAAACACAGGTAGCTCCCAATTTCTCTCTTTCTTCATTTGTACCAAGAAATATTAAAATAGAAGCTGATGTTCTAGGCACAAGAGAATCAATGGCCATCATTTGGAAACCACAGAAGAAAATTCTACCAGAAAAATCTTGGTTTTACTATCTTTATCTTTATCCTCCTACATCAGAGACAGTTGCTATATCTACTCTCCCTTTTCACATGAGACTTCACAAAAGCTAAAAAGGCATTCATGGCTCCTGGCTGAATGCAGGTGTGATTGAAGAATCTCAGCAGCATATTTACTTGAAGCTACTGCTTATTAAATCCCTTTACCTCTAACAATGTACTTCTAGGAAAACAACAACAACAACAAAAAACCATACACATTTAAGTGCATCTTATCAAAGTTGCAAAATCAATACAGAGATCTTGACCATATGTGTTTACTATCACTCATTTGAGTCAGACTCTGCAACATGGCCAAAATATAATGGCTTTTAAAACTAAGCATATAAATCCTCGGTGGCCTGGTCACCATTTGTCATACTGCTAGCTGGAATTGATTCTGTTTCAATAAAGTGAGTCCATGGACTGGTCTCAAATATCAAATATAGTTATGGTTTTAAATCACTTAAGTTTGCCACCTGAATTAGTCTCAGTCCGACTAGACTTAGCACTTCGCACCACCCTTAAAATATGTCCAGAAGAAGACTTCTGCTGCAATTAGTAGGTCCCCCCTAGCACAAGCCATTGCTATTTGTGTGCCTATGGAAAGATGGAGCGAGGACACAAGGCAGTGCCTGCACCTCCAGGCCCAGAGCTGTCCTCCCTGCAGCACGGTGCAGATACACGGGCAGCATCTGTCCTGGTTCTCACGGCTATGTCCTGAATTGAATACACCACAGTGTCCCTGAAAGGTTAAGTAAGTGGCCTTGGTGAATTTTGCCAGGAATGGTGAACAAGAGAGTGTAGGCAAGCCTGCTGGATCTTCTTGCTCTCTGTGGTGAAAGCACATCCTGCCCTCAGGCAGGATTAAGAGGATGGCTGATCTCTTGTTGATTTAGTGCAGGACTTTGACAGAAGTGTGACTGAAAAAATAAAGCTTCGTTAGTGGCTTACGTCTGTGCGATCAACATGAGAATAAAATTAGCTGAAGTTAAAGAACAGTTGATATCTTTAAAGAGATCATCCAGAGTATTTTAAGGAAATCTAATGATCTAAGGAATCATCTAAGTACGATTTAAAAATGAATGTTTTTCTTGAGAAAAAGTAAAGAAAGAAAAACAAAGAGAGAATTAAAATTTGCTAAAACCCAAAGATGGGAAGGCTTGAAAAAGTTCATTTTCATTCTTTATCAAAATTTAATCTTACTTCTAATCTTTTGGCCATTAGTGTGAAGTACTGTGCAGTCATCTGAATGTAAAATGTAAAATTACATCCCATCGTGTAGGTCTTCAGAATTGTAATGTGCAGTCCAGCTATATTCATATGTCACAAGCTGTCAAAATACTGATGAGGGATACTGACCCTGAGATCCCTATTGGGAAAAAAAATGTTGCCACTAAATGGCTGTGCTATAAATAGTTAACGCTGACTATATTTCTGCAAGGTGGCTCCTGCTGGCTGTCCGTGCACTGACTGAGAACAACATTTCAGACAGGGCACGTTTCCTGCTCTGGTGCCAAGCAGAGAAGAGCCCAGGGGCCTCTGAGGACCACCAGAAGAGGTTGCCACAGGGTGGCACACTTTGTAGTGCGGAGAAAAATGCCTTGGCTGCCATCACCAGAGAGAATTTATTACCCAATAATAAGCAGCCATTCAGCAGCTATACCAAAGAAAGTTGCCCATAGTGTTGTCAGAAAGTTGTTACTATTGTTTTCCCAGGTGTTTTACAAAGTTAAAGGTTTAATAAACAGGCTGCTATGTGATTTAATTTCTTTTAAGAGAAACTCATTTGTAAAAGGCACGCTTTCTAATGGAGTGTATTAAATTAAAAATATATATCTAGAAGTAACACCAAACTATTAAGATTACGATTTCCAAACCCCAGAACAATTGCTGACAACCTAAGTTATTTTCTGCTGTACTTTCCCTCCTCCCATTTCAATGCCACATAAATCCAGGGTAGGATCCAATATGGGATAAGGCACCCAGAACCCTGGCACATTCTAAGCTTGTTATTTGGTTTTCTTGGATGTGAAGCTGTTTCTGTCTTGAACACTGAAGGAAGCAACAGAGTTTCTCCTGCTGTTGAGTTCATGCCCTTTCTATATCCCCAACTCCACAGTCAGATATTAGTGCAGTCTGAATTTTATACATACAGGAATGAACTCTTGTGCCTATAAAAAATCTAGAGACTACAGGTAGACTTGTGAGACACAGTATCAGGGCTCAAATAGCCTCATTCATATCTTAACACTATTACAGTCTTTATTTGCTGCACTGGGCAAGTCACTGAGAATAGGTGTACTCCTATCTGGAGGTGTAATTGCAGCTTGAGTTTATTTATGTGGGCTAACCTTAAATTAGCTCAAGCAGACATAACTGTTGAGAAGTGCAGCGTGGACTTCAGTGCACTGGCAAAACCCTTTTGTGTCTGTGGATAGTTGGTCAGCAGGTAGCGTGACTGAAGTGCTGTGCACCATACCCAAACCTAGTTTAAGTTCTGATCTGGTGTGGGTTGCACTTGTAATTTGAATAGTATTTCAGGAGTACAATGGATTCTACCAGTTACTGCTGCAGTTCCCTACTGTGTCAGGGAAACATAAATATTATTCTTGCCCAAGCTTTTGTCTGTCTTGTCTGCTTAAGTGGTGACCTCTTTGGGGCAGGAAATGTCTATTATTTTTTGTTTATAGAGCAAAAAAGGCTTGGATCTTCATTGTGATTTGGAGCACACTAAAGTTATGGAGTCACATCTTGTCTACATCTGATAGTATGTTGTTTCATGATTCTGTTGCACAAAGCTTTCCATAGGATGTACAGCTGAACTGTCTTCTGCATGGAAAGGCTCTGGGCAAGGGAAAACCACCCTCAGGTTTCTCAGGTTCACCAGCCAGATTTCGGCTGCCCATTGTTACAACTCTTGCCTAAATTAATCGAGTCAGCTGTCTTCAGTGAACCAGAAGAGGTCCAATTTTAAGCCTTTGGCTGTAAATGGAAAGCTCTATGCCAAAATAGAGTGTTACAATCCAGAAAATGACATGGTGGAGTTTTGTAGCATCCATGCTAAACCCTCTTGCAAAATTATCAGCTTGCAAGTTCAAGGGCAAGATCTACATTATCAGAGGATTCACTGCAAGAGACAGGGATATAAACATTTTATGGTACTGTCCCACTTCTGATTTCTGGACCATCTGTGAACTCTCTGATATCCATGGTCACAGACACTCTCTGTGAAGAAATAATATATCTGGTAGGGTGTTGTACCAAACTAAAAAATGAGCCAAAGTGAGGTTACTTGTGTGCTCTTGCCTGTTCTCTTCTGTTTTTGTCCAAAACAGTGCTTTGGACTGTAGGAAAAAGCATGTAGGCATACATTTAATAAGGGAAAGAGTGTTGCTCTGTTTTTATTTGGAGTTCCAGGAAAAATTAATAATTTACATCTCCTTGAAACCACACTCCCCTCTGGCAGGTGATAGTGACCATTGTCTTCCTCTTTTCCCAGCATCTCTATGAACGTAACCTTACCAGACAAAAATACTTCCAAGTAATGCAGTTACTGTGTTTATCAAATCACTTACAGAAAATTCCTTTTGTCAGGGTAATGCCCTCTTGTCAATGTCAATGCAACAAGTGGCTCTTGGCAAAGTACATTTTAAAATCTGTTCTTCTTACAGGTTACTGAATATGAATTAATTATTATTTTATTTTTATTTTTTATTTTATTTTTATTTTTATTTTTTTATTTTTATTTTATTTTTATTTTTATTTTTATTTTTATTTTTATTTTTATTTTTATTTTTATTTTTATTTTTATTTTTATTTTTATTTTTATTTTTATTTTTATTTTTATTTTTATTTTTATTTTTATTTTTATTTTTATTTTTATTTTTATTTTTATTTTTATTTTTATTTTTATTATTTTTCTCTTCTTAGCTGAAACTCAGTGGAGATTTTAAGGAAAAATAGCACACAGTGAACAAGTGACCAAAAGGAGCACTGAAGACTTGGGGCATGACCAGTTCTGTTGGAATTTTTTGTTTTGGGACTTTTGGAGGGCACTTCTGAGAGAAAGGAAAGTTTATGCAGTTGTGTTTGCATGTGGAGAGAAATGGATAAATTGACTTCTTCCCAGTAGCACTGTTTTCTTCTGCTTAACTCCTTTCCAAGCATCCTTTCTCTCAACACTCCATGAATTCACCCATCTCACCCCCCCTTCTCTAACACAGCTTACTTACCTGCCCTCCCCCTTTAAATATTTGTTGCCATCACTACAGTTTACATCGCCTTCCCAAGACAAAAATAAATAAATAAATAAATAAATAAACCAAGATCAGTATATTTTCTTCTCAGCTCAGTCTCTTCTAAGCCCCTATTTTGTGTCTTATTAACCTGAAGGTCCAGGTTTTCTTCCTTCCGTTACCCTCAAACCACACAAAACCTTCACCCTTCCTCAGGAGGGCTCCTGCAGCCCTCCACCTTCATCTCTTCTATCCTTGGTAGTTTGGTTTTCCTAGCTGAAGAAAATGAAATGAAAGCATTGGCTGCACCTTACAAGAAACTTACACAGTTAACTGTCTGCTTTCTATTTTAATTAGGATTTGTATAGTTTGAACCAAAAATGCGTACTGTTCTGAATAGGTTCTAGCTACTTACCATCTCAGACTTTTTGCATACTAGTGTTGTTAACTCTGATAGAAAAATCAAGTAAAAAGTTTCCGTTTCCACTATTTATGAGAATGATTCAAAAGCATTAGCGCTGTAAATCATGTGCCACAAGTGAAATGTGTTGTTCCGTACCTTATAATGTTGTAACTTTGCCATTGGAAACTGTTGCCTAGCTAGGAAGAGAAACCTGGGTGGGCCACAGGTTATGGTAGATGGGCAGTGACAAAAGGTCTGACTTTACAACAGATCATTTGTATTACAAATGACTTAGAACAGACTCAGATTTGGACAGGCTTGGGTCAAACTGAAAGAGCTGGTGTCCACCCATGACTGAGCCTTTTGTTAGAAGGACTGGTGAGCACACAGGTTTAATAAAATGTTTCTGATGAAGCTGCTATCCAAAGCAATGAAAGATTTACCAGGTACTACGCATTTCATCTTCATGAGAAAGCTCAAGCCCATGAATAGATTTAGGACGTGTGCAAGGCCATGGACATCTGAAGTCAGCACACCTGTTTGTGTCGATGTCATCCTACACTCTCTGAGTGTAATATGTCTGGGCATTCATTTTGCACAGAGATGGTGTTTGTTACTCATAGGGATTTCCTTTTCCCAAAATTTGTAAGGGATCTGTGAAGCAGTGTTTGGGCTGCAGAGTAGCCATACGCAATGCCTTGAAGGAAAGACAAAACAATGTATTTTTTTTATTTCTGGGGTTTATAGAAGAGCAAGATAAAGCTTAGGACTGGTTATCTCCGGAGTTGTATGAATTTTCTGTGTTTGCTTTATTCAATTACTTTAAATTGTTATTAGTTCTGTAACTTTGTTTGCACTGACAGGTTCAGTAATGCCATATTGTTTTAATCCTTGGACATCCTAAAAGAATTACTGTTATATTATGTTATGTTATGTTATGTTATGTTATGTTATGTTATGTTATGTTATTTATTTATTAAACATATATCTGCCATCTCAGTCTTAAACACAGTAGTGCTTTAAAGTTGCTACTAAAACTGAAATGCACTTTTACCTTTATGAAGCTTATATGCAAACCAGAAAGAGAACTTTCAGGAATTTCATTGTCTTCTCCACGCATGATGTTTTAGTCTCCACTGAGAAGACCAAGCATTCACTCTGCCAAGTCCTGTGTCTCAGGAAACAGTAGCCTTCAGCTAAAAAGGCAGTAATTAGTAGGTAAACAGAGTAATTCATCTATTGTTCTAAGTCATATTGCAGGTCTCCTAGTCTGCCTTGTATTTTGCTGACTGCAGCTTGCTGGGGAAAATGATGTTGCCAACATTTGAACTAAGTCAAACTATTACATTTTAGAACCTATAAAACAAACAAACAAACAAACAAACCAAACAAAAAAGCCAGCAACACAGTAATCCTGGCAATGATGTCACCATTTGCATTGTCTTATTATATTTCATGATGTGTGCCAGTATTTTGTACAAGCAAAACCAGACTCACTCACTCACTCACTCACACTCACTCACTCATTCACCTCCCCAAACAAAAACAAAGCCAAGGACAACTCTGTTGCAAAGTATTGCTTTAAAATGCATATTACTCTTGGGTGTTTGTGGCAGTTTATTGAAAAGAGTTCAAACAGGAGGAGTGAACACTTGCAATGCAAGAAAATGCCACTGTCCTCTAAAAATTGTGTCATGACTTTACCTGTGCAGATTACCCTAACAGATGAAGAAGTTAGAATTAAATGCTTGTAGCCTCTACACCACGGAGCACATACCTTGCTATTTACTCTCCAAGGACTACTTATTCTCCAAATGCATGAACAAGGTAACCTGTTATCGAGCCCCATCTGAATCTGAACGATTGTCCACGTGTGTGTTACAAACCCACGGCAAACGCAAGGTAACATACCTACTGAGAGCTAAGCTAAGCTGCATTATGCTGCATTGGCTGAGAGCTAGGAGTGTCCGTGTAGGTTGGTAGCTCAGTTCTGCTGGTGTGCAATAATGTGCTAAATCTTCCCAACTTGATTGTATGTTCAGCTGCTGATTAATTACTTTGTTTATTTTTTATGAGTGTTTAGGAAGCAAAATGCTGCAATTTTAAACTATGTATGCATAGCTACACAGCATAACTATATTAACATTAATCTGTCCTGAAAGTGTAAGTTTATAGTTTATCTTTTTTCTATGATTACTTGTGCAAGCTTTATTATTATTATTATTATATTTATTTATTTATGTATTTATTTAATCAACAGGCTTCTAATACCTGTAGAGCACTGGTCAGCCAGCTGCTGGAGAGAGGATACAGCAAACACCCAAACCTTGATTTGTATTTCTTTCCTTAATCCATCCTGTTTCTTTCACAGGAAGCAATCCTGTTACAGCCTTTGAAAAATGCCTGTGTCCCATGCAAAGGCAATATCAATTCTCTGCATAGCTGGTCTGCTAAGGCACCTAACTAAGTAGCTCACCAAAAGTGCTCTACTTTCACCGTGGAGATAAGCCAAAGTTTGCATCCTTTTTAGCCATTAACTACAACATTTTTTGATGTAAGTCCCAAGTATTTACAGTTTTTGCGTGACAAATGGTTTCAGTCTTAACATAATGCACACTCCCCTGTAGTGTCTATGGATTGTCCAGGTCTAACATTTCAAAGGTTTGCAAGATCTCCTTATGTCTGAGAGGATATAAATAGCATTCAAGTTAATTAACATCAACAAAGGCATGCTGCAGATAGATTTGTTTTGTAACTGGCTTTCTCAATGGTCTTAATTTCAAGATGTTAAGCTTTCCAAAATAAATGTATCAATTTATTTAGTAGGAGGAAAGAAACCTCTTCCTCCTTTTCAATGGAGAAGGGTTGTTTCAACTCAAATGTCCTTCTTATTGGTGAGAAAGTAGTGAGGAAGGTTGTTCCTGTGATGGACTAAGGATGTAAAACAGGTGAGATTGTGTGCAAGGGATGTATCAGACATTCACAAAATGGTATAATACAATTACTACATTTCCCTGCAAACCTTTGTCTTTTAAGAGGTGAGATTTGCTTCCTTTTGTAGCACCTTTTAATAGAGAAAAGGGGAAAAAAATGACAAGGCTTGAGCTGGTTGACATATCTGAAGATCTTGTATTACAACAGTGCAAGCAGAGGGCTGGGCAATCCTGATTCTGGATAGAGTAGATGCCAGGCCAGATCTCACCATAATTAAAACCAGTTTGGAAGCTGTTTCCAATTATGGCAGCTGCCATCGGACCACGTTCCTCGCCTTGCCCACACCCCCTCCTGGTCACGGAGGAGTGGGGTTGTCACTGGGGCAGCTCCACACATACCCATGGGATGCTTCTGCTGTGGGGATCCTCACGCAGCACAGGAGGAAGCCTTGTCCTCCAGAGAAAGGACATTGTGCGTAGCTGCAATCATGAGTCGCAACTGAAAGGTTACTTAGGAGGCAAGCGCTCCGGTTTCCCAAAAGCAGGCTTAAAAGGCTGTAGGGTACATTTTCAAAGCACTGTGCAGGGTTTCAGACATGTGACTCATTAATGTCAACGGGAATCATGTTGTTAAAACTTTGGGCAATGCTTTGAAAATGTATCCCTATATGTCAATTCTCTTTTCTAGGCAAAATTATCAAAACCAGACCTCGTGGGCCATTTTTTTTAAAGAAAGTTTTCAGGATTATATGCTAATAAATCAACAGTTTAGCAGGCTTGATCTGCTCTCATTCCTTCTTCCTCCCTCCCCACTTTCCATTTTATCATTGACTTTGATTTTATGCAGAGTTATAGCAACGTATAGTTTTTACAGACATCGCCTGCAGGAAGAGTACTGGATTCTCAGAGACCGGACTGCAAATAGTGTGAAAAGTAACAATTGTGATATAGAGGGGTAATAATATTTGTTTCGTGATTTCAGCTAAAAGGCAAACTCAGTAGGGAAAAATAGTCTATTTAGATTTTTTTTATGACAGTTTCCATTAGCAAATTACAATAAATCATCCCTTATTAAAAATAAATAAAAAAAGCTGGAAATATTTGCAATTACCTTTTCAGGATAATTCTGGGATCTGCTAATAACAAAATATCAGATGATAGGATCATGGGTTTAGCAAAAAAAAAAATCCCCAACAAACTAATAGAATGAGATCCCTCTTTTCTCAGGAAGAATTATGCTTCCCTTGGCTCCATTGAATACAGTGAGAATTACCATGAAATGCCTGTAAGCTCTGAACTACAACAGAGGGATGAATTATGTGTTCCTATTAGCTGCATTTTGTATTTGTTCAGAACATGCTGCTACAATTTTGGTCCTTCCTCCAGAAGTTAGAGGCATCTCCAACATGCAGTTTATTACTTGTTCAGCAAAGAGGTGCTTCATTTCTGTAAGGTCCAAAGCTTTTCACCTTTAGATGACCAGTTCATGTCTGTCCTTGGAACCATATCTTAATTTGAATTAATCCCTGGAATAAAATGATTGCTGTCTGTATGGACAGCATATCATATGCTTCTGCAGCTCCATTTCTCAGTCAGCAGCTGTTCCATTCAGTAATCACGCTTTTACAAGTCTCAACAAAGACAGAGAACTAGAATTACACCCTCTTTCTCTCTTGAAAATCACTGTTGTGGAACTGTTTTGAGATAGTGTTGTTAAGAAAGCTTGTCTGCTGCTGCTTTGTGATTGCACATGGCAACTAGTGGTCAATCAGAGCAGAAATCTCTCCTAGATAATCCAAGCTGAAAAGAAAACAGATCTGTCTTTATGATTGCTAAATAAGGGAATAAGAGAATGCCAAAATTCTCCAGCTAATTAGACAAAGGTAAATGGAAGTATTCTTAGAGAGAGGATAAACAAAGTGCACCCACCCGCTTACCTGCTTATTTTTATCTTCATTCTTCCTTTGCAGAAATAAATCACATTTTTGTCCAGTCTGCTATGTTCCTTAACTTCCTGACAATATTGGGTGTTAGCTTATGTAATGTTCTAACTTAAAAGAGTAGGATCATTTTATTTAATGATAATTTTGTGTAATGGTGTCCTCCTATGTTCCAAGAGCCCACTATTTATATAGCTTAAAACATACTCCCTTTTATGACTTCACAGAAGATGGCATAGTGCCACTGAAAAGTGGATATCTGGATTATAACACCAAATACAAGGATGCCACAAGGCTTACTTTGAGAGAGATGAGTTCCAGTACATTTTCCAGTAGTCACATTTCCTCCTTTTTCATTTTTAACTTTTTTTTTTTTTTTCCCTGTTTGCTCTGGGAATTAGAGCTGTTCTGTTATTATAGTAGTCTAATTGATCAAATTGCAACAGAGGGGTGTCTGATTTTGTTTTAGAATACTGTGTTCCTAGAGGCAAGATGGCATCCAAAAGCTTTTCAATATGCACACCCTGAAGTGCTTGGGAAGGTCTAACGTCTGTATTATCTTGCAGCGTCATATTGGTTTGGGGGAAGACAATTGTTAAGGAGTGAGTCAGGGAATATAACAGTCAGTGAAAAATTTGGAACTCTGTTCTGTGTCCTGTATTCAGTAGACATCCAAAATAAAATGCTTAGGAAAAACCTGAGCCAGATGAGTTTGTTGATTTTTTGTTTTGTCTAATGTAAGGTATGGTCAAGAGCATTTATTCCAATGTAAACAGCAAAAATGGGAGAAAAGGTTGAGAAGGTTGGTATACCCTCTTCAAATAGAGGTCTGGAGATTCAGCATGAGCAGCACTATTAAAACAACAAAGAAGGGCTCTTATGCCTTTTTCCCTTCATTATCTTGATTGTAATTGGTAAAGTAATAGTTTTTGTTTCCATACTGATTTTGCTCTGCAAAGCTTAACGCTCTCTAGAAAGGTGGTCGATCTGTGTGAGCTCTTTATTCAGATGGAAAAACTGACATGCAGAGAGGTCTGTCTTCTGACACGCTACCCTGAAATCCCACTTTTCCCTGGTGCAGTCATTAATGTCCTCATTCTCACCCTTCCTGTACTCCCAAGGCTTCTGTTTTGTTCTCTGCAGAACACCAAAAGCTCCTACAGGGAGATTTTAAAAGTCTTTTGTGTTTCGATAGCATTGTGATAAATGTAATGTAAAACTTCAGTGAGAGAACAAGTACTAAGAGTTTCTAAATTTTATTTATTTATTTATTAAGGTAGCAATAAAAGAAATTGTAATAGATTTCTAAGTACAAAGGTGGCAAAGTCACTTTTCTAGACTAATTTGATGTGCTGTGAATCTCTTTACAATCATTACCATTATGATTGATTAATCCTACTAAAATGCTTTCCATATTGAGACTAGGGGAATTCTATTTTAATGACAATAATGCTGGTTACTTTCAGCTGTATGTTTTTGGTGGAAACATGTTAGAGAAGATCTAGAAATGATAATGAGATGCATATTTTGCAACTGTAGAAGGAATTTTAAAACATGAACACTGTTATCCAGTAGATTTTCCTTCTCTCAACAGGTGTACATGCTGCCTCATTGCCTCCTTTTCCAAAGATATATGAGTTAACACTCAAGGTAAAGCAAAATCTCTCAACCTTTAATGAAATCCTAGGCAAGCCATATTTTGTCTAATTAAGTCTAATTAGTAAAACCAACAAAATACGTAGTTGCCTTAGTCTTTCTGGGGGTTAATGGCTCTCTATTTCTCATATACTCTTCCTCTGTCAAAATACCGAAGTATGTAATTTCTGTTATTTTTATTATTTAGGTAACTTCAGATTATATTTTGAGTTTGTCCTCCACTTGTCTGTCTAGTGGAAGAAGAAAGATGTCCTTTGTGTTTGCCCTCTGAGTTTAAAAACTTCTTTCCTGTGAACCTCTGGAAGTGCCCTGACAGCTCACCCTGCTGATTGTACTGCTTTCCCTTGGATCTGGGTATGTTACAGCCATGTTACTTCACATAATGTATGATCAGGCTGATACAAAAAGTGAATGCAAGTGTTGAGGAGCACCACAGGACAGTTTCCTAAGAGCTTATTATATCATGCCTGTACAAGTCATTAAGTTGCCCCAGGCTCCTTTTTCTGGGGCTCATTTACCTGAGATACAGTAGACACGGTGCCTATCATCACCAGGTCAACAGGACTGGTTTAGAGGCCTGAAGATTATCTCTGTATGACTGATGAAAAACTGAACTGCTCATGTAGGTGAAGCAGCTTGAATGGAGATGCCAACTGAGCTAACAGTTTGATCAAAAGCATGACTGAACCAGGTAGCAGAGCAGCAGGTGGAAAGACTGACACACAACTATTCAGTGATAACCCATGAATTCTGTATTCTAACCTATTATGGAGAGAATTATAGTAGGTACTGAGTTAAGTCAACTTGTTTATAGAGAAAATAACCGAAAAATAGCTCAAGACCAGTCACCCCTTTGGCAAATTCAATTTAACCTCAATTAATGGAAAACCTGGAAAGGCACGGAGAGCTCCCACACCTCAAAGCTTAGCACCCCACGGACCCATGGGTCTGCCAAAGTCTGGCACTCTGCCTGGGCTAATAAACTCTCTGACAAGCAGGAGCACTGGGGATCTGTGTGCCGAGATACCCTTGTGGCTCATGTCTGGCAGAGCTTAATGATTCAGGCTCAGCATCGTGTGAGAGCAGCTGCACTGCTGCTGGACCTGGTCCCAGAGCTGGCTCAAAGTTTCTCAGCAGCATAATGACTCAGTCTTGCAGTGGTGGCTGAGAAATTTTGGAGCAGGTAAAACAGTGGGGGAGTGGGAAGGAGGGCTGGATACAGTTATTACATTTTTTGTAGTGCTGTTCGTAGAGAGCGGGCTGTGACATTTTGCGTTATGATTTTGCTGGGGAGGGGGGCTGGGTGGAGCTGGTAATATTTTGGGTGGAGGAGTCCAAGATAGAGCTGACAGATTTCGGGGCTTAAGAGAAGCTTTCTCTTTCCTCCTCCGCTTCTGGGAACCCCTTTCTGTTTTGTTTCATGAGCATGGAACCTCCTCCTCCTTAGCCTGTCCCCTGAGAGGATCACAGACCTTCTCCTCTCTCCTCTAACGCACCGCCTGCTCGGAACCACCCTACCCAGGCTGCCACTTCTCCTCTGGGGTGGGAAGCAGGCTGGGAAGGACAACAAGGGACACCCCACCGATCATGGCCTCTACATTTGGGCCAACATTCAGGCCCTGCCTCAGCCTGTCCTCAGCCCTAGGGGGTTCCCCCAGCCACCCCACTTCCCAGCTGGGGCGGTGGGATGGGAGAAACTGACCTGTGGTAGCTCAATGCTCGTGCTGTATGCTCTTCTCCCTCCCTCCCTAACTGCAGGGTAACTCAAGGCCGTTTCCCTCACATTGATTAAAAATGTTTTTTAAATGCCGATGGATCCATTTTAAAGCATTTTCCTAAATAATACTGGAAAATTTATGGAGTCATTTTAGATTCAGGATTATCTCAGCTTTCGGTACCTACGATATTTATCATATTTCTAGCCGCTCATGAAAACAGCCATTGTTGCCTTACTTTTTTTCTTGTGTCATATTTTATTTTTCTTTTAGTTTTCACAGCTCTTTCTGTCTTTTTTTTTTTCCAGACTTTACTTTCTTTGCAAGGTTTCTTTCCCTCCCATAATCTTAACTTCTGTTAACTTAGAGTTCATTGAGTGTGTATGAGTGGGTATGTGTGTTCATTCTTCTGCAAATACTTTTAATTACTATTTTTGAAACAGTTTTCTGAGGTTACATATATACATATATATTTTTTTTCTTTCCTATCTCAATAATAAGTTAGGAAAGGAAATAAGGGAAGGGAACAACTCCCGAAGCAAAAAAGGGTTTCAGTACTTGGTGACAAACTGGCAAAGTAATTTGTGTTGGTGCAAAATTGTGGTAAGCAAACTGCAGAATCCTTTTAGCTGTAGAGCATGGTGAATGAAACTCAGCCCTTCAGGGAAGGTGAGCAGGAGGACAATGGGCCATAGAAATCCCTCTCTGACTTCAAAAAACAGAGTTCCAGATGAAATGTCACTTCATGTGTAGATATTACATTAGTTTCTCTCGCTCGCTCTTTATTTTTTTTTTCTAGACATTGCTGTCTCCTTCATTTCTTCTCACTTTCTTTCATTTCCTATTTCTTGTGCTGTTTGCTCTTTTCTCCCACCTGGTGCCTTTCTCCACCTTGCTTTCCTGGCTGATCAGCACTAGAGATAAAGATTCACATGATGCTTGCTCCAAACATAAAGAAAAATTGATTTTTCTGTTAGTCAAATAAGGTACAAATAGTTTCCCTTTTTTGTGAAGACAGTTTTCACACCTCCATCTCACTGGGAGACAATGCTATTAGGATTTGAAGTAATGAAGGTTTTGATCCAGTTGCCGTGTAGATTGAACTGTATAATTACATTTGTTGTTGCTGTTTTTTTAATGCCAGTTTTTCTATGTGCATGTAAATTTTACCAATCTGTTTTATTTTCAGGTGCCTCTGAGTACTGTTTTCAGTAATGGTGTTATTACATTTAGTTCTTTCCCCATATTTCATGAAAACTACCAGCCAAAAGATCAAAAGCTTTTCTGTGCAAAACAGATTGTTTAAACAGCTGAAATACTTCTTACATGTGTCTGCGTCTACTGTATATTTCTATGAAGTACTAAGTATCACACATTTAGGCATCTGCCATCTTAGAAGTGATTTCTGAGTAATGGATGTGAACAAGTCATCTCTTCAGATGGCAACTTTCCATAACTGTATTCAATTTTGGGAGTGCTGTTATTTGATATTTCTTCTTATTCTGGTAAATTTTATTTCCAAATTTCATTTTGATTATGTTTCTTTTTATACCATTTCCATCATATATCCCAAGGGAGAAACCAAGACAAGTACTTTTGAAATAACAATAACACAGAAACTGCATTTGTATTCTTTTAAAGATGGAATTTATATCCTCTCTCACAAATCATGGAAATTCATAACAATAGGCTCATCTGAGTTCAAGACGAATAGAAAAATATTTCATTGACTTCAGAAAGTTTTGAATCAGGACTTGTACTATGTTATCTACAGTATCAATGAAACATTTGTGCGTGCAAATATTTCTATAAAATTTTTGTCTTGCATTTGTCTTCTTATTTCCTTTCTGAGCTTTTGGATTCAGAAAGTTCTGCATGGAGAACTGCACAAATTGTGCATGGAGAAAATTCCGCTCTTAACAGTTTTACACTTATGACCTTTTGTTTTTACTACTTGCCTACTTGTCTCGTATAATGTAAATTAAAGTCTATTATTTCTTTTTCTAGATGACTAGTATTTTCTTATTGTGTCTTCTAGTTAGTTTTCTCTCTGAAGCAGACAGCTGCGAACATTTTCAAGTTCTCATTGTATGAGATCTTTCTTCATGTCCTTTTTTCACTTTCATTTCTTAATTCCATCTAATTTTCCTCTACCTTTATTGATGGAGTTTAATAGTGCTGATTGTGTTTGCAGAGGAGAATGAACTACTGATATAGTTCTGATATTTTTATTTTTATTTTTTTTACCTGGACATTGAAGTGGCTCAGCTTCCAGGACAATATCTGGGTCCCTCTCTTTAAATAAAGCGGTCAATTTAGAACCCAGCAGTGTTTAGGGAATTATTTTAAAATCTGTCTACCCTCAGATAGTGGATTCTAGTAAAACTCCCTGATTGCTCTTTTGTGTATCACTTAAGAGGCTTCCTAACGGCTTTAAATATTTGTCACAGTAACCAGTCAATAAAGCTCCTAAGTTGGTGGGAAGACCTTACTCCTGAGAGAGGAGTTCTCTTTTCCATAGGCTAAGTTTTCTAACAGCGTTATGCGTAAGGATGGTAGTGCGGTACTTGGCTCTGATTCAGTAAACTGTTTGCTCAGATGTTAACATAAAGTTTGATTTAGGTCATCAGGTAGCTCATTTGCAAACTGAAATTCAAGTGATTTCTTTCTTGTATAGATACTAATTACATTATTATTATTATTATCACTATTATTATTATTATTTAAGTTTGCTCAGAGTGCAGGAGGGGAAGTAAAAAAGGCACAAGGATTTTCAGGTCTTGTGTGTGTGCACATATCTATAGCTAAAATAGAACAGAGAAAGTCCTTCTTTATTTTTCTTGGAATATGGGGAAAGCAAGTTCTGTCCAGCTGAAAGCACAGTAAATAAATTACATTCCTGGAGGGAATTTTTATTCCCAATGCTTAACATTGGAGTAACACAGCAATTCCCACTCAAAGGTAGGAATTTAGTTAACTTTTTTTTTTTTTTGCATGAGGAGAGAGAACAAACTCCCTTGTCATGTGTGAATTTGCTTACTCAGTTCCTTTAGGGATTAACAAAACTCCTCAGTGCTAATGGTGAGACTTTTCTCGATACCACCGGTGTGTGGTAGTGCCCTTTGAACAGTTCAGCACTGCTCTTCATTTCCTGAAGGCAAAGTAAGAGTAATTGCCCAAACTTTCCAAAAGCATGGTATCAAACTGGGCTGATGAAGAGCTGCACTGGCTGATTCTAGAGACTAAATTCTGATTTCAGTTAAATCAAGGTAAATTTTCCCTGAAAGCAGGTCAGCTATTTCAGATTTACACCAATGTAGCAGAGCAGATTTTGGCTACAGGTCTGACTTTGGTTGACATGCTGTAATGTAATTAGTTACGGAAACTCTAAAAATAATAACAGATGCTTTACCACTTGTTTAACCAATAGATTTTGGGACAACGGTCTCTTTAAGAACAAAATAATTCAAAAGTTTATAGAAACTCATTCGTCTGATTATCTGGAAGAAAAAAAAAATAAGAAGTCACATTTTTGCTTGTGTCTGCTATTAATGACTGACAGGGCAGCTTCATTTAAAGACTAGCTTGTCTAGCTTCTTATAACTTGGCCATAGGTTTTGGAGGACATCTGCAAATCATTGCATGAATCAGAAAAGTACAAATTCACAACAGTTCTACTCTCTTGAGTTGCGTTTGATATTTCCTGTTTTTAAGGTTTCCTTGGTATCTAACACATAGGCTGCTAAACACCAGCTGCTCCTAGTGACTCAGATCTGTGACCTTTGATCAATTTATCTTGTCTTGATTAACCAATTTCTATACCGGAGGGAGGATGTACTTACATTTCTTTGTAAGTATAAATATTGAGCAAACATCCTCTGCATTTCTGTGCAGTACAAACCTGCATCTTCAGTGTGTCTTGTAGCTTCATAGCAACTTCTGTAACTGAGGCTAGTTTGTTATAACTTCAAACTAAACTTCTTCTTTCCCATTTCCCCAAATTCTATCAAGGACAATATTAGCTAAGTTTTATTCTGAAACTAAGATACTGATAGGTTGGAATTAAAGCTGTGTAACTGAACTGGGCTATTTTATTTTTTTTTTTTGAGCACCAATTTTCTTCTAATTTTATTTAAATGCTTTGATTTATTCTTTGGATTGACAAAGAAAGGAAAAGATAAAAATTAAGAAGTTATGCTGTGGTGAATTTAACCTGCTTCTTTTTAGAAAATAAAACACCTTATTTTTGTTCATTAGATCTCTCTCTGAGTGGAGAGTTTTTGACTTTTGCTGGGATTTTTTAGACCTGCAAATGTATCTAATGAACATGGAGATCCCTGTGCAATTACAGTACTGATTTCCTTCAGAAGCTGTGGATCACGACCAAGAAATACTTCTATGGAGCATAATATGTAAAAGACAGGTAGACAATGATTGCTACATATATGTAAGTATCCATATGTATATATGCACATGTAGTTTATCTGTTAATCATTTTCCATGAGACATAGTAAATTCCAAGAGTCTCCTGAAATTCAAAAAGTTTACAGGTAAAAGGGTTAACAGTATGCATGTTAAACCTCCTCCGTATCTAGGTCTATGTGCAAGTTTATTTCAGTTATTTGGATTATGTCAGGCATTTTTAAGACAGGCATCATTCTCTTTCTCTGTCATAGATAGTTATCCACCATTCACATTTAATTGATTTGAAGATAGCCATTTACCTGTGATGTTTTAAAATCCCCTAACCCAGACTTTGCTGTTAGTGTGTATCTATTTAGCCAGTGTCTATCCCTGCCTGTGTCATCCTGTGGACTCTTTCACTTCATTTATTTATTCATTTATTTAGAGCATGCTTGGTAAGTAATAGTTCAGTATTCATACTATTAATTTTTTTTTTTGTCAGCCAACAATATGCTAGTGCTCTTAGTGCTCCAAATATCAAATTTAATAATGTGACTGTTTTATATAGTTTCATAATGTAACTTTTTTTTTTTTTTTTAAACAGTACTACTTCCTAGAATGGGCACTAGCCCAAAATGCAAAGGTTTCAAAAAGTTTAAAAAAAACACAGGATTATGTTGGAAATACAGTCTATAGAAGATGTTATTGAACGACTGTGATGTGTTAGCTGTGCCAAAGCTTTCAAAGTGCACAGGTCATATCTGGGACATTTGCTTGATCCATGATGCGTCATAATTATAAACTAAGCTTTTATTCCATCAGGAGTTCAGCTCTCAGGTGATGGGCTCAGCTCCAATGTGATGTTCCCTCTCCCTCTCCGTCCCAGGGCTGGGGCGCTGAACTTCCCACTTCCCAGTCATCGTGGCTGTCCTGTGTGGGTCTGGCACCAGGAATCCTCTTTGCTTAGCCTATGATCTAGTCTGCTAATATGCTGTCTGTTCACAGCAACTACTATCTGTCTGTCTATAGGTGTCTGTCTACAGGTATCTGCCAAAAAAGAAGATGAAATCAACTGATTCTTTACCGAATCTTATTTTTCTTTATAAAGGCAAGTGAATTCTACTTAGTGGATTTTACCTAGGCATTTTATTTTGTTATATATATGTGTGTGCATGTGTGTGTATAATATATATAGTTAATATATTTAAACATATTATTATTTATATATATTTTATATATTATTATATATATATATATATTTGAGTTAGGACATTGTCTAAGGCCTGAGAAAAATAGATAGTATAGACAGAGTACCTTAAGAATTGTTGGGGTTTATCTCCTGTTTTCTTCTTGTAGCAACCCCTTCAGATATAACTCCATGTAGACAAGCAGGTCAGTAGTAAGGGATCTTTAGAATATTAATTAAAAAGTAGTAGAGAGATTTCTTTTATTCCACAGTTTTCCCTTTGTCCTTCTTCCCTTTACCTTCCTGAAGAGAAAATAAAAGAATAAGGTTGGTTCTTTAGGGAGTTCCTAGCTCTTCATTTCTAGTTAGGGTATCTGCTGTTTTCACATGCCTTTTGTCCTGATTCATCCCATATTTGACTATCCAACTCTACTTTCACAGATTGTTATTAGATCCTCTTATTTTATGCAAGTGTTAGTCTATAAAGCTCATGACCCGAACAGTGTAATTGCATTTTAAACATTGACACTATACCAAGGCTTTCTTCCTCCAAAGCAGAATATTTTCTATTCTGACCAAAAAAATGTCTTGCCCAGATGCGAACTGTGTACTGCTGCTCAAGTATTAGCATAGCACCAAGTCCTTGCTCAGGGCTCGATGGGAAAATGTTTCTCAGAGCTTGTCAGGTCTTATGAGAGCTTTACCACTTGGTTGGGTCCCTTTACTACATTTAGTTTGTTATTCTTGCATGTTTTGTTGGTGATGTAGACAGTCAAAGAGATAACATTCTAATACATGGTTTTTGATAATATTTACTGCTAAATTAAAGGCCTTTTTTTTTTCTATTTCTACACTAGTGTCTTTTTTTTTTCTTTTTTTTTTCATTCCATAGGTGCAGTGATCCACTTCTGTTCTCTTATTATTCTTCATCAGTTAAGTCAGCTCTGCACTTGAATCCTTCTTCAGTATCATGCTCACCCTTTTTTTTTTCTTTTTTGGTTGGCTAAAATGATCAATTTATCAACATATGCTAAGACAAATCCCCCCTTTCAAAAGGCAAACAATCCAGATGTTAAGAAGTATCTGAAGAACATTAGTGTTCAAAGTATAAAACCAGGAAACTGAGAAGACCTACACATGTTCTGAATGCTGATAGTTTGGCTGGAGTGCCCCAAATCCTTTTATACTGTAATTTCTAGTCCGTGCCCAACAGCAGCACGAGTCACACATCAGCACTCTGTTCATGTTAATCCACTCCAAGGCTGATAATCCCAGCCACATGGGCATCTGCATCTTTGGTGATGTGCACTGACTCTTTTACTGTGAATTGATCTCCAAATCCACCATTGCTCTAAATATTGAGCTAATTAACGGGTAATCTGTCAGCTCTTGCTTAGCACATTGGGTTTTGTTTCCAGCAAGTGAAGCTGACTCAGCAGGCCTGCTGTGCAGCTCTGATGTTTTTGCTTGCTTTTCCTTTTTTTGTTTATTTTTTTTAAATTCTGCTTAACATCCCTATATTCTGAGTAAAGACATTCTGAGTTGACTGCATGAGTCTGGAAGGCTACGCAGCATCTTCACCTGCTTCATTCTACTTGAAATAACAATTTTTCAAGAGATGCCCAAGTTCTGTGAAGTCTTCTTCTCCCTTCAGGAATATTTCCCAGCTTCTCATTGTAAAAGATCCGTCAGTTGATTCTTATGTTTCATGAAGAAAGGACCACTATTCAGCTTTTCCTAAAGCTTCCTTATTGCAAAATCTATGTCACTTACCGTAATAAAACAAATTCCAATGAAACCTGCTTACCTTGGCAGCAATATGGAGGTGATCTTGCACGTAGGTTTTTGTTTGTTTGTTTTGTAGTACCTGTTCCATAACTGGGAATTTTAAATGAAAGGATGAGGAATATCTGAAAACTGTTCATGACTGACTTGCTGGTTTCTGTCAATGGTTTTATGTTATTGTCAACTCATCATCCTTTCGTATTCACATTCATGTTGTTAGACCCAAATTAGCCAACTTCTACCAGAAATTCCCAATGAAACAATATTCTTGGCAGTGTACTCTTGTGATAGTTACGTTACATTGCTTTTTTCATGGGAAAAAAATCAGCACAACAAATTTCTTATGGTTGATATTTATATTGTATCCAATGTACTACCTCATTTTCATGCATGATTTCTTAAGGGATTTGGCAATGAAGAAGTAAATCTGATTTGCTCTGATAAAAAGTTTTGCCAATAGCCACATGCCATAAGCCTGTAAAATAGAATCCCATGAGAGCAACCCTTTCATGGAATCATGGGCCACGTGTGAGTGCTTCAGCCAGGTGTACCAGGCATCTGTATTAGTTTTTACATACATTAGCTTATTAAAACAAAACTTTTAATTATTGGCTATTGATCTCACTCTGTTTTAAGGAGCTCTGCAAATGCTGAAGGGAAACAAGAACTCTAAGAAACTGAATATCCAGGTCTTTGAATATCAATACAGGGTTTTCATACTTCACTTTGGTGGGTCACATTAGTTCACTTTAGATTTTGTTACACTGTAATAGTCTTCAAGAATTTTTCTAAAATTAGACCTGCAGAAATATTTGATGTGAAATTACTTAGCTTTGAATATGAAAACTGTCTGCAAATCTGCGCATTTTGGACAATGTTTTGCAACGTCTGTGAAAAAGGCTGTGAGAGCTGGGTATGAATATCATTTTACATTGTCTGAAGTCTGGAAACATTTATAAGTAGATTATATTGACGCATTTCACTTTCACTGTTTGGGCAGGGAGTGGACAAGTGAAAGAATTTGCAAGCCTAAACTATATGTTATCCATTTCAAGTCTACCTGCTCTCAGAAAAGGTGACTGAAGATTGTTTGATTTCTTTTCTCCATGGAAATAGTGTCTTGGGTTTTTACAGCGTAATCAACAAAAATAAGAAAGGAACTGTTTTGTTTTGTTTGTTTGTTTTTGTTTGTTTTGTTTTTGTTTTTGTGTTTGTTTTTTAGGTGGTAGGGACTACAGTATTTCTAAGAGACAGTCAAAGAAGCATGTAGGATCTAACTGTCAACTAGATGTCAGTCATCCTGCATTAGAAAAGTCAAGAACATTGTTTTACTTTCTACATCAATATGCTTACCAATAAAGCTCAAAGATGGGGAGAGAAGGAGAGAGGGAGGGAGAGAGGGAGGAGTGGAACTGGCCCGCTCTTGACATAAGTAAGTTACAGGGCATAAACTATTTATTCCTGCATTCAGTGACTTTTAGCACTGAGTATTGGTGATGGGGACAGATGAGAACAAGAAAACCTTGGGAAAGAGGCATGATATTCCAGTGTGAGACTTTGTAGATACATATAAATATTTAGGTTTTCCTCCAAAATAATCTTTGACCACTTTGGGCTTTTATCTTATATATATATATAGCTGAGCATAAGGTAAGCTGTTCTGTAAAAGGCTCAGCATGTCTTTAAAGTGAAATACCTCCAGCTCTGTGAAGAAATGGGACGAGGAAGCAATGCATTTTGGGATGCAGGGCAGAGGAAACTGTGGACAGCTTTGAAAAAAAAAAAAAAAAAAAAAGACTTACGTAAAATCTTCCTTCCCTTCTGCTTCTGCTCCCTGGGTCTTCTTGGAGGAGCATATGACTTCTGTGAATGGACAGGTCACACACTGAGTCATGTTTTGGATCTGTGTTTACAATAGAGGTAATGGATCTTGGCAGGGGAGCACACCGGGAGATCTGTCCCATCTGTTCAGATCTGCTACAGACTCTATCGGAGATAGCTCAGTGCATGATCTTTCTATGAATCATCACTGCTCCTCTAGCAGTGTGTAGAATTCAGTTCATCATAGCTGGTAATGACACATTACACATTAGGTAAGAAAGCTATTTTCTACAGTTCCTGATCTGTGCTGCTGTTCTATGTGTTTTAGTGTTTCAGTTCATTCCTAGATTATTCTCATCACAGATCTGCTGCTGTGTTACCTTCTAGAGAAGACTCGTAGCAGCAGAGCAGGTTTGTGGCAGTTTAAGAAAAGGCCCTGTGATATGTTTTCTTTCTCTTTGTTCTAGTTTTACTTGATTCTAAGCAAATACAGTCACTCTGAGTGACGTTTTCCCAAGTTCGAGTGTCCTAGGGGTGAATTTGGCTTGAAGACAGAATGTAGTATAATGGACAGAACGTGAATTATTAACTTGGAGGTTAATGAAATCTGAATGACCAGAGGACTTTCTCCAAACACACTTTTTAAATATAAAAAGTGAGTTCTTGCTTTCTTTAATCAGATCATTGGCTAAGGTTCAGGAATCATTTGGCAAAATTATGTAGCTTATTCAAACAAAGTTTACATAATAGTTCATAATGGAGGAAAACCTTGTACCATGATCAACCTTCAAAATCACCGTGAGCCTTCAAAATTCCAAACTAAAGTATAAAGAACCACAGAAACGGATGTAGTAATACCCAGAGAAATACCTTTATTCTCAAATAGCCCAGCAGCAGTAAGCAGAGCTTGTTTTAAACAGAAGATTTTAACCTTCAGAAGACCATGATTTTAACAAGAGACTTTAATCTTGTTTTCTGTTCACATAATATAGTTTTTTCCTAAGAAAGTTAATTTTTGGGTAGATAAATATTAATTTATATTGATTTACAATTAAAGTTTGCTTTTATGCTTCTATTTTCCTTTTTGCTAACCAGCAGAATGCTTGTTTTCATATATAACTGAAAATGGAACTTGCCCTTAAACCTTAAGCAAAATTCCTAAATGTTATTATGCTATGAAATAGTAAATGATATCTCTTGTTTATTGGAATACTTGTTCTTATTCATGGTTGGATAGAAATGCCTTTGGAAAGATAGGGAAATTCAAGTAACAGTGCAGAAAACTAGCTTTCTGAAAACAATCTGATCTGCCAAAAAATAAAAAGTGCGTGGAATGTGCTGGATGCATAGAAAAAATGAGTCATTTCAAACTGAGTTCTGTTAAAGAAATTTTACCAATAAGTGGTCAACTTACTATTTCTGCCCAGGAAGTCCTTCAGAATTTTACAATTAGCACATCCAAGCCCCTCAGACTTTTTATTCATAGCTTGGAAAAGGAAAACAAACTTTCCTACTCTTCAAATCCAAATCTTTTTTTTCAGTTTAAATGAGCTCATTATTGACTGAGCAAAACTGAATAACTGGGAATGAGGAGGATGTTACCACCTTCAGCAGCCACTCAGAAGCTCACTAAAACTTGCAAACCATCCATAAGAGCACACTCTGTTCAGAGCCACGAGCAGGGAGAGGTCTTTAATATTTTTGTATCAAAAGGAATTACCGGCTTGTGCATTAGGTGTCACTGCTGCCTAATCACTTGGGATGAAACTTCCTGCATAACGAACTAAGACACAGTGTGGTAGCACAAGCAGGGGTAAGCTGTGGATAGGCTTTTTTCCTTTTTTCCTTTTTTTCCATTTTTTTTTCTTTTTTTCCTTTTGTCCAAGCTTTTTCTGAAGTGAGGTTTACTTACTTTGAACCAAACATTTACTTCAATTAGTGGCCTTGGGCTAGGCATGTCCCATGTGTGATGCTCTAAAAAGCTTTTGGAGAGACAGACAGAGCCTCATCACCATGGCCTGGGAGATCTGGGCAGTGCTGCACAACTCACCTGAGATTTTTTACATCCCAGTGAGTCAAAAGTTACTGCACCCTATCAAGGGGCTTACATTTTGCAAATAAATAAATTGCACTGACACAAATAACTGATGAGGAAAACATTTTGTTCCAAATAAAAAAAGACATATAAAGGAAAAAGAAATGGCCACATAGAGGAAAATTGTAGTATCAAAAGGTAAATACGTATGTGTGAGACAGCAGGAAGGTTGTCTGTGTTTGTCCATGAAGTACTAAAACTTCCTAAGTGTTTTCATTGCAGTCTCATAACGATAGGTTTGGAGCTGTTTAAGGTCATACTCTCTTGCCTGTTTGGGAGTGAAAGTTAGAAGCCAGCTTGCAGTTTGGGCTGAAACTCCTTTGCCTGTTAATGCTCAATAATGCAAATAAAAGCTACTTTCCTTCGTGCCAAAAGCATTTCATTAGCTTCCCACGATTCCTCTAGAGCTGTGTTTTCCTGATGTCCTTCTTGTTCTCTGATTACAGGTGCATATGCTGGGTGATTGAGCCTGTGCAATGTTCTGTGTTTCTGCATAGCTCTTCAACAGCGATGGCTTCGAGAAACCTTCCTCCCAGCATGCTGCTCATTAACCAGGGGCTCTCCCCTGGGGTCAGGTGGGCTTCTGAAGGTGACTCAGTAAGTCCTGCACATGAAGAATAGTAGCCCACCATCAACATGCCTGCTAGGATGTCTTTAAAAATTTGGTGGCAGAGGCAGCTTCAGTAGAAACCAATTAAGAGCAGGGAAAGAACAAAAATCCCTTTGGAATCTGTGTTTAAAAACAAAAGTTTTTTGTTAAAAATTCTTTATTGAGGCCAAATCAAAGGACACTGAACATTTTGGCCCAGGAAAGTATGATTAAACCATGCCTTTAATCATCTTATATAATTTCATACTTGATTTTTCGTTTTCTTTCCTTTGTGAACATGTGTTTCACAGATACAGCTCTTAAAGCTAGCTGCAGACCTTAGATTTTTTTTCACTGGATTTTAAATCTCTTTGCTTCTTTAAGCATTATAGTAACCATGCAGTCTGTACACATGAACAAGGATGCACAGCTGTGAATGAGAGCAGAGTATGTTCCCAAATGCTGTAGGAGATGGATCCTTTTACTCCTATCTCTTTCAGAGGTGAGAGTTCTGTCTCATCATGTGCTTCTAGGGCTAGACCATACGCAGAAATCTCCTCTGGGAAACTGAGGATCTGCAATCTGGTTAAAAAATATTTTGAGACCCTCCTTGTCGTCTTGCCTTTGTGAGTCTTTGGTAGCTTTGCATCTGGGACCCAACCTGCAGTGCACACTGCTTGGTAGGAAGGGGTCTGCGCCCAGCTCCTGTGTGCTGGCACATCCCAGAGAATATATCTCTTTTCTGATGTATTTAGGAATATCTGATCTGCTAAATATCAGAGATGTTTGTGTATGGTCTTTATCTGTGGCACCTCTGGCCTGGAACAGCTTTACTATATTGTGGTAGCTCATCACCGTATAAATTTCCTCTGAGAGCATCTTTTCACCTTTACTGTGATTATTTTTCCTCCCCCACTAGTAGTTATTTTCTTTAGCAAATTTATCCTGCCTCAGGACAGAGTGAAGAACTAAGTGACTTGATGCTTCTTACTGCTGTGAAGTTATATGTTTTTGCAACTCTTTCTTGCAATTATATTGTTTTAGCTTTTAGACTACAAATTTAACTTTAATATTAGATATCTGATGCTGTACATCTGATTTAAGATATCTACCTTCAGATGAGAGGAGTTGTGCCCTAAAAGTACCTCTTTCTTCCCAGTGAAAGTTAGAGCCCTTTAAACTCAGATATGTTTCGGAGTTGATTAGAGGAATCCCATACTTGGAAATTTGAATCGCCAGTTTTAACAATGATATAAGCAGTAAGCTTCTATTTTTAAAATAGTGATGTTTAAACTTGATCTGTTTCTTTTTTTTTCCTTTCTCCTTAGTGCTTTTCCTATAAAAGGTCCATATTCATTGGTTAGAAAAGTAATTAAAACAAATGAACTCTTCATACTTAATTTGGTATGCGGGTGTTTTTTATTTTTTTTTATTTTTTTTAGCCAAAAAGGACACACTATATCTCTAAATATTTATTTAAGTGATTAAATAGCTTGAGGTTTATCCAGATTCTCAGCGTTTACATTTTCCCATCATAAGGAACACCAAGTAAAGCATTTCTTATTTACCGAACTGTACTTTTTACTGTGGATTTTATCAACCTGCATTTATCAATTTATTTGTCAGAAAGCAGAATATAGAAAATAACAGAAAATAACTTACAGAAAAGCAGAAAATAACTTACAAAATAGCAGAAAATAACATAAAATCATTGTTTTGCATGCAAAATGAATAAAACTAATGATTATGAAATGAAAGACGCAATAACTAGAGTTAATGATATTACAGACCAGGTCCATGCATGGCAGACATGGTGTCTAAGAAGTAGTCTCTGTCCTTGGAAGGATTTCTGAAAGTGCCCCGCCACCTTAATGCCCAACCACTTTCATACTAATCAATGAGGAATCAATGGAAATCACATGCTATGAAATCCTTGTGTCTTCTGATGCCTTTGAAAAGTGAGTGCCTTTTTGACAAGAACTGGTCCTGATGAAGGGTAGGTTCTGCACAATGATTTCAAAAGGGAAATCAATTTTCTTTCCTCTTTTTTTTTTTTTTTTCATCTGTCTCGCATATTTCTCAGTAGTGCAAATGAAGAAAAGATTCTCCCCACTCCTGTGAGCTAACTTAAATCCTCAGGGCAAATTCAGGAAAACTTTTTTTTTTTTTGTACAACAGAACCTGAAAGTGCTTTCAGTCAGGAGAAATGTAAATATCAGAACTTGCTCAATTGCAAAGACTGAAAATAATGTAAATATTTAATGTAGTGCATGACTTTGCAACATATTTATAAGGTGAGCTGACCTCAAAAGTTTCCTTAACTGCATATAACTAAAGAATAGCACCTTTTATCTCATTAGAGTTTAAGGAGAGCTCATTGATTCAGAATATTTTTAAAGTGTACTTAAACAGTTTTCAGGTATTAAATCTTGGCCTTAATATAGGGTGTTACAAAATCAAATGTAACTTTGAGCAGGCCTATTTTTTTTTATAATAAAAATATGTTTAAATAGGAAAAATACTAGCTGTTATAAAGCTGCAAATGTTATCCATACTGCTAGAATTGTTTAAAAATGCATCAGTTTTATGGGTTATTTTGGCTCATGTAAATTAAAATTTATCAGGTGGACTGAGGCTGGCGATACTGATAGCCAGTGTCCTTCTGTCCAAGGGACTAAAGGCCTGGTAGTTAGACGGGTAGTATAGTGTGGGTGTTTTGAGTGTGGGGAAGGATCCAGTTGAGATTCTTAGACAGAGAGGCCAATTTGTTGCCTCAGTCAGGAAAATAAGTGTTGCAGAAGATAGTAGACTGGCTATGAAAAACAGAGGCTGTTTTCTTGACTCCCTGGGGGATCAGAGCCCCGTCTTCTCAACAGGAGGTGGTTGATCGGGTTGGAAAGCAACCCACGTCTTCACTGAAGGAAGAGCAAGGTGGGCACAGCGTGGTTTCTGTGACGGTGGTTCACCTCCTCTGCTGATGTCCCCTGCCACCCAAACCACTCCTTGCTCCCTTCGCCCGCAGGGAGCAGCCTGGGCAGGGGATGCCATGGCGGTGCCAGCCTGGGGGGCTCTGACATCCGTGTGAGGTGGGGAGGAGAGGCCTGCAGAGTTGAGAAGAGGGTGTGTGCATTGTGGAGAAATCTTCCACCATGTCCTTTACTCAGCAGGAGCAGCGCTGGTAACACCTAACATGGCTCAGTCACTTTTGTCCCCACGAAGCTTGGTGTACCAAGCTTTTTACACTGCTGTTACAACAGCCCCCAGTGGGTGAGTAAATGGACATGAAGGAGCTCGAGCTGAGCACTTCCACGACCTCCCCAGCCTCCTCTTGAGCTGCAGTATCTGCTAGGGCCTACAGTAGGGCCTGTGCTCTGGAGGACATATTTCCTTGGGAAAGGCTGGCCTGAAGACTGTTATGTCTGGAGAAAATACTGTTTTTCTTTGCAGACATTCCTTTTAAGAGAAAGGTGTTTTGAAGAAAAGTTAAACTCAGCATATTAAGCCTGCCTCAAATGGATGTGTCACTTTTATTGGAATTCTAATTAAATGTAGACTCATAAAAAGTATACCTTCCCAATTTAAATATGGCTGGCTCTCACGTCTATATGGTTCCAAAACTTATGACGACAGATTAATGACTAGGCTGAAAGTCTGTCATAACCTGGTAGGATAAAGCTAATCCAAATCGACTATATGCCACGATTTTATGACACAAAGTTATTGAAAAGTACAAGAATAATTAAGTGGAAATATAATAGAGGAAGCGTTTTCTGAGCTCTGGCACTGTGGCAGAGCCTGCCACCTGATATGGTTGGTTAGAGTAGCAGGTCTAGAGTAGTAACATATTTTACACTACTTTTTTTTAAAGAAATTGTGGCTCGAGTAGTCGATCACTGAAATTCATTCTGAAAAAAAAAAAAAAGTGACAGCTTTGGCAGTTATAAAACAGAGGTGCCTTGTTTAACTGGGTGACACTAATTATAGGTAAGAGCTCTATAAACACGCTCCTTTGTTCTCTGGGAGCTGGACAGCATATAACTCTGGCATAGCAAAAATGTCATCTATAAAGAAATAGAAAATAACTGTTCTTTTTTAACTGAACACAGATAAGAAAATAAGTCAGGACCACTCGGGCTTATTTTTCAGGCTTTGTTTTTGCTTTCAATAATGCTATTTAAATGGTCTTTGGAATGCATCCTTCTGTGGCCTTCTGTGGCATAACTTACATAGAGGATCAGCTGTGCACTGGTCAAAGCTGGTCAGGTTCCTAAATTCAAGGTAGCAATTTTGGTCCAAATTTCTGTATCTCTTTTAGACTGTCTCCAGGTATACTGCAGATGCCTGAGCTAATGATGCCCACTCCAGCTCCAAAATCAGAGTCAGGTTAGTCACATCAGCATTATGTTCAGCCTGAGCCAATACATCTTAATGAGGCTGAATTTACAGCCTACACGTGGTTTCAAGACAGAGCTGTGATCCTTGCATGGGGTCTGTACCACTCCATGCAAACATTCCAGCTTAGGTAATGCTAGCTGGATTTGCCAGCCTTGTGCCTTTCCATTGCACAGGGGAGGTGTATGCTAAATGCATTCTTACTTGGAGGTGAGACTGGACGAATATAGATGCCTACTGGTATAGATGGATCAGATTTTAATGAACAGAGTAGTTAAGTGCAAGTATGACATAAACTACAGGTGAGATTCATCCCCACTATCCTGTATGTTTGAAACCTATGGGAAGCTCATCTGTGCTATTCATGCAGACTTCTCTGGTTGCTGGAGGGAGCTGTGCTCTTCCAGAGGATGAATTACCAGGAGTCATAGACCCTGTGCTGCACTGTGTTGCTTTCGTGTGTTCACAGCAATGGGTGTTATTTCTGATGGCAGCAGAAACATTGACATCAAGAAAACACAGGCAACTCTAGAACAGTTTTTTAATTACTTGAAAATGCATCAAATATTGTTAGGTACGACATGTTTAGTTTCTTGTCATTGCTATAGACAAAATCTATGACATCACTTCATAACATATTTCATGTACTCTGGTACAAATGATATTTTAAACTGAATACTGCATTCATGTAGCACCAAAGAAGCAATCTAAATCATAAAGGTGTTCTGGTTTGTGATTAGGAATAATGTGTTCTGTGAAGGCAGAGCATGCTTGAGACTGGTGATGGAGGTCAGGGCACTGGACAGCGCTCCCCTGGCAGGTGCTGCAGCACCACGATGCTGAGCCCAGCATGGGCACCCCTAGAGCAGGCTGGAATTTGCTGTTGAGGCCAAAATTTCAGCACCCAAATGCAAGGTGAGGGAACAGGGATGCTGCTCCTGCTCAGCCACGAAAACCTGAGCTTAAACTCTCTCTTATAGCTCCTGCAGAAGGGCTAACTCCAAGACACTCTGAGACACCACTCCCACCCCAAATCTACCTCTCCTTTTGTCTGTGTTTTGGAAATCCACCTGCTGATCTCTGCGGCGGTGGTGGTGAAGAAGCGTGCCAGTAAATTCAAGAACAGCACAACTGTGCTGCTGAAACCCCTGTGGACAATGCCAGGAATTTGCTTTCCTTCAGCTTCGCTAGACCAAACATGCCAGGGCTTTTGCTGCCTTTTCCACGCCAGGGGAAGGAGCGGGGCAGCTCTGTCTGTGTGCATCCAGGTGTGTGTGCAGATGTTGGGGTGAAGGCCGGGCTCCCCAGCAGCTGCCCCGGGCTCCCTCTAGAGGGAGCCCGCTGATGAGGAATGGCCCAGGAGGCCGCGCAGAGCCAAACTTGAACTTGCTCAGCTTTACAAAAGCTTGCCCGAGGGCTGAGCGAGGCTTTTTGGGGAGTGTTAGTGCTTTGCTTTAGAAACAGCCCCAGCCCTATTGCAAGCCTACCCTTCTGAATGCGAAATATATAGCCTTACGAGTCCTTTATTTACCCAGCACTAGGATTGCCAATGCATCCTAACCATTTTGAAATCGGGCATATTGATATGGTTTCAGGTCTTTGCCAGAGTTTGCCACTTTGGCACACTCTACAAAAAGTCTGCTTGAAGATGGCATTTGCATAGAGAGATATTGACTGTGTGATTTCAGGGTTAGAGCTGATGAGTCAGAGGCGCTGTCAGCAGTCAGATGCAGCGGGGAGTGCGCTGTGGTTTGTACGCGGTGCACATTTTGAGCGTGAGACATAAGGTCAAAGGCCAAGTAGCTTTAATTGCAATTGCAGGAGAATAATCGGCAGCCTGAGTGCTTTTTTTGGGATCAGAAAATACGCTTGCATTGTTAGGGAAGAAAGAAGAATATAGACAAAGGTATTTAATAAGTTAGTTTTTAAAAAAATATGTATTTTGAAAATGTTTTCATGCAATTTCAATTATTGTACTTAACTTGACAGATGCATCTCTTTTTCAACAGAGACTTCACCCATTTTTCAAATAAAATTTGCTGATATTTAACTTCTTTTAAACTCCTTACTACAGAGCAACAACAAAATTTTAAAATAACTTTATAAAACAGAGCCAAACTAGGCAGCTTACTCCTTAAAGAAGCTGAAATAACTGAAGTACTGGCAGCTATGCAGTTTGCAAAAAGTGTGCTGCTTAGATCTTTGCAACATGGAAATAAACATGGAGTTTTATGTGCCTTTCCTACATTATTAAGTAGCTTATTTTAAAACTCCAGTTTGCCCTGGAGTTGTGAAGAACATCAAATATGTTGCCAGTTGGAAATATGACTGTTTACTTTAAGAGGCACCTGTAAATTAAAAATAAAACATAGAATCAAACTGAAAAGAGAAATTCATTAAATTGAAATAAGCCTGAGTGAATAAGTGCAGTATCTCACTGAAATTAAAAAGCTTAGGGGAGGAGCTTGTTTGCTGGAGCCTTTCTGGCCTCCCTATGTAGTTTTTAGTCCTATGTTTCTAAATGGTGTAAATACTTAAAAGTTCTGGGTATTTTCAATTACTATTGTTAGACAGAAAACAAGCTCGGGTTTCTTCAAACCTTATTTCGTTGAATGTGTCTGAGTCATAGGAAAAGTCATTCCATCATGTCTAGAAACTGTTTTTATTCAGAGTACTTGTCAGGAAAGAAAATAAACAAGTATTAGTTCCTGCCACCATTCATTTCAGAACAGTTACAACCGATATAATTAGGTCTCAGATTTAAAAAAAAAAAAAGTCTGAATGAAAAGATATAAGATTATATATGTCAGTTGCTGAGCATTTGGCATGAACAGCTTTTCCAACACTTGCTCTGGTTATTATAAGTTTTGAGTTGTAAATGACTGCATTCAGCAGCAAACCTGTCAGGTTGGAGAGCTTTTCATTAAATGTTTGATCTAGAAATTTTTAATCAGCACACAAATAAAACAAATTATTAAAGCACTACATCAGCTACGGTGTATGTAATTGGGATGAACGGGGTGATGTAACTGGTGGGGAACAGCACAAGCATTCTTAGCAGAAGGCCTGGAGCTACAGAACTTGTTACCACTGGAGATGAAACAGAGCCTGAGTCTTAACCTGTATCTCGAAAATGGTAAGATGCACCTATTAGGGACATTTCCAAATAACTTGCTGATAAATCAGATATGTTGTATAGCTTTGCTGGGGAGACTGGGGAGGGATCACTTTTTTGAATAATGCCTTGTGTTCATGAAATAATGTTGTGATGAACAATGTACTAAGAACATAGCAGATTTTATTTAATAAGAGGAAAATAAGTGTTTTACATTCTCAGCTTTTTACCACTGTTCTCCACCCTATATGAAAGCAAAGCGGTAAGATATACTTTAAGAAGTTATCTAATGAAAACTATTTTGTGACGTTAACACATTAATCAGGGGTAGCAGTTGTAACTGTGCTGATATCAATGTACCTACTCTTGCCTTTCTGAGCTGATACAGCTTATTGACATTTCAGCTTGAAAAAAAGCAGTTCATTTAGCTACTCTGGTTAGTGAAATTTCTGCATATATCAGCAACAAGGTGTTGCAACTGGGCTAAAAATTAAACAGGGAGTTCATTTACATATGTCACATTAAAAACCACCAGCATATAACCATCAGAAGCAGTACTATTCTGCTCATCCTAGCAATGCAGGTTTCTTAGGGTGGTTTTTGTTTGACATTTATATCTTGATATAAAACTTCTGCTTATTTAATTTTTGTTTCCTGTCTTTGAAGAAATTAACCTAGGCAAGCTAATACAAAAGTGGGGGGTTACATATTGCTCTGAGGGCTGCAAGGAAGTTAATGTTTCGTGGCTGAAAAGCCTGCCTTATGTCAGTCTATCAGTTGCCGAGACTGTTGCCTGCAGGTTTGTGTGCCTCAAGTCAGCAGCAGCTGAGGCAGGTCAGTGAGTATTCCCATGATCAAGCTCATTGATGAAATCTTACCTACATCCAGATCAATGTTGCTGCTGTTTTCGGAGGAACCAGAGCTGCATTCAAAACATCGGATTTGTCAGCAGGGAATGCCAGTGATCCATGTATCACGGGGGTTGCATGCCAAACAAATGTCTGTCGGCTTCGTCTTGGGCTGTGTAGACATCCGTTTGCATGTTTTCATCTTCCTTCCCCGATGTGGCATATGTAGAAACAAGCTCCACTTGTGGTGTTGAGCTCTGAAGCAACAGGAGGTGAAATATGTCCTGAAAATGGTTAAACACAACCCTCATGACAAAAACTCAGTGCAGCAAACAAATCTGTCTCCTGCTCTCTAGCCACATATGCTAGCTAATGCTCACCTCGCAGGAAAGCATGAAAGAGAAAGGAAAGAAATCTTTGCTAAAAAGGATCTTTCAGCTCTCAGACCTTGAATCTCGTAGCTGCCAGGCTTTGGCGATGCCTCCCTGCAGGGTGCAGGAGCTGGAGGTGCTGGAGCACTGGCCACAGGGGCAGGACTGGTCCTGCGGGGTTACTGTCAGGTGTCTGGAGCAAATGTGCCTTGAGTGCTCTGTAGGATGAGGGGATTAAAGGGGTTTACTAATTGCTGTATGATGGAAGCTGGGTCTGCTGTGGAGCCCTGGGCCACAGGCAGCCCCCTGCTCAGCCCCACAGCCTCAGCTGGCCCTGCTGCTCCCAGCCCCATGGCAGGTGCTGTACCTCCCTCCCGTTTGTCTTCCTGAGGACTGTGGGGACAGAAAATGTACATATTGTTTTCCCTCCCTTTTAGTCTTTATTGTTGTTGTGCCTTTAAAAGAAAATGATTCTTTTCTCCCCCCCCCCAGTTTTTTAATCCCTTGCTTTTCATACAGCAATTTATATCCTCTGTGCCTTATCTCAGGTAAGATAAAAATAGTGGCTTCACTCCATCAACATAATCGGTTGTGTTAATATCTCTGATAGCAGGCTTGGCTCGGAGTTTACATTGCCCCATACGGGCTGTGTCTGTGCAGGCATAGCCTATGGATTCTGCTAAAAACCACTGAACATTTAAAAAAAAAAAAAAAAAAAAACACCACAACCTCATGATGAGATAGTAGATTTTAAAAGCTGTTTTAAAACAAAACAAAACAAAAAATAAAGGTGTTTTCCTTCAATTTACAATAGTTGTTAAAACACAAAGAATTCTTCTCATATTGAACAACTTAGTGTATTTTCTTTCATTTTTATTCTGCTTTTTGAACACTAATAAAGTTCAAGCTCATGCTTATAAACACTGAAAAAAGTTCTCAGTTCAAAGTGTGAGAAGTTGTCAAGTGTTTCTCTAAAGATGGTGAACAAAAATATAATTGTATGCTAGCATTCACCATCTTCAAAGAAGGACGACTGGTACAGTCAAGTATCTAATAACCCCTGTAAGCTCTGACCAGTTGTACTTCTTCTCTGATTCCCTGAAGATGTCTTTGCATGCTACATCTCATGGTTTGCCCAGCTATTTTCTGCTCTGTTTTCAAGCCTAATGCTTCCCCAAGAAATTAAACTCCTTAGGAAATGCTCAGCTACCGGTTTCAATATTACTGGAGTCTTTCTCTTCTAGAAACATTTAGCAACAGACTTTGAGAAAAACTTTCTCTTCTTAATTTCGTTCCTGAGTCATCGATGGCCTTGGCATTTATCTGTGTATATATTCCAGTAACTCACAGCCCTTCTTCCATGCCTCTGATCATCTTACCTGGTGTCTCCCGTATGTCCTCCTCAGTGGGGAAAACTAGGAAGCAAACACCGAGTCAGCAATTAATAGTAAAACTTGTATGAGCATCACTGGGTCTAGGATTTCAGCGTGTTTTCCCCTTGTGTTTTCAGCAGTCTTTTTGCCGTCTCTTAGGGCTTTTCACAAACAAATTGATGTCTCAATCAATTGAGATTGCATTCTTTTTGTTCTACTATCCTGCACACAAATAAGCTGTTATGTTTTTGTGTTCTTCCAGGTATTTGTTTTTTTTTCTAAAGAAAACCAGCTCTATCATTGTCCGACCATTTAATTTCCACTGTCACCCTGTGATCTTTACAGTGCTGCTGGGTTACTCAGCTGGGTTGAGCTGAGTGTCATCGGATCTTCTGGCAGCACTTGCATCGGTTTTCTCTCTTGACATGAGCTATTTATCTTAGCCACTAAAACAATGCTCGAAACAGTTTAGAATTACAGCTTCAGAAAAACAAGTTCTCTCTTTTTCCATGATGTACCTGCATTTCCTAAAAGCGTTTCTAGTCAGCCTTGGTAGAGCTGAACGATTTTTAGTGGTGCTGTTTGCTTAAAGGAACTAGGTGATCCATCCTAGATATTTAAGTGTGTTCATGTTTTCTAGAAGCAGAGAATACGAAAAGCTGTCTTATTCCCCATTCTGGTTCTTCTTCAAACTCTGATATGTCTGTCCTAGTTATATGAGTGGGGACCATTGGTACTGTGTGTGTTTCATATAGCAGTTATTCAGGTAAAATTTCCTTGAAAGTAAGGTGGGCATTTATTGAGCTGGAAGGGTGAAATTTAATTTCCATGCTTCACTATTATTTACTCACACAGAGCTCTCCATCCACCCATGCTTGTAATTTATTGTGGGGGCCTTGGAAGACTTTTATGATGACAAATATATTGGGAATTATCTTTTATTGTTGTTCTTATGAACGAAATACATCACTTTCAAAAGCAGGAATTAATTTACTCTATCACTCTGATTTACTCGCTTACCCCCTGAGAAGTCTGAATTGGAATTTTTTGTTTATTTACATAACGCTAATTTGGTTGCTAGTGTTTCTGTTAGCTAAAGTTTAGCTATGTCTGAATAAATGTCTTATTTGTAACTTTGTGTAATATGTATGAAAAAAACTCTTCTTGCAGCTTTCACTGCACTTCATGTACCTTTTATTTTAGAAACCCTGGACAGGCTTTTTAATTTGCCTGCCTTAAATATTATGTAAATATAACTGTCTTTGGAACATACGGTGTGTTGCTTGATCTGTGATAGATGGGGGAGGAGAAGAGGAAAACAGTCTTCATGCCATGTACTTTGTCTGTTGTCCTACTTCTCAATTTTCTGTTGCTTTCATATGTCATTTCTTCTTTTTCATACTACTGTGCTGAACTTTAGAGACAAACTTAATGTTTGGCAAAATAAAACACATTGCTTACAAATACTCATCTGTCTTGCTTTCTTGCATTGTCCTCTGAGATTAATTAATTTCTCCATCTAGGAAGTGAAGATATTAGAATCATCCTCCTTTTCAACCAAAGAATGAAATGTGCAACAGAAACTTACAAAAGTAACAAGGGAATCATTGAGAAAGACGTGGAGTTAAAGCTGATGTATTTTTAAATGTCAAATACAGACCACACTTTGCAAATACAATCTGGAAGTCACCTACGTGCAAGTACTAGTTTTGTAAATGTTTTTCTAGGAGTAACTAGGAGAGGCATTATTGCCTGAGTCTCAAGACTCTAAAATATTTGCAAACTACTCAAAGTATTCTGCTGTAATTTTTTTCCTGTGTAGTCACTCATTGGAGCCTGCTGCATTTTAATGATTGATTGCAGACACGGGATGAAATGTTGGCCTCCTTGAATCCATGGGAGTTTTCCTATTGACTTTGGTGAAGCCAGGATTTTACCCATGGATTTACAGCAGCAAAATGCAACAAACACGATTCTGTACTTCATCTAAAATAAAACACATGACACATTTTGCATTACAAGAACGAAAGCAAAGCTATACCCTTTCTAAAAATGGTATTGTGCATCTATAAGCTTTTGATTAAACCAATGTTTTTGCACCTGTTGGGGTAAAAGTACTAAAAAGTCATACTGCTGTCGTTGTTTTGGCACGTGTGTCTAATTTTATAATACATACTGCAGTAGTTCATCCTAAATTAAAAATCGGAAGCTAATTTTTTTTTCTTTTCTTCCCATGCAGTAGTAATATAATCTCTATGTCACATGTGAAAGTACCATGTAATTTATATAGTCATGATGTCAGCAGTATATTATGTAAGTTCTTAGTGGCAGGTGAGGTTTAGTAGTGCAGACTGATTTTTGCTTTACTTATGTGATTTTTAGTCATTTTCTTGTAGAAGAAAATATTTTAACCCTCGGGCTGCTGTGGCTTTTTATTTCTTCCTGGTAGGACTGCTCTTCACATGTGTCGAAGTCAAATTCCACCAGAAAGTCACCATTAATTTTCTTCACCAAGGTTTGTCTGGAATCCTGGCACTGCTGCTGGGTAGCAAAACCTTCTGCTGCATTGTCACAATTATTAGCTTTGCTACTGCATGGGAACTGCTGGAGTTATTACTTGTCATCTCCTCAACTGTTAGGCTGGAAAAATAAGGCAGAAATTTGACTCTCCCTGCACAAAGCCTAACTCAGCAGACTATGCAGAGAACTCTAATGGGTGTTATAAACCATGGGCTGTGGGGAGGCTCCATTACAATCCTTCTACACTTCTCATCCTGGGCTACAGAAGGAGCCCTTGACACTTACACCTTTACCCTTGATCGACAAAACTGAGTTTCAGTGGGACTTCTCTGTTAAGGACAGGTCACATATTTCTCCCCACCTCCTGGGTTGTTAAGCAGCTTGATGTGATCAGCATAGTTAGTAGAAGTATTTGAAACAGAGTATCTGCAGATTCTCATGAATAATATTTTCCCCTCCTGTTTTGAGCAGCAAAAAAATAGTGAGTCATATGAAGGTGTGAGCAACATTATATCACGTTTAAAGGAGGAAGAGCAACCTTTGTATCTGACATTTTTGACATCTGCAAGAACAGAAGTAGTAAGAGAGAGTCTGATTAAAAAAAAAAGTTAATTGCACTTACAATATCTTTAAGATCTTTTTGTCATATGAGCCCATGGATTTTATGCATAAATACAGATGTTATTCCAGTCCACTAATTAGAGATGTGACAAAAGGAAGCAGATTAGAATTTGTAGAAGTTTGTAGGTTTTTCTCCTTGTTTAAATATGGTTTCCAAATTAGACTCTCAGAAACATACAAAAATGTCATCTCCTCCACCTATTACTTCTCATTCTGCTCCTAAGACTAAAGAAAACAACAACACCGGACAACAGAAAAGACCCCAAAAACCCAGCCAAATAGCAGTTATCTATATAAGCCTCCATAATGTGTGTGATTGGAGCTATACTACCCAAAAAATGTGTATCAAACTAGACTTCCATATTCATGCACTAAACAACAATCTCAGTTAGAGTACAACTAGGAGTTATCCAAGAAGCATAGCATCAAAAAGAGTAAATTAAATGTAAAAGAAGTGATGCAGGAGCTCTGGGGGCAATAATAATGTAAATAATTTTGTAATTTCATCCCACGAAACATGAAATAATGATGTCCAAGTATGGAGCAGACAGACTTTCTTTTATTTTTTATGGATGTAGAAGGAAACATAGTCTTTCTTTTCGAACTCCCTGCAACAGACCACGTGGCACACTGCTGCAACAGAGACTGGCCGGGAGAACCCCTAGTCATGCACAAGAGATGGGGGGCTAAAATGGGCATCCAGCACTGACATTGCCTGTCAGAGCTGAGAGAACAGGCGTCAAGAACAGACGTGCACTGAGATCTGGAAGAGACGAGGTCAGAGAAACACAGCATGCTTCTGGACCTGCTGGGATAGCTCAGGAGTGGAGCAAGAGAAATGATGAGAAAAGAGGAGAGCTGACTCTCTGTCTTGCAGTTCTCGGCCTTGCATGTGCCCTGGATGCTGTCACTGGGTTGAGGTGGTCTGCATACTCCCTTCTCCATGTGTTATCTTGCAACTTATCTGCAGAAAGGACTATGCCTCCCCGTTCTCCTGCCTCTTCTTTCTATATGGCACAGACATAAACCATGGCTCCTCTAAGTCTACCAAGAGTAAAGAGAAACATGGAATACTTTATTACATTTTGAGTAACATTTTGGGAAGAGCTAAAGCCATCATTTAAGTGTTTCTCAAAGTTCAGTTAGATCTACCTGAGCAGCACATCTCTAACGTGAGTTGGAAGTCCACACAGCTAGAGAGAGTCTCCTTCCGACATTGTATCACATATATTACATACATCCTTCCAACACCTAGCTCTGTTGCTCCTCAGTAGTAACGCACACTGGCTTTGTCATACCATCACTCAGAGGTTAAATTCAGATGGGGAGTTTGAGATTTAGCGGTGTGATCCTTCACAGGTAATCTTCCAGGGAATGGAAAAGAAATGGCAACGTTTCTGGGCTGTGGCTTCTGCAGCACGTATGTGGCGAGAGGCAGATAGCTCTCATTTGATACATACAAATTCAAGTCAGTTTGCCATTGCAGATAAATGCTGTCAAAGAAACATTAATCCCTTCTTAGATCCATTATCAGTGTCACACACTATCTGTCATAGTGCCACAGCCTAGGGCATCATTCAGAGATAGGAGAGAATTTAGATTTCATTGTTGCAAAAAACAGGAGGTGCTACTAGGCGTGTTTATTTCCAGAAAACATAAAACTCCGGCAATTAATACTGTCACAAAACCAAATACTTTCCCTTGTAAATCCATATTAAAAATATATGTAGAAGGAGCAGGGCAAATTAATCTTCTCTCACAAAGCTCTTCTGTTGCCTTGTAACTGCTCCTGCTGAGATCTGGGTCCCTTTAGTTCGTGTCACCTGCTTAAGACAGAGAACTGTCATTCAGGACAGGTGAGACCATCAGATGAATGGGTGAAGAGATGTACTCAGAGCGAAGAAATGCAGATATGACACACTTGGTATCCCACACAACCGTTTCACATCCCTGTAATGTATCACACTTCCTTTCCTCTCCGGCCCATTGGAGAAATGACAAAGTTGAACAGGAACATTGCTTACTGTTTAAATTTAGCTAATAGAAAATTTTCGTTATGTTGAATGCACCCTAACTTCTGGCTAGCTCTACTCATTCTCAAATTTCTGTCTCAGCTTTAAGACTAATCTGGCACTTCCTAGTGAGCCCCTGAAACTGCAGTGAGTACTTGGTTCCCTTATATCCCTTTCAGTCTGTCAGTAAAAAAGTAGAGAGGAGATCTGAACAGAGATGCAATAATTAAGGAACCAAGTGTTGCACTAAAAATACCAGATTTACTTTAGTTCAGGATATTACTAGCATTACTATATATTAAATAGCATAATTTGTGTCCCATTTTGAAATGGATTTTACTATGGCCATGGGTTAAAGAACATGTTAAGATTTAGAAATGAATTTTCCCCTCACCATTTCTTATCTAAGGCTTCACTTCTGTGTGAGTAGTGTAGATCTTTATGAAAGGAGAAAAGAGCTTTAAATGCCATTTTTTAAACTTTATTTTGCAGATAGTTTCACATGATAAATGTGGAGATCTGAAGTGCTTGGTAGCATGTAAGGAGGTGGATAAATTACTGTTCAATTAGAGCAAAAGACATTGCTGAAAAGTACTTGTAATGAGATAATTGCAAGGGCCAAAGCTGAGAGTAACACTCAATGCTGGCAGCAGCTTAGTTAAACATGTGGTTAATGATGTTATAGGAAGAACAGGTATGTACAATATTCAGCTGTGCCAGCAGTAAATATTAATTTTATGTGACAGCAATAGTGTCTTACTGAGACTGATATTTGACATACAAAACTCCCATAATTATTTTAATATCTTCACTTACCAGCGATTTTAATGATATGACAAAGATTTTAGGTGTTTGCTGAAACAGCACTACTGTCATTTACTATCAATCAAGTAAAATGTCATTCTAATTCATTTTGCTGCAAAAATCAGAGCGGTTTTTATACCAACTAAGCTACCGCTGTAAAGAGTATGTTCTTTTTGGGTTTTAAAATTAAAGAATCAAAATGGCCAAGACCTATTTGGAAACATTTATTAGAACATATAATATATAGAAGTCTTGAAGTAGTGATTTTGCCATCAGAAGAAAGCAGCTTTGTATAAGCCTGGGTATAAAAACACCAAAGAGGCATGTG
Source organism: Anser brachyrhynchus (assembly GCF_964034855.1). Classification (NCBI taxonomy): domain Eukaryota; kingdom Metazoa; phylum Chordata; class Aves; order Anseriformes; family Anatidae; genus Anser; species Anser brachyrhynchus. The sequence continues at coordinate 36,818,048 of NC_137695.1, forward strand.
ACTTTATAGCTTTAAATTAATTACGAAACAACATTACAGACAAAACAGGTAGTGCCTCACGTAGTTGATTACTTAGTACGTTTCATTATATGCTTCTTCAATTGCTTAAAAACATTGCCAAGTTTGGAGCCATCCAGGATGAAGCTTTCCATGCCAGGTGTGTGCCCTAGGCTGGAGAATTTTGGAAAGCTGCTTCTAAAATTCAGTCATTCCAGAAACAATATTCCTGAAAAAGTAAATGTGCTTGCCTAACATTACCCCAGCCCCCACAAGTCTGTTGCTGGGATCATCTCTCGCTTTTGGAGCAGGAACTCCAAGTTTTGCAGAAATCGTTTCATTGTCTCGGGACGTGCCTTTGATTAGCCTCTAAGATTTGCCCAAATTTGTCCCCAGTATAGAGCGCGGTCTCAAGTTACAGCTCGTCAGCTGAGCTGTGCTCACTGGCTCTGCATGCACTTCTGATTTGCGGAGCAGAATATGCTAATCTAAACCACCTTCCCAGGAGCTGGCATTGAAGTGCCGTTCTTCACGTCGGCAACAGGCAAACACCCATCAGCTCAGCGGGAAGGCAGCAGCTCTGCAGGCAGGGTCCTTCCTCGTGCCATAGGGCACCCTTCAATTTGCATCACGAACTCAGCAGTTACATGTCCTGAGTGTCCCTCCTCTGCTCCCTGTGCTCCGTTCTGGAGGATCGAGGCAATTTCCCCCCGCTCCTTTGCGAGCTGCTCAGCTGCCAGGCAGCGAAGTGAACGCAGAACAAAATGGGGCTGCACCTCTCGGTGCTGCTTTTCACATGCCATTCGGAGATCGGTGCGTAATAAGCAAGTAGCTGGCTTAGGATGGAGAGAAGGTGGGTGACAGGCAAGAGGAAACCAGAAACAGGGAAGGGAAGAGCTAGAAGAGGGCAACAGGAGCTGGTGGTGACAAGTGAAGCAGAAGTTGGGCATGGGGGGAAGCAATAAGCAGTGACATACTGCAGCGGATCTTAACCAGAGAGGAACTGGGGCCATATTCTGTGCTCGTCCCCCCGCCCCCCCGCCCCCCCCCCCCCCCCCCCCCCCCGAGGACCTACAGCTCATTTCAAGAGTCAAGAATCTCCCCTCAGGACCTGAGACTCATTTCAGGAATCCAGAGTCACTCTGCTCTGCTGTCAGTGAAAACCAGCGCCGCCACGTACCAGAGCATTCGTCACCCCCCTTCCCGTGGCAGACACCCAGAGCACTGCAGTGAGCTACCCGGCTGCTCGAGTGAGTGGCAGGCGTTTGTCCAAATAGGTCTGGGGCACGTAACAGGACTGATCTGACTCAGGCAGTGGTCTTGTTTCACCTTGCTGTCGGAGTCTTTTTGCACCACAGTCTGGACAGGGCAGAAAGACATGCAGAACAGTCAACTCAGGGACTTTAAATACAATTTCTTAAGTTAAAGCACTGTGCACACCCAAAGTCTTATTTAATCACTTATAATCTTCGTACAAGTCACCGAGGGTCTGTAATATCATTCGTAAGAAAGCCACACCAGTAGGTCAGTAACATGAAGCCATGGCTCATACTCCACTTAGCATTTGCTTTGCTTCTACCTGTGTCCAGTTTGCCATAGCATCCTTACTGTACGGGTATCTGAGGGGTTTGGGCCCTGTTACCCTTGACTGGTATCTGAATTCTCCATCGTGGGTTTCATTTTGGTCTCAGAGAGAAACCTGCAGAAGGAACTGCCGTGCCCGCCACAGGAAAAGCCACGGTCATAGGCAGCCCCGCTGTGCGTCTGCGAAACGTGCGGGTACCCAAACTGCGTGACGAAATCCCAACGAGACATGCAGAGCTGCTTCCTGCCCTTAAATCTTTTGTCACGGCCTTAAATAACTCAGTGATTCTTCTGTATGCTAAAAACCTTCCCGTGTGGCAGAAGTAACTGCGAGTTACTTTAGTCGTTAGTTTAGTCATCGTCGTAGTTTATCATTTTGGGACATTCAGAAGGAAGACGCTTTGCACGCCTTGGTATGCAGTTTGCAGGGATAATACCCAGCAAAACACTTCTGGGGACAGCATCACTGAGCCTTACCCTAAGCAGGCGAATGAGCTCGAAACCTACTGATAGTCACTGATAGGATCCACTTCTACCTGCTTAAATCCTGCATAAGGTGCCAGTGCTGGGGACAACTATTAGATAGTCTGAGGAGAAGGGTACCACCAGGAATAGTGCCCCGTATTACTGCCATTTGTGAGGTATCTCCTGCTCGTGGCACTGCCTGCTGTATCGCTCTCTCCTGTGTTAACCGAGTGCCAAACCCAGCAGCACCTGTGCAGATCCCAAGAGCCTGCATTGTAATGCTGAGGTTTCCTCGCTGCTCACCCCAGGCTCAGGAGCTAAAACCCTGCAGGGAAATAAAGCGGGGCCCTGGCACAGAGCAGCAAGCACTCGGCTGATGCCCGCATGTCCCTTTGGGCACAGCATCTCTGTGTGAGGGGAACCTGTGGGCTCGGGGCTGCTGCTCTATGAGCCAGGACGAGCTCTGGGCACAAGGAAACCCCAAAAGGAGGCGCTGGGGTAGTAAGGGGATGGAAGGACGGAAGGCATGCTGCCATCCTGGGGGGCAGCGCTGTGGGGCTGGTGGGACACGCGTGGGGCTGGGCACAGGGGGGTGGGAGGGGTGTGTCTACCCCGTCAGTGCATCCTCTTTTTGGATATTCCTCTATTTCTAGGAAAAAAGAAAAAAGAAAACAAAAGAAAAAAAAGAAAAAAGAAAAAAAGAAAATAAGAAAAAATAAATAAAAAAAGAAAAAAGAAAAAAGAAAGAAGAAAAAAGAAAGAAGAAAAAAGAAAAAAGAAAAGAGAAAAAAGAAAAAAGAAAAGAGAAAAAAGTAAAAAGAAAAAAGAAAAAGTAAAACAGAAAAAAGAAAAAATAAAGAAGAAAGAAAAAGAGAAAAGAAAAAAGAGAAAAGAAAGAAGTAAAAAGAAAAGAAAAAAGGAAAAAGGAAAAAGAAAAAAGAGAAAAGGAAAAAGAAAAAAGAGGAAAGAAAAAAGGAAAAAGGAAAAAGAGAAAAAGAGAAAGGAAAAAATAAAAAAAGAAAAAGAAAAAAGAAAGAGAAAAAAGAAAAAAGAGAAAAGAAAAAAGAAAAAAGAAAAAAGAAAAAGAGAAAAAAGAAAAAGGAAAAAGAAAAAAGAAGAAAAAAAGAGAAGAAAAAATAAAAGAAAAAAGAGAAAAAGAAAGAAGAAAAAAAGGAAAAAATTTTTTTAAAAAAGAAGGAAAAGAAAAAAAAGAAGGAAAAGAAAAAAAGAAAAAAGTTGTTACGGGAGCCCCAGACAGACGGCCGGCCGGACAGACGTCCCCGACGGGGGGGGGGGCAGGGAGGGGGCGTGCCCTCCCTTCCCGATGACTCACCCCGCGGGGGGCGAGGCTTACGCACGCCCCCGCCCCCGCCCCGCTCTCCCCGTCCCCCCCCCCCCCCCCCCCCCCCCGCCGCCCCCCCGCGCCGGCCCGCAATGATTTAGAAGTTCAGGAATCCCACGTGACGTCACGGCGGGTGATGTAATGGTGCTGTAAATAGCACGCATTGTAACCTTCCCTCAGTACAACGTGGTTCCTCCGCCCGCGCCGCCGGTCCCGTCCCCGCCGCGCTGCGCCGCGCTGCGCCGCGCCGGGCGGTAAGTTCCTGCAAACACCGCGCTGCCCCGGGAACCCGCACGGCTCCGCACCGGGGGCCGCCACCCCCCCCCCCCCCCCCGCCGCCGCACGGGTCGGTGCTCCGGCGGGACGGAGCGCGGAGAGGGGGCGTGCGCGACCCCCGCGGGGCAGGGCAGCGGCGGCGGGGCAGGGGGCGCCCGGCACCTGGGGATGGGAAGGGAGGGGATGGGAAGGGACGGGGCGGCGTGCGGTGGGATGCGGGGGCGTGGGGTAGGGTGAGGGTGGCATGGGACGGGGTGAGGTGGGATGGGGTAGGGTGGCATGGGATGGGGTTGGATGGGGTAAGGTGGGTTGGGGTAGGGTGGGATGGAGTAGGATGGGATGGGGTAAAATGGGACGGGGTGGGATGAGTTGGCATGGCATGGGATGGGGTGGCATGGCATGGGATGGGGTGGCATGGCATGGGATGGGGTGGCATGGCGTGGCATGGGATGGGGTGCCATGAGATGTGGTGGCATGGCATGGGGAAGGGGCTGCCCGGCGCTGACAGCTGCCCCCCGCTCCCCGCCGGCTCCCCCAAACTTCTGGGCGACTTTAGCGGCGGGGGGCGCCCCTCGGCCGCCGTGCCCGCGGGGAGATCCCGGTGCCGGCCCTCACGTCACGCTGCGGGCCGGTGCCCCCCGGGGATGCTCGGCTGGGATGCCGCCGGCACCGGGGCGAGGGAGAGCCCTTAGGGGACCCCCTTCCACTGACCCCTCCTCCAGCCCCGCTCGTCGCCCCCCGGCCAGCTCCGCGCCCCCCGCCTCAGCCCGGGGTCTCTCCGTGCCCCCGGCGAAGTTTTGGGGAGGCTGAGAGCCGCGGGGGTGTGGGGGGAGACCCGCACAACTCTGCCTGCTCCATTATTTGTGTCCCGGCACCGGGAGCGATCCCTCGGCTGCGGGGCTCAGTCGAAAGGAGGGAGGTCGTGCGAAGGGGTGGGTAGGAATAAAGGGAAAATGTGCATTTCTTTGAAAGCCCAGAGCGATATTAGGAGTTTGCTGAGCGGCCAGCTTAAAAGATTTTCGTATTTTGTCGGCGAGAAGCGGCGCTTAGCTCGATGAAATCAAAGCTCGGGAGGAAGGCTGCTAATTGCTGCGAAGCATCTCGCTGGGGCTTTGCCTTGCGACCGTGCAGTTTTCAGAGATCCTCACCCGCTGGCTTGCACCAGACTTTCCCCGTCTGGCCGTTTGGACAACGAGCAGTGCGTCAAGCAACAGCGGTGGAGGGAAACTTTCTTGTAAGGAACTGTCACGCAGAAATAATCCAGAAACCGGGCTGAAAGAAAATTGGGAGTCGGAGGGTGAGAGCCGAAGGCAAAAGCGAAGCGTAATTCGTGGGGGTTTTGCGGGAGGAGGGAAGCTTTCCTAAGAGGATGGTTTATTTTCAGTAGGAAAGTGTACGGTGTTGAAAGCCCCCGCCTGGCATTTCGTGACTTTCATGTGGTGAATGCGGTTGCCGGTATCAAAAGCTGGGAATTCTTCCTAAGAAATGGCTAAAATCCTTATTTGTGACTCCTTAGTCCCAAGGGGAGCTGTGCAGGTCGCAAAGCACCGGGGAGAAGTGTGATTAATGATCAGTGATTAGTGATAAGTGATTAGTGGTTTTATTCAAACTGTTACCTCTGACCAGAAGCACACATCAGAGGATTAACAGGCTCTTTAGATAAATGCTCATTAGTGGAAGGGGGAAAGCAAAGATAATAGGCATGCACACAGGGACAACTTTCTAGGAAAATCATTCCCGTCTCTGGCATAATAAGCTCGATTAGCAGAAAGGCTCTTTAATTTAAAAGTTGCTTTTATCTTGTAAATCAAAGATAGATGCACAAGTTCGCCGCGCTATTATAGCCTAAATTTTCCCATATCCACGGGACGTGGATTATCTCGGTGGCGATATTTTATGAAAAAAACACGCACGCACAAGACGCTTGAATCATTAGGAAACGGAACGCTGCCAAGTGCTGAAGCCCCGCAACCTGAGGCATCCCTCCATCCCTCCGTCCGTCCGTCCGTCCGTCCGTCCCCTCCCAGCAGGGCAGGGCAGGGGCTGCCGGCAGCGAACTAGATGGCGCAGTCCTGCGCTGTGTGTGCACATCCAGCGCTGGGTTATGAACCCAGCAAGTAGCAGCTTGCTAGGTGTCCTTCAACACTTCCAACAAAGTTGATTCTGTGCTGGCTCGGAGGCTAGACAGCGCTGCGAGTTTTTAGTCACATTTTCCATGCCGGTTAATCTGGGGAGTTAAAGGCTACTGGAAAAATTAGCCTCATTTACTCAAAGACCCGGTGAGCCGGAGGAGAGGACGAGAGGGGCAAACACCGCACCCTGGGACCTGACTCTTGACTGTGCTCTTTTCCACCCCTTTAATGAAGCACGGTTCTGATGGCCTTCGTTACTGAAGCCTAAAAGCTCTGGGTAGCTATTCCCCCAGCTATCACTGGCAAAGGGAGGTGTTTGGAAGTGTGGCTTTTTTTTTTTATTTTTTTTTAATTTTTTTTTTAAGTCACGAAATAGAAAGAGCGGTTGGTGTGGTGGTTGAACAAAGTGACTTGGACCTGGCTGTACTCTACAGATAATGGTAAGGAGCCTGATTTTATGATAACTAACCAGGGATTTCTTATTCCTCTTTATCACTCATGGACCGTGAAGAGCTGATACCTACTGCTGCCCGAAGACTTTGGGATGTTTTTGCTGCCCTGTTAGCTTAGATGGGATTTATGTTTGTTTGCATCTGTTGAGATCATCAAAGTCTCAAAACTTTAAATGCACTGAAGCAAGAAGTAGAAATAATTAATTTATGGCAGAAAAAAGAAACTGCTGCCGTCTCCAAGTGTTACTGTTTTAATTGGAGACACTCAAGCTGTCGGTTAATATCAAAAAGTTTCACATTAACCTATAAAAAAATGCAATAAGCTCTGTTTGCCGCTCTTGAATATTGAATGGCACTCCTCCAGAAGTTACAACTGCAGGATTTGTAAAACTTTACACATTTAGGACAATCAGAACCCTCTCTCCCTAATCAAAATATCGACTCATCTTTTAGCTTCAATTAATCGAACTCTGCTTCTGCTCATTTAACATAAAGGGGAAGCAAACTGCATATGTAGATAGTAGAAAAGATAGGGGCGAGATTATATTTGCCGTTTTATATATATCACCATTTATCAGAACTATTTTCCTAGATAAAGAGTAGTATGTGCTTTTTAATTTGGTGTTTGCTTCCTCACTTTGTGAATCTAAAATACGCTGCAACTGCTTACGTTTATCCTGAGCGCCTCAGGGGAGTAAAAGATTGCTTCTGGGAGAGCTGGAGTTTGTTCTGGAGTTGATAAGGCAGAGGAAATCTCACATTGCCTTTAGAAGGTAATTTTAAGTACTGAAACTTTTAGCTTTGTGTGGGCAGAGTCCTCCCTGAGATGGGTAAGTATCGCAATGATTTGAGACTTCGTAACTTGTCTACGTGTAGCCCCCGGTAATAACCTGTTTCTGAGACCGTAATTGAGGCATGAGGATCTTTAATATTAGAGGAGGTCTTGCAAGATTGTTATTGCTTCTAAAACAATTCATTTAATCAAAGATATCCCCTAATCTTTGTCATCCTATTTCTGCTGTTAGTTAACTTTTTGGATTTTCTGGAAACCTGTTGCTTTGAGGACTTATCACTTTCTTTATGTATTATTATCTGTCTTTAGAGCTCAGTTTTAGTTCCAGTGAACATCTCTCTTATAAACCCTTTATTGTGAGAAAAATATTCTGGATAAGATTTTGCAATAAAAGAAGAGCAAAACTGTTACACCTTTAAACATCTTTTCATTATTAAGGACCATATGATTTATTCTTGGAGCAAGACAGTACTTTTTTTTTTTTTCTCAAGGCCCGCAAATACTGATTTTTCTTGTAACTTGTTACAGGAATACTCTACTCAGTAGACTCAGTTGCTTGAAACATGTATACATGTATAAAGCAACGGGTCTCGCAGTTCTGCTTCATATGTCGAAGTGATTCTTTTGTTTTGGCTTTGGTATCCCGTACTAATCAAATTAATAGGTAGGCATATATAATTAAGAGGGTTTACTCAGCTAAATCTTTCATGTATAAACTCTCTCTGCAGTGAATGCACATGAGTCTTAGTGGAAGTATTTGAAATGTTTTGAGATTCTGTCAGTCGTAGGCACTAATGCCAGGGCCGATCAGATATCTTGGTATGTTGCTGCCACTCTGCAACATCTCCAAACAATTTCTGTTGATTTGCCATCTCCCCTTCTCCATGCTGCATGCTGTTTAACCCCTGAAAGATATTATTTATAGATAAACGATACATTTTGATCTGTAAATTATAATGCTCTATGGCTCTTCAAATACTTCTCTGTTTTTTGGGCTTTCGCATTCTTCTGCCTTGAGAAATGCTTAAAGTTGATCACAAAATTAAAGCAACAGCTTGGATGAAATACTATGAGAACACTTTTTCCTCTTACTAAAACTTACATTACTATGTTAATTTGAAACTTTTACGGTGTAGTGTTCTTTAACACAGACAAAACAATGATCTCAGACAATATCTTACCACGCTGCGTTTGAACACGAGCCATATTACAGGAATAAGTACAGAAATTAGCTTTCGTAGACTTGACACATAAAACTAAAGTGCTGTTATGGAAATACTTTTTTTTGTTATACTCAAAGAAATGATTTAAATTATCTCAGGTATACATAACAAGCAGACATAACATGCATAAAATAATTATGCCAGTGATGCGGTGAGAAGACTTGTTGAAGCAGAAAAGCTGTTGTGCCTTGTTGCATCCAAGGAGCTGTTCTGTTGCTTTGCGCGCTGAGCGTTTGCTCACGTCGTGGCTCCGGTTGAAGGGGCAACCCTGACACTTTTGAAATAATAGTATGCCTACTATTTTACACTCAGGTGTTATTTTACTCTGTAATTAAAAATGTGGAGAGTCAGCATTTTTTTTATTAGCCGCCACATGGGAAATGCAGCTGTTACTTGGCTTTAGAGAGTTTAGGAAGGGTTGGTTGTGCTGCTTTGTACGTTTCTAGATGGTGATATCAAATGCTATTTTATAAACACGAAGAGATTTTCCAAGGATTTTGCTGAAGGCTGTAGGATTTTCAAAGTAAAACATCGAAAGCTTACTACAATTTCCTTAGCTTAAAAGTTGTTTTGCTTTTGGTTCTTGTTTCCGTCCCCTTTTTTGAGAATTTGTTCCAGAAGTCAGTCCTGCACACAACTTCCAAATAAATGCCTCAAAACATTGCAATTAGCAATGTTTATGTAGGTGTCCTACATTTATAATCACATCCTTTGAGACAGTTCATGTCACCACCGTGGCAGCATTCCAGGTAAGGGGATGTGGAGGTGTGGGGTGCAGCCCCACTTGGCCAGAGAGCTCCACTCTCTGGGTGATGAAAAGGGCAACGTCTTTAGAAGAAGACGGGAGAACGAGATTTGAATTTAATTGGGGGAAAATACTACAAATCCTGTACTCCCTTTGCCAGAACCAGGAGTCGGTTCCGCTTTTCTTTGGCTCTGAATGTTTTCATTACTCTTACTAGGGTACTGAGACCTCTGGTAATAACTCAGGATCTGGGCATCGTTTGATCTCACCCTCAGCTTTCTACCTGCGTAAACTCTTCAAATAGTTTCTATTGCCTTCTCATCCCTGCAGGATTTTCTCTGAGGGCTTTCTTTGTGTGCCCTCATCCCAGTTTCGTACCTTTCTGAGGGCCCCATCTTTGGGTGCCCCTGCCACTTAATAGCATGATACAGTTTCGGAACTCAATCCCAGTCTCAGTGTACTTCTGTACTTTTAAGTTTTTTTGTTTGTTTGTTTTTTGTTTGTTTGTCCAAGGATGTGCTGAGCTTAAACTTGCTGTCCTTGAGCACGCTCCCTAAATCTAATACAGGAGTTATTAGAGAAGTGTATTTAATTAGGGTGATCTTTTCCTTATTTAGTAGCAGAAATGTTTTTTCCCCTGTTTACTTTGTGGGTTTATGCCTTCAGTTACTCTTTTACTGCATGTAGTGTAGTACAGTGCAGTTCAGAGCCAGCTTTTTTGAGCTGTTTGCAAGTACTCAGGAATTAATTTGCCTAAGGTGAGTAATTAACCTGGACCAGTGGTTCCTAGATTTAACATCTCAGGGCTTTTTCATATGTAAGTAATGTTAGTTAGTATGTAATGCTCAACACAGGGGGCTCTGTAGCACAACAAATGGAATTAGAGATTGGGGTTAGGATGTGTTGTGTGAGCGGCTACAGTAAGCACTAATTTGAGAGGTTATCACATTGCCCTCCATATGTATTTTTTCCTTTATTGTGCTTTAAATGTTTAAGTTCTGGAGTGCTGAGTTGGTACGGTGGTTACCCACAGAATAGCACTTGGTCTAAGCAAGCAATGAAGCCCTCCAAGATACAGATGATGTTATCGTCAGGTCGCTCTGTTGTGCACTGATTCTCCAAACCAATTGCCAGTAACTCAGTGTTGTATGAACTAGTTTACCATTATTCCCTGTCCAAACATACCACTTATTTTACTTTAAACAACAACAACTTATATTTAATAGCAATAGTTAGCTGCTAGGTGAGGAGCTTCAAATTGTGAATAGTAAACCCTACCTCTGCAGGAGCTACTCTGAACTGATTTTAGTCGGTGGGTTTAATCTTGGCCTGCTTCTGGTTTTGGTCAGGTCAGGGAATTAATTTGTCACTAAATATTTTTAGGAGCCCAGCAGGAACTCCAAAGGTGATCTGAGAGTGTGACAGCAAAGGACCTGGAATTATGCTGGTCCAAAAACGAGCACTGCGTGTGTCAGAAATTTGGGCATGAGAATACCTCACTTATAGGAAACTTCTGTTCTTGGAATTGAAGTAGTTTATAACCTGAAGAACTAAAAGCTGAGCAATGGTGTACAGAAAACATAATCAATCACTTTGTTCAGGACTGTCTTTTACTACCTGCTGTTTAACTTAATTCCTGAGTGAATGTTTTAGGAGGAAGAAATATTTTAAAGGTTTTGTGAGAATTTCAACCACCACATCAACTTACTTTTTTTTTTGTGACTAAAAAAAACCTAAAACGCTTTTTTTGCTTGTGAAAATTTGGGGGGGTGGGGGGGTGGTAGTGTTGCACTTTTTTTTTGAGGTTGATGAGATCAGAATCTACAACTGTAGAGATTTCCCCAATGGTGTGCAAAATGAGGGGAAAAAATAGATTTTGTAATTAAAAACATGTTAAGGAATTTTCCTTCTTTCCTCACTTCCATATCCTTAAGTGCATCTGTGTAGTGTGTGAAGATTTTTTTTTTTTTTTTTAAACTGGCTGTGTGATGGAAAGGTATTTAAAAAGACAGTGGAGGAAAAAATGAATGATGTAGGTACTAAGCTACTACAACATTTTCTAAAATCTTTTTACTACTTTTTCATTCTTCAGTGCTAATAAAGCAGTGTATGGACTCAAGAATAGAAATAAGTAGAATTTGAGTAATTGCTGGTTTAATGCAAAAAGTGAGAGAAAGCAGTAATTTGATGTGAATCTTTAAAAGACAAGTTCATCTAAATAACCCGCTATGAAAGTAGAGAAGATCAAAAGAGTATGACTGGGTAAGGAGAATTACATTCTCGTGGATTTTTAAAAAAAATCATAGTACAGCCTAATTCTCCACTCACCCTGATACAAATCTGGAGCAACTCTATTGAAATCTGTGGCGTTACAGGCTGGTGTAACACTCATTGAGGAGAAAATTAGATTCACGGGGTCCATTCTGCATGTAGCCTATCAGTCGCGCGCTGTGCAAATCCCATTATTAAAGTGCTAGCCTGACATGTCGTGTTAAGGGCGGCTGTTTCCCCAGGATGAACATGTTTGTAGCTCTCCTTGTCTCGTGGCCACTTTTTAAGGGGGCAGGGGGATATTGAGGATACTTATTTTGTGCTCAATTAATATTCCTTCCGTGCGCTCTCCTTCCTCTCATGAGCTTTATGTGTGGGTGCGCAGTCTGCACTCTCCATCATCTATCTGTCTGTGTCTCGTTGGCTGTGACAGTCGCCACTCCAGCCTCAGGCTTGCACAACGTAGGCGAAAAGCCCATCAAGTTTTTCAGTTAGATGTGGCACTGCCTAATTCTAACACCGATGTGCCTTTTCTCTCTTAATAATGCTGTTGTGAATTGGGAGTGACGCCTTAGATCTCAGTCATGTTTTGTTTGTGAAGTTTTGTGGGATTTTTTCTTTTCCTTTAAAAAAGAGAGAGGTGGAGGGGGAAAGAAAGGGGAAGACAGTGGAGCCCTACAGTTCTAGTAATTTTAATAACAAGGCCCAAGCCACTCCAGTGTCCTGAGCAGTCTCTAGGCTGCAAAGGAGAGCAGACAAAGTCTTTCCAAAATTGTGAAAAATCTTGTCACTGCCAGAGCTATTCTGATTTTTTTTTTTTTTAAAGAGCAATCAACAGGAGTTTTAAATAAGAAAAACACTATAAAGAGTAGTAAATAGACAGTATTCAACCCTCCTGTCCCCCAATCTCTAATTGTGTACATCCAATTACAACTTTCTTAAACTGACCCAGGGTACATGGGGTCAGCTCTGAAACTTTTGAAATTGGTATTGCTCCATGGACTGCACTGAAACTGTGTGGAGTGGGGATATGCTACCCCTGTTCAATAATGGTACACAACAAACAGCGTCTGCGTATACCCTTCGTAGGAGGATATAATAAGAAGTTTCAGGCCTTACAACTGTCTCTGGTGTGGAAAGGTCCACTGGACCCTTAACAATCCAGAGGTTAATTTATTTAAAAAAAAAAAAAGAAAGAAAGAAACAAAACCACAACTATTATTTCATTGTCAAACATTTTTAAAAAGCACTATTTATGTAGGGCCTATATAAGCACACATTGTTTTATGTTCCTTCTGCTGCTTTGCAGTTGACTAAACCATTATTCTCGGAGCACTGCTGTGCTGAGATCATCAGTGATGATGGTGTGAAAACAAACAAGTTTCATCAGGAGTAGGCACTATATAATTTGACAGAGACATTGTCAGCACCAAAACATCTATATTAATTTCATCTCCAGGCAAACCAAAGTACAAATTGGATGGTTAGTGGGAAAAATTCATCCCTAGGAGGAAGGGGAAGGGGATTGCATCTAATACGGCGGGGTGCTATATCAACTGAAATGAGGACATTTCTCAATCCCCATTGAAGTCAATGGGCATTGAGGGCACTCAGGGACTAGTGGCATTGAGTCCTTTTCCTCCAAAGTTTAGTAAAACTGCTGAGATGCAACTTAATTCCTCATTAATTCAAACTCCTAGCAAGTTCTTGGGAGAAAAGCTCTCTTTGTTGTAGATCGAGACACCCTCCATCTCTTCAAAAGAGAGCTAAAAAAGTATGTGCTCTACTTCTGAAGCCTTCAAGGCATTCTTCAGTGTGATGAGTGACAATTAGTGCTGATATTCTGCACGTACCTTAAAGTTGCAAAAATGGTGCTTTGGAGAAAAACATTTCTGGCCTCTTATGTTAAATAAGGACACAGACGCCTATTTTATGCCTTTGAAGGCAATTTTTAACATCATCGAGAATGATACTATATTCCTCAGTGTTAAACAGCTTTGAGAGAAACAAATACGTGTAGTCAAATATGTCAAACAGTGAATAAACATGCATATTGTTCACCACCCCGACCCCCCCATTTTTTTTTCCTTCATCAGTGGAAAAGTATGGGAGGGTCTTTTTAATACAAAGTCAATGAATCTCAGATGAGACAATCAATTTAACAATACCCTAAAATCGGGGTTCCAGATATTTCATTTTACTGCTATACTGTGGCCATACACTTGAAACCTCTTACTGGATTACCTAAATTGAGTGAGGCTTGTAGGATAGACAGGGAAACACCTTAAAAACACTGCTCTCTCTGTAGCAGTTAGGGTGTTTTCTTCTGTTTTCTCTCCTGCACTGTCTGATTCTATACATTTTTTTCTTGCCAAAAAGCTGGTATCCCTAAATATAAGGATAGCCTATTTCTAGGCTGTCAGTCTCCCAGTTTTCAGTTCAGTTTTTAGTCCATGCACTGTCAGCCAAATGCTTTTCAGCAGACTGAAAGTTTTTGGGGGCAGAATAAGCTGAGGATAAATATTTGGAACATCATAAATAATGCCAAATTATTTTGTAATAAGGACAATAAGAGATACAATAATGACTGTCTTATGACACAAGTCATGAAAACAGGTTTTTATTTTCAAATTTTTATTTTCTACATTGGCTTCGAATAGCTTAAACGTAGTGAAGATGCCTTGGCAGTGAAGCGTGAGTTTGGCATGCCGCGTACAATGAGGTCCTTGCTGTGTCTTTTTCTTTGAGGAGGCTTTCTTCAGACAGGAGAAGATGCAGCACGAGGAGTGCCACTGAGCCGCATGGCATGGGAGCACGCGCCGTGCAGTGCGTGCTACTGCAGCGGCAGAAGTCACCTTATGCCTTTCCCCACTACTAAAATTGCCAGCTACCCAGGTTCGGGTGTTTTTTGTCTTCAGAGAGCCCTTGCAAAATTTCAAGCGAATTTCTTACTCAGCTCCAGTGCCTAGGAAATACTGCTCTATGGCAGGAAACGTCCACGTCTACATTTACCAAGGCTTTAGTGCCATGTAGCACCTGACATGGGCAGGCATCACATGGGGAATGTGTTTTGTACAATATCGACTGTTTTTAGTCTGACATGGCAGAACTCTAAGACCAAAACCAGGACTGCAAGCTGGCATGCTGGTTTGTATTGAGAAGCTCTTGCGTGTACAATAAAGGATACACAGCAATACACTGTAGCATATTGCTGGGGGAGAGAAGGGCAAAAGCAACTGCTAAATGCTACGGAAATAACAAAAATATTTGTGAAAGACTTAAATGAAAATGCAACTAACTGTACTTTTTTAGCCTTTTACAACTCCGTGGATAGCATCTTCCTCATATACCCAGTGCCTTCCCAATAGCTATCTCAAAAACATACGTTAAAATAGTGTGATCCTTTTGGTGTCCACAGAAAAATGCTGGTTACTTGTCCATCTGAAGACCAGCTCTGCTTAGAGCAGCCTGTGCTCTTGAGCATGGTGTGTGTAAGATGGCCTCTAATGTGGCAAGGTCCTGAGAGAACCTCTTCTCTCTCGCCAAACCCTGTATTTAGCACGGAGGGGATTTCCTTTCTGTTGTGCAGAAGAGACAGTTGGGCCACACGGTTTCTCTGCTGTCCCATTTCGTCCTGAGTTAAAGCAAGCAGCAGTTGCCAGGGGTAAGGCTGGCGTCCTGCGGTTGGAGAATGAGCAGCAGCTCTGGGGGGAGATGCTCTGCCACGTGCAGGCAGGCCGGGGGCTTTCCTGGAGGAAAAACGTGCTCACCCAAGACTTTCATGAGAAGAAAGTCACTGAAGAACATGGTATGCAGAGGCCTGAAGCTGTTCACAGATCAAGTTCTGTGACTAGCTTCTGCCAAAATGAAAGGGATGGAAAATATTCAAAAAAGTCAGAATACCCGATTTCAACATTTTTTCAAAGTGAGACGCATCTCCTTTGAAAAGGACTTATTTTAAGGAAGACATGAGGCCATAAATCACTCAAAAATAAGTATTTGCTTTGTGCTGCATAATGCCGTTCAGGTTGATGCAAAACAATTTTGTGTTTATCCATCTATCACTATTTGTCTGCTCTCTCAGTTTAGGGGGCTAAGGTTTCTCTAACTTTGCTGTCTACCTGCGCTGCACGTGTGTATGTGTGTGTACAGTATAGTGCTGTGTGTATAAAGGAGGAGCAAGATTCTGGAGAGCTGGGCTGGCTGAGAACTTCAAAACACTGGGTTGAAGCCTTTTGTTGGCAGAAGTGCCAGATCTCCAGAACATTTTCTATAACTTTATCTGATCTGGTTTGATCTGACTGGGTCAGAGACTTTGACTGCCTTCCACGGAGTGCAACAATGTCCTCGTCAACTGAGGGAGCTGGAAAAAACTAGTTGGGAGGAGCCAAGATTTTGCATGGCAACTTCATTGAGAATAAAGTTAGCAGAGGCTGTCCTCTGAAAACACTGTCCAAAAAAAAATATCCCATTAAATCTTTGCATAACTGTTAAAGTCAGAAATTGAGGTACATGGGGAAATAATCATTCTTAGTTATGCTACTGCCTTAGGTTTTTAGGGTCTTTTATTTTCATGTCTTATTTGAGGAAATGTCAGTGTCTTAAATGGGAACCTATTATTGTGAATTAGCATCTGGTGGAAGGTCTGGTACAAGGTTAGATTTATTTGAATGTTCTAAATTGGATCAAAAGGGAGCTGAAGGAACAATTAGTGTTTTTTTAGTTACATAATTTTTGTTTGCTGTTGAGTAAATTAGTTTCTCAGTTTTTATCGTGAGACTTACAAGTGTTGTTTTTTTTTTGGGGGGGGGGAAGATATTCTTACTTAATCCCATTAAGTGTGGAATTGCATTTCTTGTAGCTTTTCTTAAATCAAGTGCAGTATATAATCTCTGTGTGATGGCTCTTTAACTTGTCTTGTCAAGTGTGCTTTTTGGTGGCTTGATGTTATGTAGAACATTTCCTTCCTGTACTCTAGCATTTCTAACCAAAATCTGAGTATGTTTGAAACCTTAGCTTATTCACACTTCCTAATCATAATCCCCTTGGTTTCCTTGTCAGCACCTTTTTGTGGTATTTCTCTGGACACCTCTATCTAATATCTCCAGAGGTTATTCTACAGAGCAACCTTTGACAAGATCTATTACTTACTACTTACTGCTTTTAACAAGGTGAAAAGAGGTCAACCTCTGTAAAAGGCAGGCATTATTAGAAGACTGCCATAGAGTCTCTCTGTGGCTTGTCCATCTCTTGTGGCAGCACTGTCTGTGAATCAGTTCAGGAGCCTCCTCTTAAAGTGCAAACAAAATACATTTATGACTGGGTATGAGTATACGTAGATAAGGTATGTCCTCGGGAAAGCATTACAAAGCTCTGGGCCCTTTCAAGGTTATAGACTTGAAAGACCGTAGTTCCACTTTCAAGGTCATAGACTGATAGACCCACTGGAATCTGGGAATTTTGCTGTCATCTTCAAGTGTAACAGGATTTAAGGTTATTAGTTTTTGTGTGATCCATTTAATTGAGACTCATGACCAATGCTAATGACTTTTGCTGCTGGAAAAATTGAATTGGTAATTTGGTTACCTCTCCTCCTAGAACTCAGGATCTTCTAAATTAGAGTTGGTGTTGTCTATTTTTGTAACCATATTAAGATGCAAAGCCTACCTCTTCATGATTTGAAAAAACAGATTGCAAAATCTCACTTTGTCAAAAGAGTAACTGCAAGATCCTTTTGGCTGACATAGAAAATCTTAAAAAAAATAGAGAAAACATATTTTCCCCCAAATTAATTAAAAAGCTGAGAAATTGTATGGGAGAGCTTAGACAGATCCCAGAAGTATTTAAAATAACACTTAAAATGGCTTGTTGATGAATGAAAAATCTTTCTAGGGTGCCTTGATGTATCTCAGTCTGGGTTTAGTCAATGAAAGATGATGATTTTTTTTTGTTTGTTTTACAGTTGCATACTGTAGCTTGCTCCTTCCTGATTTCTGTATATGCAGAACCTACAAAAACTGCTGGTATATCTTTCAGATGCAAACAACTATAGCACATGGAAAACAACACAAAACAAACAAACAAACAAAAACATGAACAAACAAAAACCCTACCTGAAACTTAACAGTAAATCATATGGATTATTCCTCTCACCCCCAAACACTGAAAGCCAGACTAACTTGTTGCTAACATAGCTCTCACTTTCTGTCCAGAGTTGAACAATCAATCACATGCAGCCAATGACCAAAGTGCTCTGTCTTGGATAGAATTTAAATTTGATTTACCTAATGGGAAGCAATTGCCACATGACTCATGTACGTGTACAGCTGTGGCTGAGACCTTTGCAGAAACTAGGCATGATAACTGTCTTGAGATTATCTAAAGGTGTAGAGGGAGAGTAGGGTGTAAATGTGAAATGTAGATTGCTTGTTTTGTCTTCAAGCAAGAAAGTGAAATGAAAAGAAGCTTTTTCTTGGTATCACACAGAGGTTAAAACATGTACTGTCTAGGCAAAACCATTGTGTGCAAGATGCAGAAGAGGCTTCCTTGGTGTGTTGTGATTCTTCATGTTCTGTTTGTTTCCCATGTCAGCAACATCCTAAAAGTTCATTCAGTAAAAATTTATATGTAGTAGTGTCTTGGAATATTCCCTTTTGCCCAACCCACCCTTTATTTTTCCATTATGCCACAAAGTCCCATTTTTGTTGTTGTTTGTTTGTTTGTTGCTGTTTTCTGTTTTTGTTTTTTTTTTTTTCTTTTTTGATTGCATCATCGCCTTCAGTTCAAACACTTTGTAACTGGACATTCAGTAACTTACCGAGGGAGTTGGCCTTACTCAAACACTGACATTGAAAGCTGTATCCTGTGGGCTCTCTCTGTGCTCGGATGAGTAAGTGTTTGCAGAATGTTCCTCTGAGGCCGAACCCTAGAGAATGAGATGAAAAGGCTGCATGGTGCTTGGATGCAACAACATGGCAGAGCAGGAGAGGAATAAACAAATCCTTACTAACTGGGAAGATTGGGGACCGGTTTTCTTGTCTGTTTTTGGAGTGAGAAAGATGAAGTCTGTCTACTGAGGACTTAGTGGGAGGAGGTGGAGTATAACCATGGTCGGGCTAAATAGCCATGAGGTGGGATCTGCTTTCCACTCAAAGCCTTATGTTTTTGTGAAGGTCTTTAAAATAAAACGTGTAGTCAGCCTCTGCAGGTTGAATCCATCCCTGCTGGAAACTGTTGACCTTTTAGAGTAAACCCAAGTCTTAATACAAGTTTAGTACAACGATCCTAATATTAGGATTTGTACATTTTAAATTACAGCCGTAAGAGTAAGGTGCTACCAAAACAAAAAGGAATTACTTTCCCCTCTTTACTTTTGTGACTATATGTGATAACATACAGTTGATGAATAACATCTGATTTACATTTTGTCAGAGAAGTTTGTATATGTGCTTCTTTTGTTTTATTTTCCCCCAAACTGTCCACAAAAGCCCTACTGCTCATCTCTGTAAAACCCTGCATTGACTTCAAGGGGAATTCCATGTATAATTGCAGAAAAAAGATGCAGAGCCTATAGTGTGGCCATGTCTTACAGCAAAAAGGGCTATGCTTTCTCTTTCTCTGCACTTCTGCTTTCATGCTTGCTTTTATTCATTTTTTTCCAAATACTAGCACTATTAGAAGTGCTATATGTCACATTCTTGTTGCATTAAAGCTATAAAGAGGATTTGCACAGATTTTGCAGTCTCCCTCAGATGAGACAGAAGAGTGTGCACGACAGGCAAACCATCACTGAAAAACAAATTCCTTTGCTGTACTCTTAGCCAAGTTCTAGAGGGCACCCAGCTCCACATCCAGCCAACAATCTGGAGGCTGAAAAGCCTCTCCTTTGATCCACTGAACTTCTTGTTAAGTGTACATGGCTGTGAAGCTGTAAATACAGAGAGACCGAGTACTTGGAGTAGTAGGAAAAGGTCAAAGACATTTAGGAAGCCCAATGAATCCTTGTGGGTGTGGTGACTGAGCAGTTAATTCCCTTGACTGTTAAATTTTGTTTGTGCATAGTCTGTTTGGGAAAGTACAGCTCAAATTAAATGCATTTTAGATTTTCTGTGAGGTACCTGATTGAGGGTCAACTTTATGCAGATGAAATTACATCTACAAATCTGTTAGCAGTTGAGAAACTCACAAGTGACCACCTCTTCGCCTCATGTACCTCTGTAGAGATTAAAAATTAAAAAAAAAAAAAAAAAGGCAGTTACGTGGCTTTCTGTCCAAACTCGTTGCTTTCATTTTAAGATTCCAAACTTGGAAAGAAGAAATGTGCTTGGCCTAGTGGGGAGCTTTCTTGCCACCATGGATATAGTGTTTTCAAGGGGTGGTTGAAGGTGTGGCCTGTTTGCATCTGCTGGAGCAGAAATGTGGGATCTGCTGGGAGCAGAGGCTCTTTGTCAAGAGTTTGGGCTATGTTACCCCTTCCTACTCATTTGAATCCTGCTGAGGAGACCTGTGAGGTGCACCTGTCCTGTCACGGGTACCCGCTGGACAGGGATAAGGCAACTCTCCTGCCCTGCCTTTTCCTGCAAAGGAGCCCTAGCAGTGTTGTCTAACATTCTCCCTTTCCCTTTCCTTTTTTTTTTTTTTTTTTAAAGTTTATTTTCTTCCCTCAGAGCATGTTAGCCAAATCCACCTCCCTGTTAGCAAATCATACCAGGCCTATTGGGAAAGGCTTTTGTGACTCCCTTGAAGCAGAGGATGTTCTTGGTACGTGGTCTGCCTGGGCAACCTGCACAAGTAGGGGCATGTGTGTAAGGAATTCCCCCAAGTTTTGGGTCATCAAAATTATGTCTAAACATGGTGTGCTACAGTGTTTCTAACAGGAAATACGAGCTTAGCAGAGCAGAAGGGGTATTTGCAGGTTTCTGGAGGAATATGATGGTGGCAGGAGCTGTCACAGGTGGATTACTATTCCTTCCCAATGATCTGGACACAGTTTGGAGGGTGGCATTTTCCTTCCTGGCAGGCCATGCTAACAAGCACTCTGTGCTCCTAGAGCAGCACTCTGCTTCTGCTGTCTTCTCCTGGCCTCCTTTACTCTGTCTCTTAAAATAAAATAAAAAATCAAAGAAAATCTCCACAAGTGAATTGCAAGAATGGTGAAAGTGTGGAAATGTCTTTTTTCCCAATCTGTGATGCTCTCAGCCCTTCCCACATCTCCAGGTTTGCCATCAGATAGGGTAGGCTCTTTTATCACGAGCAGAATACTCCAAAACAACATCGGCTTTAATTTCAAAGAGAAGGGAAAATGCTAGTTCAGATGAATCTGTAAGTCAGTGGAGGTATTTTGTGTTCAAAAGACAAGCCCTTTTCTGGCTGTAAACACTGTTACACTACTTGATATAGTACTTTTGTTTACGTTATGGTTTTGCCAATTAGTACAAATTTACTTTCAAGATGATGAAATGCTTTTAATTTTTTAACTTTTTTCTTTTTTTTTATAAACCTGTTTGTGGTGTGATGGTGATTTCCTATGGAATAAGTGTCTCTGGGTAGATGAGTCTCCTGTGCTGGATGGATAAAAAGTGTTGCAGTAAATTGGTATGGTATTAAACCAGATTGCTGCTGTTTCTGCTGCTGTGCTGGGACTCTGCTCTACGGCACTTGTAAGTTCTGCATTTCCAAAGGCTTGGAAAAATACTCTCACGAAAAAACAAACATGGTGGGTAATGAAGGCTAAAATTGTTTATCCTGATCACATCAATTGGAAAATGATCTTCACTCAGCAACTCTTTTACCAGCAAATTAAGGCACCAGTGAGGGTGTTGGTGCTGGGGAC
Source organism: Anser brachyrhynchus (assembly GCF_964034855.1). NCBI lineage: Eukaryota > Metazoa > Chordata > Aves > Anseriformes > Anatidae > Anser > Anser brachyrhynchus. Next base: position 36,839,160 of record NC_137695.1, read on the forward strand.
TGGGCTTTGCTGCAACTTCTGGTGGGCTCCTGCTCAGTGCTCTGCCCCTGGCCCATGAAAATGTTGCTTCTTTCGCTCTGCGGGAGGGCTTTTCTTCTCAGCTACGTGCTTTGTTTAAAGAAATTACTACGCTCAAGCTGTAATTTGTTGCAGCGTGTCCGGTAAAAGCCGAGGTTTGCTGCCTTAAGATGTCATCTTAAGAGCGCAGGCAGCGCGCAGCTTCCCTCGCTTTGCGCGCTGCCTCCCGACATCGCCGCCCCCAGCGATGCTGCTCGCGGGTTCCTTCGGGCGAACCTGGGCTTACAGAGGAGTCCCTCTTGTTCCTTTCGGGCCGCCCAGAAGGGAGGAAAAGCCCAGCGCCCCGCAGCAATCCCCTCTGCTCGGCGCCGCGAGCGGGGCTCCCTGCGCGGCCTCGCCGCCAGAGGCTGCTGCCAGCCCGCGCTGCGGGCACGGCCCCTGCGGGCCCCGTGCTCGTGGGATGCTTCGGGAGAAAAAACAGCAAACGGGACGGGACACGAGCAAACAGCAAAACCCCTAAAGCAAAGCACCCTCCGCCCCCCCCCCCCAAAAAAAAAAAAAACACAAAAAAAACCACAAAACAAACAAACAAAAAACTAAACAAACAACAAAACCCCAAGCGCACACCAACCCCCTCCACCCCCCAAAAAATCCCTCAAATCCTAATCAAAAAAAAAAAAAAGCTATTAAAAAACAAAAGAGGTAAAAAGTGTCTTGTGAACAGAGCTCCCGAGTTAAGTTTAGGAACTCGGAGCATTCTTCTCCTATGTAATCTTTACATTTTCTGCAGCAATATTTGGTCTGAAGTGAAGTCTTTAATCTGTTGGTTTCGTGTCTGCAAGCCTGCAGAAATAACTCCAGGGACACAAAGTGAAATGTGTATAAATCACTCTGAAGAGCAGGGGAGCTACCCAGAGAATAGAGCGTTTGCGAGATCGAGATTAAAAGGAATTGGATTAACATGTTTCTGCCATGGGGCATTAAAAGCAGTGTAGACATTAATAGCCATCCTAACACCTTTGTGATCGTACATGACTCTTAAAACAAACCAAGCATCATAGGTGTCAGTGATTATTTCATACAGACGTACAAGAGCTCAGGTTTTCCCAGCAGTGCCTTGGAGTTTAATCAGCAAGGTTTAGATCCTCGGCTTATTCTCTCAGCATAGCTGTAAATCATCCCTAAATCTTAAGGAGATGCTCCACGAATTCTGCTGACTATCAGTGTAAGCCTTCATTTCCAACAACATTGATTTATCTAAGTATAGGTTTTGTGCCTTTTAAGAGCATACCATCTGCTTAAACTGTGTTTACTGTATGTAAGAAGTCAGCATTTTACTGTCGAATTATAGAAAAATGATAGCCTGGCTTATTCTTTCAGTGACACCTGTTTAGGAATAATTTGTTAATTGCTACTTTGATGCTGATTCTTCTGCTCTTCAAATGAATAGGTTCGGTTAATATCACATACTAATTTACTGAATAGCTACTCACTCTAATGCAGCAATAATAACTCATAATTACCTGCTACAGTCACTCCAGCCTGCTTGCAGGATCCAGCTCTGGAGGAGAGGGAGGCAGGGGTACGTGGGACAGAGGGGAGGTCATACTCTTCACTGGTGTAAAGCCATGTTATCCATTCACAGCGAGGGACCGTAGTTTGTAAATCCACCACCCACGTGCCCTGTGTTGAAAGCCTTTCTCAGGAGGAGCTCTGGCGAGGTGCGGTCGCAGCATCCTGCAAAGAGGGCTTGCTGGACTCAGCCCACGGCCGCGGTGCTGGTGTTTGCACAACTGCTGTTCTGAAGCATGTAACAGATACGTTTTAGTCTAATTACAGTTTTTACAGCTGGCCCATGCTGAAAATGATTGAAACTTTTTCCTAATGAGATAAGGGTAGTTAATTTTTATTTTTTATGTTTTTGGCTAAATAGTTCTGCGTATTTTATTACTATGTAGAGGTTGAACAGGTATATGTATCTGACATTGTCGCAGACTTCATATATATGTGTGTATGTACTTTTGCTAATGTTTTCTTAGCAAACCTGGAAATCTGTCAACTCTGAATGTGAGACTTCAAAGGGAAGCCAGGCAAGTGAGCGAGAGCTGAAGGTACTGTGCTGGCTGCATACAGCAGTGGTGGTCAGCTGGAGCCCTGCAAGCTCACCTGGTGGAAGGCGTTCACCTATGGACTGCTGCAGGCCACATTTCTGTTTCTGAAAAGCATCTGGTGATTGTAGCGAGTGCTCTTACTGGTGAATATTTAGTTGTGCTACATAGTTTTCTTTGCATAGGATGCAGTACCATATACACTAGTAACAGACGCTGCATAGTGATATCTCCCAGTTTAGTGGAAGACCCTTAAATTAACACATGTAAGAAACTTTATATTCGAACAATGCAGGAGAAAAGATACCATTACTTAATCACTTAACTATAGGAAATATGTTTGCTTACTTACAGGAGTATGTAAACAAATGTGTGTAAGCCTGTATGTTTACATACAGGAGTATGTGGAATGTAGTACGTACAGGAGAGAAACAACTCTGATACTTGTCATTGATTTCCCAGTTGCTAGTAGTTTTATAATGGTAACGCATTTGGCTATGACAAGAGTGACTGGGACAAAAAAAAAAATTATTTTTTTTTTCAGCTTTCCCCTTCCATTCAAAACATACCTCTGGGAAATGAGAAAGATGCTCCTGCTGTAGAGGGGCAGTGGCCACTACAGAGCATGTGGGTACTGTACTTCATGCACAGTATTCTGGATATTAATGTGAATGGACACCATGCTGCTAAGATCATCTACTTTCATTGAGATAACTATTTACAGGAGTATTATGGCTTTGGCTATCACTAAATCCAGGTGCACAAAAACTGCATTCATGAGCTGTAGTCACTTGGGTGATCTCAGATGTGGGTTTGGGTGGTTGTTTTTTGTTTGTTTATCTGGGGAAGGGTGAGTTGTTGCTCACCAGATGGGTGACCAGGTAGATGCCCATTCCTGGCTCTGGAGTGAACTGCTGGGGTTGCAGTATTCCATCATAGCCATTAGATCCGTTTCGATTTACCATACTCTTTTAATGTGTCTGCTAGGTATTACTAACAGAAGTCCGTGGGCTGCTGGCTTTGTGTCTAGTTTATTCCTGGGCTTTCCTCTTCACGTTTTGCTCTGGCTGCTCCTCTTGCTTTTAGTACTTTAAAGCAGGCATTTCCCAGCCGCCTTTGCCTTTTTTCACTGTCTGTGCTTTGACTTTCAGGCTCACCCCTCTCTGCCTCCGTGCATTGCTGGTGATTAACTGAGTAAAAGCATCGCACTGCTGATGCATATCAAATCTGGAACGATGGTCGAACTCTCTACCCACTTGTGCCTGGGTGTTTCTTGGAGGTTTTGGATTTCCTAGGATTTAGCCTTGAGTCCCCATGTCCAAAGCAGGAAGTCATATTGCTTTTCCATTTTGGCTTACTGGTTTTCAGCCTCCTACTCCACTTTTGTTTAAGAAAAATTGAAACTAGTTATTACAATCCTGAAATGCTTGTTTCTTAACATCTTCAACAATGAGAGCAACACTAAGACTTTGGTCACTTCTCATGTCAGGTTCAATGTGGACATGGCTGGTACTTTTGATGTTTATATTTGGTAGCTGATAGATGCAGTGATGTGACAGACTTATATTTTTTCACCACAGATAAAGATGCTCTCGATATATTTTGGTAGCATTGCTGCAGTTGATGCTAATGGGGTTTGACCTCTTCATCGTGCCTTTTTTTCTTCAGCATTTCTGAATTGGTGTACATCCTCTGATTTTTATTTCTCTCTCTCTCTCTTTTTTTTCTCTTTTTTTTTTTTCTGTTCTTTTTGATAAGGCTGCTGATCTAGTTTTTACTGGTTTCTACAGGTACAATGCCTTTTTGCAGCATTGCTGGATTCATTCATTCTACTAAAGCATGACAAGCTCTGCATTTTAGTTTTTTTTTACTTGTCTATACCTTATTTTCTAGGTGTTCTTGTCTTTGAAACTTAACCTATGTGTTCAGTCAGAGCACTGGGTGTCCCACAGAACCTATTCATCCTCAGGATATGAGACAAAGGAGTTGTGGTGTTGTGCTGCATTCAGATCCATGTCTTGCTCTGCCCCGGTGCCCAGAGGTGGGTGGTATTTCTCTGAGTCATCTGCTATAAATGCCAAATGATAACATCTTTTGGTTCATGATGTTCTTATTGGCAGCATCGTGCATCACCACTGCTTGGTCACATTTCTCCCGTCTAATATTGCTGCTCATCGTGCTTGTGGTGATCATATTGCAGCAGGCTCCCCGGTTCCAGCTGGAATCTAGCTAACTGTTTGATCCACTGGCATGGCTGTGGATATGGTTGACAGTTTTCTTGTACAGTATTAGAACATGGACAGTCTTTGCTTAAGTTACATGCCATATTTTCTCCTCCTATAGGAAATATTTCTGTCCTCAATCACTGTCTGTACAACTACATGTACTTCCCTCTTGCTGCCTGCCCTGGGATTACCGCAGCATTAGTATATAAAGCAGTTCTGTTTCCCACAGTTGTCCATAGTCTATGCATTTTTTTTTTCTTTCAGTCTTTCCTGATGCTTTCCAGATCCTGTGCACAGGATAAGGGTGCCAGCAATCTCAGTTAGTCTGTCTTTGTTCTACCCCCCTAAATTCTTCAAACGTGTCTCTGTGTACTTAATCTGCACTAGAATTTATCATTGTTTTGATCCTTTCCCTGTGTAATTCAGCTGCCCATGAAGTTTGCAGATATTTAGCTTGGGTTAAATTTGTTTCTTTCTATTGATTGTTCTACAAATGATCTCGCCCTGATTAATGATGTTTGTCCCTCTAAACCTGAAGTGGATGACAGCAGCCTTAGTTCTCTAATGCAAGCATCTATTTGCTCTTAATGTCTCATGGCATAAGGTTAAATACTTTTTCTACACTATCATTTTATCTGAGGTCACAGAACTCACTGTACACAATTTATCACCTTTTGCAATATTTCCTGCATGTTTAACATAATTTGCTCATTCACTTTTTGTCTATTTCTTCTCTACACTCTACTGTTAGTCTGATGGAATGATGGAACAATAAATAGTAAACCTTTTAAAAATTCATACAAGTTCAGGTCACACTCCTGTAGCTGGGCAATACATTTTGTCTGAAAGTCTATCTTTTCTGGTAGTCTGCAACCCTCCACAATGCCTGTACTTTCTGTTTGTAAAAGCTGTATGTGTCTTTGTTTTCGACTCCCTCCCTTGCAACTGTTCCACTAGTCTGGTTGCTGCCAAGCTTGTAATGTGTCAGGCACTGGTTGTTAATGCTAGAAAATTGTGTTTCTAAAATCAAACTTCATTTAAAAATTATTATTATTTTTTTTAATTTTTAAAACTTTTAAATTAAAAGTTAAAAATAGCCTGCTTCTTTTGTTCATGCTAAATGCTACATAATGTCTCTTCAACTATGTAAACCTGTGGACACTTTTGGTAGTCAATGGGAATCGACAGTTCTTCATTTCCTAGCCTACCGGTGCATGGGGTTACTCTCCGTTCTTGGTATGCCCTGATGCAGGGATACTGCAGTGATTTAGTGCAGGGCAGGCCAGGTTTGTATGACCTGTGGTGAGCCACATTGATGCAGACCTGGCTGTGGCAAACCTACTCACGTGTCTTTGAACCGTGCTTTCTGGTGCTCTGATTTCCATGGGGGTAAATCTGATACAGTGCAAAGTTGGATCGGTGTGTTTTTACTCACTTACCTGTTTGGCTTCCTTAGGAACCCAGAGTTTATGGGAATTGCAGCGTAGAGGGGCAGCATCATAGTTTCTCTGGAGTCAGCTCTTGTCCACTCAGGTGCCTTCCACTCCTGCTGGACCCCAGGCCTTGCTCCCCCTGCTCTTGGCAATGGGAAGACTTGCTCAATGAAGCTGCTGAAGCAGCATTGGCTCTCTGTGTTTGCGTGGTTCTGCACTGATCTGCAACACCCAATCCTCACACCTTACTTTAGATGTGAGGATACTCACAGTTTTCTGTAGAGTTGGTGCTGACATAGCAAGGGGTCAGTGTAATTGTAGAGACGTGCTTTTGTACCATGCTCCCCTCATATGCCCAGTTTGGGGACTGAAATACTGGGACCAATCTTCATTGGTCCCACCATAATAGCTCAAGCAGGACAGCAACGTTGGAGCCATCAGCCTGACCTACGAGCCCTGCCAAAGCCTCAGGGGCTTTGTGTAGCACCAGGTATGGTGTTTCTCCATCTGAAGCACAGTTAATCCACTGAATCTGGTTAAACCACCCATGGATAATTGAGATTTGAGAGTGCTTGTGTGTGCTGAAACTTTAGCATGCAATCGAGTGCTTTGGTGATTCAGGGGCAGTAACGATTACACAGGGTGCAAAACAGTGGGGAACTGGAACCAGGATTCTTGGGACTTCTGTGGGAATGTGAAGAAAACAAAGCAAGTAGCCAGCCTTAAAGTAGATTTACAGCAGCAGATGTGCTAGTCCTGCAACTCCCTTACTCAAGTTGTTAGCCTCGGAAGACCAAAAATACTAACACTACTACTGTCCTTTCCATAAACTTGTCTCTCCTTAACTTTTAAACTTTGAAACCTACCTCATTTTTATCTGTTGTGAACACAAAAATTCCTGGCTCATCGTCTATTGTTTTACTTTGCACTGGTACTCATGCCATCTCTTACCTTTGCTCATATGCCTTATCAGTAGAACAGAGATAATATCACCTGCATGCCTTCCTGATGCTGAAAGCTGATGAGTGGTAAGCTCTTTGCAACCGAAGAGTACTTAATGTTATTACAGCATTATTTTACCATAGATCTCCTAAAAGTTTTTAACTTTTCCAACTTATTTCGGAACTTGCATTTTTCCTGCATTTGCCAAATCTTGAGACTCATTCCAGGTTCAGAGCCAATGACATTATCTCTGTTAGCCAGAACTTGCTTGGAAAAGGGGATTTCTTCCATACTGGCCTGTGCTTTGTTATGGCATTGAACATTTGGAACATCTTGGCCCCTTTTCTGAGCACCGTTTCAAACACATTAGTGCCAAAGGAAGAAAAGTAATTGGCTAAAAACAAGTGATCATAGTATCTTTTTTTTTTTTTAAAAAAAAAGTCATTATGTTAATTTTCCTTGAGGGACTTCTCTTTGGATCGTTCTGTAACTTAATTAAAAAAAAAATCCTGGTTCAAGCTCTCTCACTGGCTATGGAGGGCTTGGTACTTTGCGTATAATGAGATTTTCTTTCTTTCCATTTTTTTTTCCTGTTTTTTTTTTTTTTTTTTTTTTTTCTGTACACCAGAAGGCAGTCAGTATTCTTATACATTGAAGACAAATGAGGAAAATGCAAATATTCCCTCATGTTGGAGGGATATATTTCCGGGGAGAAACCAGGCCAGGAGTGGATTTCAAACTTCTAAATCTGTTTTATGTGGTGTATAAGAGATTGCTGTCATCACCCAGATGCAGGAAATACCAGTGCTGGGCTTAAGGGGGACAAAGTAAACTCGACAATAGACTGAAAAGAAAAATAAACAATCGACCAACCATTTTTATAGCTTGTTTTTTTCTCTTGCTTTAACAGTAACATTCACCTTCATTTACCAGAGTTCTGTGAAACATCTGTATCAAGCCTTAAACTTGCTTGACCTTAGTTTAGGTTCAAAGTTCAATATATTCCATGTGCAAGATGATTTTACAAATCCATGAGAGCTCTGACTCTATGCAAACCCCTTTTCTCTGTCCCAGATTTGGCCTCCTTCTTGCTAAATAAATCCAAGGACAACTCTCTCTCTGTCTTTCTTTTTCTGAAGACTGCTGCAGGGATGCCCTTGGGGCTTGAAGGGTGTTACAGGGCTTAAGAATAAAGAGGAAAAGTTGCCTTAGAGGATGAAGTCGACCTACTGTAACAGCTTCCCCGGATGGAGTCTTTTATAACTCGAAGAATGAAATTTAAAGGGTTCATTTTGCGAAATCTTCCCAAACAGATGGCTCAGCATTTGTATAATTTTTAAATCTGTACTTCTTATCTCATTTGTAAAATCAGGACAGATCTCTAAATGGCTCCAAACAAGTAAGTCTCAGAGCTGAACAATTTCTCTCCTCCAGCTGCCAGACTGTATTTCTTCTCAGGCCTCCTGCGGGTTACTTCAAAGTTACATAACAAATATTTGCATGTATAGAGTACAAAATTTGGGATAACTGTGGAAAAGTCTTACAGAACCTGATGGCAGCCAAGCCACGAGGCTGGAAACATGAATTAAATGTTATGAATTTGTTACAAAATGTTATGAATTTTGTGTTGTCCCAACACAGGTTATATTGATAATGTTATAATTTAAATATAGTTAAAAGTAACTTCTCCCTATCCTGTAAATTAAGAGCGAAACCACACAAGCTTTCCTGCTATCTAAAGTGATGCCTTTTGCAGCTATTATCTGACGGGAAAGCTGGAGTTTGGAGAGAGAGGGGTGAGAAAACAGTCCTTGTTTTCTGCGGCTAAGAGAGCCTCTGTGCTGGACTGCCCCTGCGGCGCACCTCAGCCCACCCTGCTCGGGGTCCCGCATGGCAGCCGTTAGCCACGTGAGGAAGGCCTGCCTGTACTCAGCTGGAGGGTTGCTCTTACTTGATCAGGCAGGTCACTGTGAGCAGCACGAGGCATTCCTTTCCCCTTGGATGGCGCAGGATATTTCCTCTCGCTAATTCTAGCCAGTCCCAGGGGCTGGAAGTGCCAAGTGAACGCAAGTGTGGAGATTGGAGCCAGCCTTTTACTCCAGTGGCAGCAAAACACGATCCGGTTGCAAAAAAAAAAAAAAAGTGACGGATCTTGGACACTTTCTTAGCCTATCACTTTCTCTCTAGTCTGTGCTTTAAGAATATGAATAGCAACACTGTCATGCATTTTTATTTTTTTTCCCGGCACATTGCTGTCCAGAGATTTAAAGGCACTGTATGAACAGGCAGCTGGTTATTATCCCAACTCAGACTGCTGCGGTAAATTCAGGTATGGAGGAATGGGGTTTTCTGACCACATGCAGGCATCTATGTGGTGTGTGAGCTAATCCTCCAGGCATCTTTCAGAGACAGAAGAGAGAAAGTGGCAATTTTAGCTCACAACTCCTCTCTTCACAATAGAGATGTCTACGTCAAGTGAATTGTGCCTATTCATGTGCATATTTTTCTCCATTGATTATGGAGGGAGTTTGGGATGATTGAACGAGGTGGAGATGCTGAAGATGTTTAAAGTTAAGTTGATTATGTGCATATCACACAACGTGGGCAGATTTCTAGCTGGAAGGAACATATCCACATCAGCAGAGTTTTGTGTGTGGATTAGCTAGCCCTGGTGAAAGACATGGCTGATCAGCTCAAATGCAATGTTGAGCTGATGTTACTCGCTGATATGAGCTAGCATTGCTGCCCAGTTCTGTATGGTGCCATGTAAACAGGCATGGTATTTCATGTGGCACAGCAGAGACATACAATTAGTCAAGGCAAAATTTTTGGATGCAACAGACTTAAAAGATAATGTGATTTTTACATACCTATAGGCATGTTGTTAAATCGAAGGCCTTGCTCTCCAGAGGGCAGGAGTTTTGTTGCAAAAGTGTATAAAGCACTGGTAATTGTTCTTCTCCCTACAAGTGAAAAATGCCTTCTTGCAGGCTGGCAGAAGACAGCCTCCTGCAATGATTTTGATATCATGAGATACAGGCCTTATTTATCAACACACCTCTGGGAAACTACAAGATCTCCCCTCTTTCCCCCTCCCCACAATCAGTTCATTTTTTTGCCTTGAAGTAAATAAACATTTTGAACAACCAGGATTTATGGAAGAGGGTTCATGGAGCTGTGATAAAGCACTTCAGGCTGTAACTTACACTTGTGTCTGAGGCTTCACTTTTATTGCTTTAAAAAATTCTCATATGATCTCATTTTAGAATTGGGTACTTCAAAGGTTGTACAGTCCATGTTCCTTCGAGGCTGCCTATGCAGCCCTATAATTTTTTTCCCATGTTCTGTTCTCTCTTTTTTTTTTTTTTTTTCCCCTCCCCTTTCATCCTTATTAACTGGAAAACACCAAAGGGATTTTCACACACCAAAATGAGTAGTCTTACAATATTCTGTAAAAGTTACTGTAAAATCACAGTCCATGGTGGATATGTGTTTTCATGTTCATGCTCTATCAGCGAGTGCCTGAACTAATCTTACTACACAGGATCGTTTACCATAGATCTGTGAGCATAACTATTCTGCTAAAGCCCTCCAAAAGGGATTTGATCTAAAAGAGAAATAGTTGTTTTGCTAACTGTGATTTATCACACAATTAAAGCTTTCCATGAAAAAGTGCAAGCTACAAAGACTTTTTGAATAGGCATGAAGGAAAGAAGGTATCTTTGCCAGCATGTATGTAGCTTGATCATCTCTGCTTCCTCCCCCGTCTGCCAAATATAAGGTCAAATCCAGTAGTGGAATGGGCCTGACCCCTCTAACAGACCTTGAAACTGGGATCTTCACCACCGTGAGGTGTGACTGCCTGAGTCATGGGACTGCATTCTCTGGAAGTTGTGATGGGCTAGCTAACATTGCCCTGTCAACTCCTTCAAAATGAATTTTGTAGTCAGTTGTGTCATGTGTGTGGACAGAAAAGCTGATCTGGAATTATAAAATTTGCCAAAGACTGCACTGAGGAAGAAACCCAAATATTTCCATAATTCTACACCAAACTCCATCACACAAACACCCTCCACAAAGTGTTTTTCCCTGTGGTTTCAGTTTGTTTTCCCCGTCCTCTTTTAGCAGGAAAATAGGAGAAAAATGGAAATGAGATTGCCAGAGAAAGTCATCTAGAAAGCAGGAAGAACTTAAAAAATTAAGTACGTTCCCTAAATTTCTTTAGTGTGAAGGTCCATAATGACTGGTTAATTTATTTATTTTTCTTTTTTTTTTTTTTCTGTGGTAGCTACCTACCAAAGTGATTCATCTGACCCATTTCACAGCTAAGTTGTAAATCCATGAAGAAAAGCATAGAGTCTACTTAAAGAGCTAAGCAGTAATGCTAGAAGCAAGACAACCTGTGAATATTTCTCACAGATAATTAACTTAAAGGAAATATGCTTTCAGTGTATTTGTCTCTGCAGTTCTAAGGTTGTTACCACCTAGGTAATGCTCAGTGATTTTTTTTTTTTGGGTTAACGTCAAATAGAAAATGCAGCCTTCTATCTCAACATGTTTCTTGTTATCATGAAGTGATGCTAGGAGAGAATCTTGTATTTTTGATTGGTTCGTTAGCTCAGATGTTCTCTCATTAGTAGTTTTTTTTTTTTTTTCTGCATCTTTTCCTGTCCTCATCTACCTAAAGGAGCTAACTTCTGAGGTCTACAACACAGCCAAAACACTACCAAAAGTGTTGGTGTAGCATCAAAGTACCTCAGAGAAGGACCTAAGTTTTTTTAAGCACCATTAACAACAAATGGCAAAACTGTGTAATACATTGTATACTACAGCAAATTTTGTGCTATGAAGTAATATAAAATGCATCAAATAAAATGTTATGTGTGTGAATGGAAAATGAACAGTCAAAGATCTGAGGCTTCTTCAAGTGAGAACAAGACAGTATGTGAGAAATGAGAACATGAGGTGAGAGGAGGGAAGTGCAGCACAGGAGTCTGCTAGAGCAGGTAGGTGAAAGCCCTTAGAAGACTCACCATAGTCCCATTATTTTTTTTTTTCATGATGTTCTCCAAATGTTTTATGTTCTATAGATTTATACAAACAACGGTATTGTTTGGATGAACCAACCAAAATGTCTGTCAAACATTTTCTTTGTCCATTTTGACATATGAGAAGTTAGTGGAACCTATTTGTAATTGCAACTAACTGTCCTGAGAGAAAATCTAGCAGTAATAATATTCAAAATTGCTGCCTGGGTATTGTCCTGGGCAACTTGCTCTAGGTGTCTCTTCTTGAGCAGGGGGGTTGGACCAGATGACCTCCAGAGGTCCCTTCAAACTAAAATCATTCTGTGTTTCTGTGAAAAAGCTCTCTGTAGCACTGATAAATGTTAAAGCAGTAGTCAGTATCTGAAACTTTATAGAAATATCTCTCTCTGTGAAGAAAACCTAGCCTTTGCCTGTGTAGTTATAAAAATGTTGGGTAGTATATCAGGCAAAATTATGACAGCTAGAGTATACAGCCTTAATGGCCTTCATATTGTTAGCGTACACTTGGAAAGAAGTATCCTGCAGTAATATGGCTTTTTGAGAAGAACTACTGACTCTCCTCAGATGCCTGGTCAGAGGCAGGTGGTGCACTGCGAGGATCTGTCAAGCTCTTAGGGTGAAAGCATCTTTCCAAGAGTGCTCTGCAGTTCCAAATACTGACTCCCCAACTTACAATTACTTTATCAGAGGCAATCACTGATTTTGCTAACCAGTAAAATCTGCTTTTGCAGAAATTCTGCTATCTCAATTATACCATTATTTTCTGATGGTTATTACCTCAATAGAATAAGTACTCTGAGGCATAATTAGACCCGGTCAGATGTTAGAAGACACCCACAGCATGTTTGTTGTATTGGCAGGCAGATTGCAAGAAGGTTAGTGATTCTGTGTGCAAAGATCCTTGGGTTGACTCTTCGGGTTTTCTGTGTACTGGGTTATATTTATAGCATTAGAGGATGTAAATGCTTACATTCTGATTACTTTTGAAATGAGACTATTTTTTTCACTGTCCTGGTACAAATCTCAGTGAACTTTTCTTCCTGCAAGAGAGGACAGGGGAATTATGCATTCATATGCTTACTAGACCATCAAAAAGCTTATGTAAGAAATCCTCTTTTTAGAAACTGAGGCAACTGTATGTTGAGATAGCTTTTTTTTTTTTAAAAAAAATTCTATTTTAACTTCTCATACAAAGAATTTGTTATTCATAATTCTGCACACTAGTGGAAAATGAGATAAGTTATATTAATTAAAAATGCAAAAAAAACAGATCAGTCTATGGTGTCCAGTCCCAAAAGAATGACCTTGTAGTTATGTATTTGTAGTTTTGTGACTATAAATATGTATGTGTTTATTTCCTGGCTTTGCCACCAACTTTGCGTAACTTGGGATATATCATGTAAACTTTCATTTTCAGATGAGGCTACATATACAATATACTTAAATCTTATTGCATTTAATAAGATTTTGGACATCTCTAGGCTCTGTTTAAAAATTCTCTCTTTAAATTTGTGGTCTTTAGCTTCTTGTCTGTAATTTTGACACAGTATTACATCTTCATGTTAGAGAGAATACTGAGAGAAGAATGAACAAAATCATGTGTGTGTGTGTCTGACTTTTCCTTATTTGCTTACTTTTTAGGATAAATATTCCCTAAAGGGATATGGTTTGGAGAGGGTGTGTGCAGCATGGCTTGAAAATGAAGCCCTTTTAAAGTATTTCTGATTGGACACTTAAAAACTGGAGGCACTCAGTATCACTACTTGCTCTTGGAAACCTCAGCCAAGATTTTTTCATTTTTCCCAGAAGAGCTATGGCCAGGATGGCTGAGGCTTGAAAGCTGTGTATTTACATAAGCGCAAGTTACAAATCTGTGGTTTTGAAAGATGTTTGAATTTCACCGCTTTGCACTTGCAGCATGTTATAAGTTGCTGTGAGTTGTTCACAGATTGTGAATGTACAGCCTATGGAGAATTACTTCTTACTTTGCCTCCTTCTTTTTAGGAGAGTAATAATTTTTTCACGTGTGCTGGTTTTTAATATTCTTGTTTGTAGTTATGGATTGGTCAGTGCCAGAAATCTGTGGCTAGTGACTGGCTGGGAACTTTTTCATCTTGATATACTGCCTCCTTAATGGAGACAATAATCCACGGGCCAGAAAGACTGCATTTTTAATGCAATGTGGCAGTCTTTTCTGAGATGATTTCTGGAGAGTTTTGCACTGCTGGGACATACTTGCAGTCTTTTAGGAGGGAGAGAAATGTTCCTTTTCACACTCACACCTACCCCATGGGTTTGCATGTGCACACACAGACACACACACACACCACACACTCATTCCTGCAGTGCAGCGCTCTCCTCAGTACCTACAAGCAGATCTCTCTGGAGATCTGAGCAGATCAAGCAGATCTCTCTGCTCAACTGGTCACCTCCCTGCACAATGATCTCCTTGCCTGTCTTGGGGCTTCTCTCAGATGCTGATGTTTGAGCTGCTGTTCAGGGGTGCGGAGAGAGGCAGGTTGTTCCTCTCTCACATGCAGCAGATGTATTTGCAGGGCACAGCTGGTGTCACGGGCTGGAGGAACAAGCGCTGCCGGCCCTCGCAAATACCTCTGGGTGCTCTCCCTTTCGCCTGGGTGGTGGGGAAGGTCGGGATCACAGCTTCTGTGCTCAAGGGAGGCAGATATCTGAGAAGAAGTCTTTGAAGATCTCTTTTGGACTGTCTTCAAAGGTAGCCCCTCTCTTGGGCCCTGTCCTCTTGCTTGACCCAAGCATTGCAGACCCTTCCAGGGTGTACACCAGAGCCAGGCCAGAGGGTTTGTGGAAGCGGTGTGTAGCACAAAACCCTGTATTTTTTCGTTTGTTTGGGATGTCTGCCAGGCAGTCCATGGGCTGTTCTGTGCTCTCTTCTGGTCAGATACCTGAATTTCCAGGGCACAGCCCTCAGGTGGGAGGAGAGCCTTGGCATGGCCAAGGACCTTGAGCTGCTGCCATGCATGGCTGGAGAGTGGGGGCAGAGGAGGGGGCTGCAGTGCCAGGCCTGCCTGCCTTGGGCATCCCTTGGTCCTCACAGCATTTGTATTTATTTATTTATTTATTTATTTATTTATTGGCTCCAGGCCTTGGTGTAGTTGCAGAGTGCTTCATAAACGGTCAAGGACGAACACAGCTGAACCCTGCAGCAGGGCCTAGTGTGTTGGTGGTATCTGCACTGGACATGCCCCGTGACTGCTGGTATATCTTCAGGTATTCCAGCACATGTAGGCTAAAAGATCTGGCCTAAAAAACAAAGGGGGTTCGGTTAAATGTTGTGAGTAGTACTTCTGGTCCTTAGTTTTGGCTGTTTTGACAGTGTGAAAGCCTCCAGAAGGGGCTGGTTGTAATGTCTAAAAGGGCCACCAGAATACAGAAGCTCTCACTTTGATATTTGCAGCTTCTCAGAGTATATATGTTTTTTTTCTAAGTTGCTGATTAATTTGAGCAAATCTTTGCTTACTCCTTATGGCCCTCTTTAAGTCCAGTTGTACTGTACTATATATTCAATACAAATAATAAGGATGAGGTGGAAACAGTTTTCTAAACTGGTCCCCAAACTCAAAAACTAGAATTTTAATTAAAATATTTTAACAGTATAATGATCCCATCTTAGTATTCCTAAAAATATGAAACTCACCTGAAGTAGGTTGCTAATCTGCTGTTAGTAGATCTTGTTATGTGATGGTGAGAAACTAAAAGTGAATAAAAGGGGTATGTGTTGGAGAGTTCCAGTAGTAGTTTTGCACATACAAAGTATAAACTGTTGCAGATCAACCTGCCCTTGATCGTTGGGGCGGAAGAGAAGAGTTTTCAGATTTTAATGTCTAAGACTTTCTTGTGCTGAGTGCTGCCTGAGGGGACGTACAAGCTGCCAGTGTTCCCAGCAGAGATTTGTTACCCTAGAGGATTTTATCTTATGCTAAGAACAGTGAATGCTGAGGCTTGATTCAGGAATTTTGGTCATTTTGAAGAGAGAGAAGTTCCCATTAAAAAAAAAAATCTTTAAAAATTGTAATTATAAAAGGGTAAAAGTTAATAATTAATGGCTTGTAGCAGAGTTATTAATGGCCTCATTTTTCTATGTAATGAAAGTAATGAAAGTCTTAAGTCGTCCTGTATGTTAGTTATAAAGCCAAAAAAGAAAAGAAAAGAAAAGAAAAAAAACAAACAACCAGAAACAAAGAAAAAGCAAGGTTGGCCCTAATTTAAAATTATGTTAAATATACAGAATTGCAAAGTTGTATCCATAAAGTGTAGAAAGTTGGTTTGCAGAGTTCTGGTTTAAGGATTATTTTATATAATAAACCAGAAGGAAAATTTGGGCTGGCAGAATTTTCAAAGCCTGTGTTAAAGCCCCTAACTGCTTCTGGTATGAAAGTCAGCTAAGCAGCCTTGTGTTGTTTCCCCCAGGATATCTTTTATGCTTTCTTTTTTTTTTCTTCCTTCCCTTTGGAAATCCAAGTGTTTATTTGCATGCAAGGTAGGTGAATTCTTTTATCTATTTGTGTATCGTAAACCAAAGCAATTAGCATACTGCAGTTACAGTACACTTAAAAAACAAAACAACCCTTCAAAACCTTCAGTCAATATTATTCCTGGAGGGAAAACTCTTAATTAAATTGTATGCAAACTATAACAATAGGCAAAATTGTTTGGTGTTTAAGAATAACTGTTGGGGGCGGGGGAAAGAGTGAAAAAAAGTAACTGTAGCACAGAGCTTTGCATGCCATTAACCCAAGGATAGAAATGAGGTCAGCCTTTGAAGGGACAGACAACATACTTATCTGCCAACATTGGAAAGTCCCAAAAGATTAGCTTATTTGCCAGATGTTACTGGGAGTTCATCATTGACACCCTCTGCTTCATGGGCTTCATTTCTCGCCGCAGTTGCACTTGCCTTTTCTGCCCTTTACAGGCTTCCTGTAGATCTTCTCCAGTGCATAACACTTGAACTTTTCCTTGAAGTGTTTTTATTATTTATTTATTTATTTATTTATTTTTTGCTTCACAGCAATAGGCATGATGAACCATCTTAACTTGTGAAGATGATCTGAAGACTCTTTGTTTTTCTTTTGTACACCCACAATAAAGCTCTTGGCATAAGAACTACCGACATGAAGCACAGCAACTTCCACAGCTCTAGGAATGATGCAGTGCTTGTGAAAAGGGTTTGCAGAAGACAGAGCAGCCACCTCACTTAATGCTATTAACCTTTGGGAGAAGAGTGAATATTGGGGCAGACTGTCTGACAAGCCATGCATTTTCTGTTTTTTCCCCCTTTTCTGTCAAATAGCTGTAGATACAATTTTGAGCAGCCTGTTCTTATGTTATTTGTAACTCATTAGGACATCGAATACTGCATTGTGTATAACCTTCAAAAATTAGCAGTGAGAGAGTAGGTGCTATTGGATCCATGGTAATAACGTCTGTAAGAGTCTGGAATGGAGTTCTCTCTGTGTATCTTCTCCTTTAAATCTTTCAAGTGTTTGCTAGTAAATATCGATTTCAGCTAATGCTGGTTTTAACTTCTGTGTGCATGTTCTATGCCCCAAGGGATTGTGTCCCAAACAGGGAGAAGCCAAAACTTGCTCATAAAGAAAGAACACAGCAAATACATTTTTTCCTTTAAAACACTAGTCGTTAGTGTTTGTCTCTTGAAGCAAGATTCCTGCCACTTGTGTTACTGCAGTCATTTTGCAGTTCCCCCACCTTCCTTTGTACAGAACAAATCGTGAGATGGACAGTGACTTAACTAAAGACAGGTATTGTCACCACTGTGGGCGACTTAACTAAGAACTCTAATGTTTGAACCTTTGAGATAGTGGGGAGTCCTTTCTTAGCAGACCATATAAAGCATCTGCTGAATGCTGCCTTTCTTTTTTTTCTTTCCCTTTACTATCCCAAGACTCACAGCAGTCTAACTTAACCTTCTAGCATGAGCACTTACGTTGAATGCCTTATGAAATATTCATTCACATCGAGATAAACATGAAATTTAGATGCTGTTTGACTACCCATAGACACTTGACATTCTCCTTTGTGTTTGGCAAGTTAAAACTATAGACATAGATGTTGGTTTTACTTAGTAGGTCTGGGTTTTTCCAGTGCTGAAAAAGCTAGCAGAAGAATTGCACGTAGGTAAAATGGAGAAGTGATACAGGTGTTCTTTCTGTCTGACAGTGTGTTCAATGTTCATTGTCAAATAGCGACTTTTCCTTTCATTGCCTGTGTTTGTGGTTGTATTGCTACAGCTTGTGTTGGTGCTGCTGCACGTTCTGTTAAGCAAACCTCTGCGTTGTCAGCAGTATTGCAGTCTGGTCACTCACGCTGTTTCAAGCTTGTAACAAGGGAGAGCAGGTATTAGGGCTGCTCTGCAAATGACATCAGTGGGGGACAGTTGCAGAGCTACAAGCCTGGAAGGCTTCCAGGGGAGGCAGTCCCTGCTTGGCCAGTTGCAGAGTGTAAAATAACCACATTATTCCTAGAAGTGTTTTTCCAGAGTTGAAGTAATAGCCATCTTTCCCTATAAAGATCTGATTTCTCCTATAGAATATTTCTGTGCTGAGATAACTTTCATGAACTGTTTTCAAAAGTGAATCCACTCTCCGCCTTTGTTTTCCTATTTCTTTTTTTTTTTTTTTGGGTCTTCTATTGCTTGTTGCTTGTGCTTAATAATCCCATGGTTATTTCTGTAAAACAGAGAGCCTAAGAAACATAGATTAATCATTTAAACTTGTGTATTTTCACTTGATATGAGTTATGACTCATCCAGTGCAGAGGACAAACAGAGCCCTTTACCAACAACTGTGCCCGCTACCAAATACTCCTGTCTTGCATGGATGGCATACAGTGCTGGACTCTCACTTTGCTGTTACATGGGAAGGCAGTAGGTCATCTGCTTTCTATTTTGAGTTTCTTTTTCAGAAGTATCCTTTTACTCCTTTCTTCTTTCCTTGGTCCTGTACCCAGTGGTCTGGAGGCCTCACTTCCATTTTCTTTCTCTATCCTGTTTCCACTGGTGGCTCCTTGTTGCCAGAACCCCTTGGGCTTCTGCTTTCCCTCATTTTTCCCCCTCCTTAGCTCTTGAGGTTTTCAAACTTCATTCTTTTTCCCTTTTGAAATTTCCTATCCTTGCCCCTTTTCTGTTTGGTTATCCTCAGTTCTACACATTCTTTCTTTCTTTCTTCCTTTAGAAGAAAGCAGCTCGGCATAAGTGGAAGATATGCAGGAGAAAGCTGTTAGATTTCCCTTGATAACAAAAACAGCTTTTTGTCATGGCCAAAGTCGGGGAGCAAAACCACTTCAGCCTCAGTTGATTTGGAGACAGATGGGTGTACCTGGGAGAGAGAGACGGGGCAAAACTCTCAGACTCCTGGGGAGTCTTCCCAGCGCTGGATCTTGTTCAGACAGGCAGTAAACAAACTGAGTGGATGTTTAACAAGAACCGAGGTGTCTGGCAAGCGTGAAACCAGAATCTTTTTGGTACTCTGTTTTCAGCTGATCCCAAGGCATGTCCCTGGCCAGCAATTGCACAGGTGGCAGGGGCTGCAGCTACCCAGGAGGCACCCCCGTGCCACACAGCCGGTGCTTGCTGCTGCCAGCCGCAGGGACAGGACCAAACGCTGCTCGCTGTAGAGGCAGTTCACACATCAACCGCTTTTTGAGAGCGCTCCACTCTGCCTGAAGATTTATGGGGCTCTCTTCTTTTAAAACAAATGAATAAAGGCCCAAGCTGAGTGTTTTTCCACATATAAATGTCATAAATGTAATCACAAAAACTTCACTGGAGTACCAGTGAGAGCTAGAGCCCCAGCTCAAATGTGTATCACATTAAAGGCCTTCTTGGGGACTCCAGACACAAATTGCTTTCCAGCATCCAGAACCATTTGGAAATGCTTTAATCCTGAAACGGGGGGTGGTTTCTAATGGAAATGCTGACAGACCCTCTGTTGTAGCAGCCGAAGCAGGCAGGGCCGTGATAATGAGCCCTGTATGTGTGCATGTGGAAAGCATGATGCTAACTTCAGAAAACAAGCACTTCCACTGAGCGGTCCACACAGACGAAAAACACCATGCACCGTTTTAGCACAGCGATACTTAAAATCGGCTTTGCTCATGCAAGGGCATATTGGGAACAACCGTCGGCATTAACCCCGCATGTGCTACACTTCCAAAACCAACAAGTCTTAATTGCATTTGTAATAACACTGTAATTACCTGCAAATAGTGCGGCACTGAATAGCCACGACTAGCATGTTGAAATGCTGCATACGCCGATGGGGTTCTTTAATACGCACAAGTGCACCATAACCACATCTCCTCTCACTTCTTATACGCTGTGGCCGTGACCCTAAGAAACAGGTGATGCTTCATTTATTGCTCATGTCTCCGCATACCGCTGCTAATGCTAGTGACTGTGGATTTTGTACACGTCTTTGGCAATCTCAGTGACCTGGGTCACACCAGCCTGAAGAAACCTGTCTTGCAAACATGCCCAGGTGATTAATTTCAACAAACAGGTTGCTTATATGAGTGTAATTACTCACTTGTGCAAATGGCAGGATCGGTGCACTGACCTGTATTAGGCACATTGTAGTACATCTCCCCATCGGTTCTTTTTCACTGTTAATCAGAGGACTGAAAATCTTGCAACATTTAGACAGCTTGAGGTTGAAGGCTGAAATGTCACTTTTAAAAGAGGGTTAAAAAGGTCGCACAGCTGCAAATAATAATAGCCCAATGAAAATCAGACTCTTACTGCAGCCCACTTCAAGAATAACATTGAAACAGGAAACAAGCCTGCTTGATGTTTTTACCAGTAAGGCAATAAGATTACTGCTGAGTTTAAAAAGGGGGAGAGAGTCAGAAAGGAGCATGCTTTCTTGGTGTCAGTTGGTAGGACTATTTTTCTGATCCAGAAGGGACAATCATGGGGCTCTGAAAAATCTCCTTGAGGAGCATGGGGTGCTTCCCCCTGGATGCTGCTGAGAGGGGATGTAGCTTGTTGCTGTGTTCTGAGGGTGTTTTTGTTTCTTCTGTTTGCTTTTTTATTTCTTTGTTATGTTCTCGTATTCCTCACTGCGGGCTTCAGTTTTATTAATTCTAATAAAAATATTTAGTAGCATCTTATACAGAAATCAAGAAATGGAAGAATATCTTGGCTTGCTGCAGAGCTTACTTGTTTCTTTTCCATGTGACATGACTTGGAGAAATCTTTCTCTGTTTCTTTTATATTTTTGTTTATTTATTTTTCTAACTGGAATACCTTAGCTGCTCCTAAGCAGGGTGATATTTCAGAAGAGTGGCAGGCTACAACAGCGTAGCAGATTTCCTCACTTACATATTCTGCCAGTAAGGCTCTTTACGTGGTCACAATAGGGCAATAAATGCTGACAGATGTTGTTAACATCTCTATTAAAATTCAACCCCTTCTTCTGCTGCATAATGCATTCATGCCTATTGTTAATAATATCAGAACTAATGCTGACATATCAACATAAGTGCTCACTTATATTTATAGTTCTTGTATGTTGCTTTGAAGAGGCCATGAAGTTGCAGCAAATTGAGTTATTGATAAAAAGAAGTAAAAAAAACAAGGCCAAGCAATCCTTAAACTTTTCAGTCATCGTAAGTTTACCCGATATTCTTTGTGTGCATTAATTTTGGCAGTCATGTAGCACCATGGAAGGTGCATGAGTGTAACTTGAATATTTAAGACCCTGAAGGTTAATAAGCACCTTAATTTAGATGGAAAGGTTGCTGTGATTTATTTTTATTAGGTGAAGTAGAAATGTTGCCATTGGTTGCGTTATTTCCTTCGTGCATGCTGAACCACCTGCGAGCACCGTGAAAAAGGAGACCTGGGTTGTGTGGCCCTGCAACAGAAACGAGGTGCGTGAAGAGGTCTGGGTGCCAGGGACAGTGTATGCCTGGCTTTAGTCTGAACTGCAGGATGGGAGATGCTCAACTGCATCTTGAAAAGGATGCTGTGCAAGTTGTGCTGTGCATAACCAAAAAAAAACTCTGCTGCTGTGAACTCCCATCCTCTGGTTACAAACCTGGGGTTAGATCCCCTGTTGCCTGCGTTCACCCGCAGCTCTTGTAGGGTTCAGTTGGGAGGGGTGATGCAGGAGGTTCATGCTCATAGTCTGGATTTTCAGCTGCTTATTTCTGGTCAACATTCAGGCATAAACCTTGAGTTACTGCCGTAGGATAGTCATACACCCTTTCAAAAAGCTTTCACTCATTTACTCTCCTAAGAGATCAACACCACTACAGTCACAACTGCAGTGATAGTGTTACATGTAAACACAAACTGTGCTTAGTGCAGTTTGACTTGAGGGCATTGTACTATCTGGTAACTTGTTTTATGGGTCAAGTCATGCTAGGCAGTATCCTGGAGGGCACAAATGATGTAGCCATTCCAGATTATTACTTTCTTTCATTTTCTTTAAGTTTAGCCTCTGAAAATCATCTGCAAAGGGTGATTTTCATGGGAACCAGCCGCTGCTTGTACGTTTGTGGTAAATGACTGGATGTTGGATCTGACACCTTTTTGAAGTACTGAGAATAAAATCCAAGTCCACATTTTCCTGGAGTCAATCCTCATGGTCAGGATGCTACACTGAGCATATTATTTTGGTGCTCATTTCACACTATCTACGTAGATAACCCTGATAATTATTAAATCGTTATCAAAGCACATACCTATGGACTTTGGGACTAAATCTCGATGCTTAGGGAGGGGAGAGAAGTCTTAGATTTTCAGTACTCAAGTAGGAAACAAGATCCAAGTAATTCATGGCAACGTTTTAAAATTCACTTGGACGCTTGGGACCAGAATTGTTGCCCTCTGTTTTCTTTAACTGAGTATCATCCATTGTTCTGCTATTGAAAACGCAGTTGTCACTGTCCCCCAAGGAGGGGAGGAAGAGGTAACATAAACATTTGGCAGTGCTTCAGTTGCAGGGGTAATTGAGATCTCAGATAAAGTCTTTTTTTTTCTCTTTTTATTCTGTGAAGAGGTCTTTAGGAAAGGCAACATCCCAGGGTCACATACCATAAATAGAGGTGGATTTAAAAATCAAACTAGCTGGACGTTTTGTTTTTGTTTTTGTGGGGGTTTGTTTGTTTAGTCAGTTATCTCCCCGCTGGTTATTTCTCTCAAGCAGAATAGCATTAATTCTGAGAATTTTTATTACTTCACCTCTGAAGAGCCTGTCTATGCACAGACTGGAACTGAAATAACTGAAATTAGAAGGAATTTAACACCTTTAGTTATTTTAGTATAAGCCTTGATGTAAACATGCTCTTTCATTTCTGATTATGAGTGTTCTATTTCAGTTTAACATAGATGTAAGTTAAATCAAAACAGGATATGAATAATCTTAAGGGAGTAAATTAGGTACAATTGTAGTTATTTCAGTTCTTGCCTTGTGCAGCTAAATAGCTGAGCTAGGGTCTTTCTTGACACCTGATTGTATTTGGTGCAATGAGTTGCCTGTCTCAGCCGGATTTTAGTACAGGTGTCTATACCAAGAACATCAGATAGTACTAATTAGCAAGCACCTTTAGGGGCAGAGTCGTTGGGGAGGTTAAAAGTGAAATAAAAATCGGAGGGGATTCTTTACTGGGAGTCGGTGGAGATGGCAAAGGATGTTCTGCTGCCTTTCTTTTCTTTGCCTGGTCATAAGTAGGAAGTTTACTCTCAGTCTAATGCTATCCACTAGAATAAGTTATAATTAAAAGGAAAAAGAAAAGTTATCACCCAACAGTTTTGTTTCTTTGGAAAACGTACATTACTGAAAATAATTTCTGTAAGTACAAGTCTGGGCTGATGTTCAGGTTAATGGGGGGATGCTTGCAGGGGATGGTGGCAACTGTCAGAAAAAAAAGCATATCTAACAACAAAAGTAAGCATGGTAAAGACATTCCTGATAACTGGAAGTGACAAACTGTGGTTTTAAAAAATTAGATGTTCAGATTAGGTTTAAAAAAATAGCAGAGTGGAGTGATTTCAGCACTTGTCCTTCAAATTTTTGTAGCTTCAGAATTAAATTCTTCTCCACCAGGACATTTGTTTTTGTTCATGAAAGATTCACACAAATACTTCTCAGATATTTGTCTAAGTGGGGTTGTGGTCAGACTGAATTTTAAGGGATTAAAACTGTAATGTCATACATCGTGCTTTAAGGTGGGTCACCTATTATTTTCCAAATTGTAATGCCAATTGTAGCAACAGGCTCAAAAGACTGAGAAATAAGTGACTTATTTAAGTCCCAGGCGGTTACTAACAAATGATTTTTGTTCATGCTGCTCAGGGACACTGCAGTAATATTGACCCAAATCAGCTGCGTTGCTGCAGTCTGAGGGCAAATGCTTTCCTCTTGCTATGTTTATTCAAGACCCAGGAGCTCTCCCCCTGGCTTTAGGGCAAAATTACAGGGCTGTAACTGCTATGAGGAAGCTGCAGTTTTAGGCAAAACTTGTCAAGCTCCTTAGGATCCAGTTGGTCTTTTAAAGGCTGTTGATGCAGATTCGTATGGTACATATACAGAGCCTGTATGTAATGTATTTAAGTTGTTAATATTGAACAATAAGGCTGAAGAACTTCAAAAAGTGGGCTCTTTCTCAGAAATAACCCAGACGTCTGGTTTTAATGTGGTTCAGCGGGAACCAAAGAAAAAGAGGTAAAAACCCTTAATTCAAAATATTTCTGAACAGACACGGTCTTATCTAATAACAACACTGAACATATGCTTTTTTTCTGAGGCAGGATTTCTGCTGTGAAAGCCTAATGGGGTTTTTTCTTCCTTCAGAGTAAATATGTACTCAGGAAGGAGTAATAAGAGCTTAAACTGTAGGGAGCCTGCTGAATATTAGCAAATTTAGTACTTTGAGGATGAAACTTTGCCCTGGTCTGTTTTGGGAGTTTGAAATAAAAGTAAAAACCGTGAAGACTGCATGTTGCATGTGCGTGTGAAGTTTAGAATGTGTATATTCATAGGTTCCCTTTCTTTCCCCCTCCCCCTTTTAACATGTAGATTTATGAGGAATCAAAGATGAACTTGGAGCAGGAGAGGCCTTTTGTCTGCAGTGCCCCAGGCTGCTCACAGGTGAGTGGAGTCAGCGGTGATATTAATTGAGTCCTCAGCACTAGCTCTGGCTTGTATAATGCCTCCTGATATATTAACACATGTCTAATAATAATGTGGGTGGGTTGTTTTTTTTGTTATTTCTTTAAGTCCTTTCCCACCCCCCAATTCCCTCCTTGCCCTACAAGATATTACTACAAAATATTTAAAGCAAACACAACAGCCATTCAACAGTGAGTTGGTAGAAGTGCTTCTCAGGCTGCTTCTTCCTCATCCCTAATCCTAATATTTCAAATCAAGTATTGCAAATTCCTTAGGAGCTAGTAAGAGAGGACACACGAGGCAAGATGCATTTGTCTTTTTTTTGCTCATATATACAAAGTAATGTATTACATTTCTCAATAGATACAGAAAATCTCCTGATGATTTTTAATATGTAAATAAATGCCACCTTATTAGCTATTAAAAAAAAAACACAAATAACAAAAAACACAAAATCTTTGAGAGAGATCTCTACTAAATATTCTCCATTGAAAATGCAGCCTATAGATAAATTCTGCTCCTGTTGGAGGTTCCTGTTGACTGGCAATCCACCACATGCCTCTGAGGGTATGATCTGACCTGTAATGTGAAGTTTTATATTGAAAAAAAAATGAAGTTTAAAAAGCCTGAAGTGACAAGTATTTTACATGCTGAGATTTTTGATTGGGACTTATGTGTTTCTTCTAAAAATAAAAAAAAATACTATGATCTCTTCCCATGTAGTGGTGAGGGAAGTTCTGTGTGGGACACCTCCCACCCTGATTTGGTTTAGTGACAAGCGTTTGCAAGTAAAATCTTCAGGCAAGGACATCTCTGGGGCTTTTGCCACAGGCTTCCTGTATGCATCTGTTTTAAGTGATTTAGCTTACCCATTTCTCAGATTCCCCATCTCTTAATGAGGATAATATTTCCCTCTGTGTTGAAAGTTTTCAACTGGCTCATATTTTTACAAACCTTTATGTTCCCATGGTGGAATGACGGGGAACAAAGTATCGTGTGATTATCACAAGAGTGTAGATGTTGGTTTTGTTAGGAACTGAAATAAGAAAAAGGAGAATTCTGAGATCCTGTTAACAAAAGGCCATGAGCAGCTTTGCCGTTTTACTAAGTGGGAGCCTTTCTATAGACGCTGGAGTGCATCTTTCTGATCGCCTCTCTGACCAAGGACTTGTGCCTCCAGATCTCCACAGGCAGAGTTAAAACCCTCACTGGACTACTCTGTCACAGAGGTAGTATAAAAACATCTGAGTCTTATAGTCAAAGTTTGTTTAAGTTTTATTAAATTCTAGAACAAACTTCCACTCACATCAGAGGACTTCAGTGTTTTCACTCAGTGGAGGGAAGCTGACCCAAAAAAGCTCACTTAGGTGCTCAGAGATCTTACTTTGTTGCATACAGTTACAGTTTGGGAAAGTGATAAGTGTAGATGTGACTTCATTATAAAAAGCATTTAATTTCTCACTCCAAAATGTGATCTCTTTTTATTATAAAAGAGGAATTGACAGGAATCCACCTCAGCTGCCTGGGGACTTGCTTGTCCATCAGCCAGTGCAGATGTGTGTTTGAGGCTAAGGATGTTGGTATTCTGCATAAGGAAGAAAGTAATTTACAAAAAAACACACAGAAGCTTGAACTGAAGGAACAGCTTCTCCTCAGTTGCACAAGGCCCTCTTTAAGCCTGGCTGATTTCACCCTGAAGACAAAGTATGGCGTTTCATGAAGGAAAATCCATTTCCATGAGAAGAAACATGTTTTCTGTCTCACAATCCCATTGAGCGAGGTCTTTCACAAATTCCATTTGTTCTTAACTTAAATTTCTAGTGCTGCATTTCTTCCAGATGAGTAAGCAATGAACCAGGATTTGACAGTGAGGAAAAGTTCTTGGGGATACATTTATTTATTTATTTATTTATTTCCAGAAAACTCATTCCCATTATTTATGCTGCTTTGTCTATGGGCTTAGAGAAAGTCTTAGAAGGTGTAACCTACTGCAGCTATTTATAACATAGCCACAATCAAAGTCACTTAGCCAAGAATATGCTGTGTTGAAAGCCTTATGTCGCTTTAACTCTGTCATTGCCAGTTTTTGACAGTTTTGTCCTATTGTACCTGTTGCTTAAAAAAATGATTTTAATATTTATTTTTCCCCAAGCCATGGTAAACATCTCTTGGCCTTTGCTAGTCCTGAAATAACCCTGTTAAAACTACTACAGTAGTTTGTAACAAAGGTCTGTATATGCGCCTTCTGGTGAAGAAAACAATTTCGCTCTTAGAGCACAGGTATTCAAATGTTTCAGAGTTTTTTCAAGCCTGTCTCTTCTTTGTCTTGTTTTAAAGAAGCTATTTGTTGTAAAATTATGTTATCAGATTGTAAAAAACAAAAACAAACAAAAACTTTTAGCACACCTGTTAGTTTCCTCCAAAGCAGGACTCCATCTTCTGTGCTTGACAAAGGGAAGGAAGTTAATTTAGTATTGTAAAAGATTGTAAACAGTTGTTAGCTACTGAGCACCATTGCACTGGCAGTTTTAATCAAGTGAACATACCAGTTTTCCACAAATAAAGATGAATTTTTCATGAATACTTTTGGGTAGGCGAAGGCTGGCTTCTTTGATTATTTTTATTGTTGTTCAGCAGATAGAGGTTGCAGAAATACTCAAAAGCAGAAAAATCCAGTGAAGTGATTTAAGATATGCTGTATTACTTTGCATTTGCCGTGGGCTAAGAGTATACACAATAGCAGTTATCACAGTTCCTCAGACACGTGGTGACCTGTGAGCTGGTGGTAATGAAGAATGTGTCCGTGACCCTTAGAAACCAAAACTTGGTCTTGCAACTTTTTAAAGCAAATACATGATCCCTTTCTGCAGCAAATACATTTCTAAGTACAGATATTTGTTACTCATATTCACTTGCTGTTCCTGTGCCATTTGGACACATTTCTGGCAGGATACATTTCTTTCTCTCTCTCTCTCATTTTTGAAATTCTGTCTAATGCCAAAAGTTTATTAGAGAATTAAATTCTTTTTTTTCTTTTTTTTTTTTTTCCCTTCCTCTCTCTCTGTGTTTGCCTGACAGCGTTTTCCAACAGAGGATCATCTGATGATTCACAGGCACAAACATGAAATGACTTTGAAGTTTCCTTCAATAAAAACAGATAATATGTTATCAGGTAAGAAGACACAAATTCAAGAGTCAAGATAACTATTCAGATGATGTTGAAAGCATGACTCCTACTGGAAAGCTACTGGCAAAATACCTCCAAGATTGGTTTCAAAAAAACCCAGCTCCACTTAAATAACAAGTAGAGGTGGAATAAGCTAGAATGTATACCTTTGGACAAAAAGACAGCTGCCATTCTTATGCCTTCCCACAGGTTTGGCATGAGAGGGAAGGAAATTGTTGAACCTCAGCCATGCTGGCAGCTCTATCACTGACTCCCTTGTCAACATGCAAGTGAAATACAGGCACTTAAGCGCATGTCACCTGGGAGCCCAGCAGTGAGCGTGTTAATGAAGTGCCTTTGTACCATTCTTGTAAGACTCACTATTTTAAGTTTGACAGGCTCACTTCAGCAGCTGTAACAGGCCACCTTTATGTGAGCCACCTTCGTAAAGGTCTGGCCACTCTAAATAGCTGTAAATCCTCCAGTTGAAGAAAGGTAAACCTTTACCAGTGGGTAATATCCAGTACTCTTTCTCCCTAGAATTAACCATTTCTCTCCACACTCCCCTCTGCATCTCCGCTCCCCGTGCTCCGAAATCACACGCAGAAGATATTGGATACAGAACTATCCTTATGTGCAATTGCAGCCTTTAGTTTATGTGGTTTTCTCATACTCTTGTTGGAGTAACAACACATTGGTGGCTTGCTGGCATTCAGCAACTGCTGGGTAAGGTCAAACTAACCCTAATCTTACCATTTCTCTCCTCTCCTATTCAGCAAAAATTCTTCCACCTCTGGCCATTTTAGGTGCACACATATCATGGTTAAGAGGTTCTCCAACAGGCTAACACTTATGTATTAACCACTTCCATTTTTATGGAAAACACAGTTCAGTAGCAATTCCTTGCAAATATTTGATTTGGCTTTTGTTCTGTTGGTCTTTTCTTTTGGAACTTTATGTACCAGTGAAAAGTCAGGCAGACCTCATCCCAAATAGAATTTCTTCTCTTATTACTCTTGCAGGTGCCATAGTGGACTAAGATTAGTAAGAACCAATATGCAGTACATTGAAGAGTAGGGCTTTTAAAGTGTGTGTGTGCTGGCTATGCCCACAGAATCCTGTGTTTGCAAGCACAAATGAAAAAGTGCTGCTCTTGCACTTGGCAGTTACCTCTGGCAGTGAAACTGCTTGAAGACATCTGTGCTGTGAACATGTTCACCCTGCAAAAGTGCTCAGTTTTGTTAGAACTTTCTGTTTGGCAAGAGTTTGGCTCTAGGGCAGTTTCTAAGGAGTATATTTGATCATCGAGGGTCCCCTGAGTAGATTAGCTCCATTTATGTTTGGTAATTTCTATGATACAGCTGTCCCATTCCTTCTGATGGATTGCTTTTTGAGGCAAAAAGGACGGGCTTCCACCACTGCCACTGGTAGTAGGGCCCCTAGACCTGCAGATAGCCAGCTAAGTATGTAGAAGGGCAGATTTTTGTGTCCAATAGGGTTACAAATTGTTTCTGATGGATGTATTATTTGCACTTTGTGTATGAATACCCTCTGTAATAATGAGAGTGAAAAGCTGTACATGTTCTCAAAGACTATGGCAAGCATGTCTGAGCAAAATGGCCTGGCAACCTCGTGCTGTAGTGTATGTTGTTTGTTTTTATGTTCATTTGGTGGATGTGTTTGTCATTTTGCAGTCCTTAGTTTGGAAGCATCATAGATCTTCCCCTCACTGAAGGGAGACACTGAAAAATTGTTGTTTCATTACCCAGCTAAACCCTGGGGAAATCTAAATACCTTAAAGTTTAAGATGCTTTATTCTTAGATTTTGTAATGAAAAAATATTGATATATGGGAAAAAGAGACAGACTTTTTTTCTTAGACATTTGTCTTCATGTCTTCCTTCTTGTTTTTTTTTTTCATTTTTGCTCATTTGATTTTTTTTTTTAATTATTTCTGTCATCAGTAGTTTCAAAGAATTGCAGCAGCAATTGCCCTATAATAAGCCAGGTGCAATGTTACTGAGTGGTGTTGTTTTTCTTTTTTTTTTTTTAAGCTGTCAAGAAGTCAGTCTCTCTGTTTTTTTCCAGTATGTTGTGTACTATCTTTTAATGTGTCGTTTTGTGTTTGAATCCACTTGTTATTCCAAAAAGAAAGTGAAAAACTTGTAAGTAGTGTGTGCAAAATAATGGGCCATATGTTTTCAGGTAGCCATTAGTATTATCTTCTATGTTTTAAGACATAACTAAGCCCCAGTCTGGGGTCAATATAACATCAGTAATATTTAGTATGCGCTAAGCACATCTTATATGAATGATTATTGGAGGTAGACTCTAAAATTGATGGGGTTTGGGTCTTGTACCAATATAACATCTTAGAAACTGACCAAAATACGATTCAGGAAGTAGGAACATGTTTTTCATGTGAAATCTGTGATGAGATCTGAAATATCAATTTGCCAGTGGGAGGTAAAATTATGTGCTATATATAAAGGTATATGTTGTTATGTAGCTGGGTTTACTATTTAATAAACAAGGTTCTATGACCCAGCTGAAATTATTGGTGTTATGCTGATTAATATGGTAAGTCTGGCCAAGAGCTTTCCTTGTTATCACCTAGCTCCACTATATTTACTTCAATTTTTTGATGCTGACTGAAGAAAGAGTTCTATTGTATCTGGCAAATCTTGAACTAATTCAGAAGCTTCAGGTACATTCACTATACAGGTTTATGTTCTCTGATGAAAGTCCACAAGAGTCATTTCATTAAAATGTAAGTGTGTGTCTTGTTGAATAAATTGATGTTCATTTAAAAAGACAGAAAAAGGTTAGTAATATTATTTGTTCCTTTTTGTGTGTGTATTTAATTTTTGTTTTAAAGCCTTGTTGTGAGTATGGGGAGAGAGTCATTGACAATTTCCACTTCCAGCTTTTTTAGCCAAAGGAGAGCCATTCAAGTTAACACAGAATAGCTTGTGAAACTTTTGTGAGTTAGTCATCCTTGTAGGAAACTTTATAGTTATGTTGACTGAAATAAATGTCATTTCTGCTGTTGTAATGTTCTAACTGAACATTACATTGCTTTGAAACTCAGTAGTTTGTTAAGCACGTCAAAGCTTTTTGTTGTTGTTTTCACAACACTGAAATATTAAAGTCTGTGGGACAGATTGTTCCCTCCAGGTAAGTACTAAAAGCTGTATGGAACTGAACTTTGGGAGGGGGGGACACCGAGATTCCTTACATATTAGATTGAGAAGGGAAGGAGTGAAACCTTACCATCTTTGAGGGGGGGAAAAAAAGTGCCCTTCCAAAACTGCTGAAAGCAGATGAAGAGGAGACTAGGATTATTTGTATGGAACCCTTGTTTCTTCCTCATTATACTTACTGAAATCCTATCCTCTAATTTATTTTATTTTATTTTAATTTATTTATTTATTTATTTTTGTTGCAAAACGCACTGTAGAGACAGAAAGTCTTCAGATGTAAAAGAGTATCTGCAAATGTGCAAATGCACTACTTTTCCAGGTACCACCTGTGTCAGTGAGGTGACTTATGTCATCCTTGGTTGACTCATTTTCTTTCTTGTTGTGACTTGTACAGGGAGGTTTATCTAGACAAAAATTTTGTAGAGTTCAAAATGATTGGATATAAGGAAAATAGTTTTTGATTTCTTTTTCCCTTTTGTGTCTTTTGCTTTACCAAATAATGAAGTGTCAATTGCACTCTTTTCTTCTAAAATTTGAGCGAGCAATTTCCGAGCAACCAAAAGAGATTGAAGATGTGTTGCACCCAGTATGTATACCCTCAGAGAAAGCCCAATCAGTAGTTTAGGCAGTGAGTCTTTTGGAAGTAAAGCTCTT
Source organism: Anser brachyrhynchus (assembly GCF_964034855.1). Classification (NCBI taxonomy): domain Eukaryota; kingdom Metazoa; phylum Chordata; class Aves; order Anseriformes; family Anatidae; genus Anser; species Anser brachyrhynchus. The sequence goes on from NC_137695.1 coordinate 36,871,128, forward strand.
GGGAGCACACAGTTGTGAGCCCCTTTGTGAGAGCAGTTCCGCTAGGTGCACCTGGGTGCAATTCTTTCTTCTCTACTCTTCTGTCACCTACCTGAGGTCTCATTACCTTGAGCTTCTTGGTACGCTTGGGTGGTATCCTGCTGAATCAATGAAGAAACTTTCTTGACTTTCTCAAGACATTCCTCTTCTCTTGTGGCTGTTTGATGGGCAGCCCTTCAAATTTCAGTCCTAGTCCTGTTACTCTGACTTTGTTATCATTGCCGGAAAGTATAACATGGGTAAGTATATAACTTCAACAGAGCCCACAGCTGAACAAGCCAAATGGCTGTTATTACTGCACGTCAGACTAAACATTTTAAAGATGAAGAATCAAGTTACGCTTTGGAGCTGTGCTGTTAGATAGCTTTTATTAAGGATGAATAATATTTGCAGTAGTTTAATGGTCAATACAAACTCTAAGAATATGGAAGTGTTTGGTTTTTTTTTGTTCTTTTTTTTCTTAACTGGTATCATCTTTTAAAGTTTTCATTCATGCTTTGAAGGATGAAATTTTGGGATCTGAGGTAGTTTTACAGAATGGATTGAGGATGATTCATATAAACTCTCTATACAACAAGCTAATGTTGCACTTGATGGTATTGTACTTAGTAAGGCTGTTGGTTTGAAAGCAGTATATTGAGACTTAGTGTCCTTTCAGAGGCTATTTCTGTAATTAAAAAAAGATAAGAAAAAAGAAACGAACAGCCAAGCATAGTGAATATCTAACGGAATCTTTTTCTTTATTGAGGACTTCAAATTTCCCATAGCCTTACAGCACATTTTCAATATGTCTGGAGAAGCAAGATGCATCACTTCAGATGCTGAGGACGGATTTTCAAAATAGTTGCCAGCCAAAATATATTCTGTGTATCAGGTTCCACTCAAAATCTGATTGCTGACTTTCCTCCTTTAATATACGATAGGTTGAGTTGGGATCTGCACAAGATTATACCTTCTGATCTTGCTCTGGGGCTTTTATGTTGTCCATTTACATTTTTGAGGTTTATTTGAACTTAATGTTTCTTGCAGCCTTTCTGGCTATGACTATGTAATTAGAGAGTCAGATTATTCATCTAAGTAACAGGCTGAACAAAATACTTACTGCCCAGTCTGAAACTTGGTGGGTTCTGTGTTCAACCTAATGGTAAAAGTCAGATAGAAATAACTTCTTAATTGTCAGATGGAACAGGTTAGCTAGAGGGAGATGCCTGAAAGCACAGGAAACTAGCGCTGGTGGCAGCTTGAGATGGAAAGATCTTTATTTGTTGAACAGTAGGACTGGATTGGGATGGCTGGTCAACATAACAAACAGCCAGATACCTACACTTAACTCAAACTGAGCCAAGTCCCAGACTGCCCAGTTCAAAATGCAGCTTGGGTCACTGAAGTCCTGGGCTGCATGGTTAACAGTGTGCATGCAGGACAGTTTCCTACAGTAACTCATGTCCTCAGCAGGAATGCTGAGAGTGGTGCTAACTCTGTCTGAGTTTTGGTCCAGATGGGTCTGGCACATCCACTTGCTGAAGTACAACAAACCAGAGCCCTGTTCTCAGTGAGCCTGCAATAGTTGTGGGCGCTAGTGATAGCAACAAAAGGTTTGTTTGTACCAAACAGGGAACAGTGAGGTCAGGCACAAGCTGTTGGAACTATTAATGCATTTTTAAGTGCTGAGAATTAGGAATATTTTGTTAATTCTAGGAGACCTGAATGTGTAACTTATGCTAGGGTCTCATTTGTGATATTGTTCCCAATTAAAACATAAGAGCTTGCCTAATTTAGGTTAAAAAATAACTGTGATGTTGAGAGTAATCTCTTCTAAAAAATTTCCCTCCTTCTGAAGGGGAACTTGTTTTCTAGGGGCAAAATAGTTGCCTCAGGAGCAAAGAAAGTCCACTGGGTTTGGTAACCCTGAAGTCCTGGAATAAGTGGATGCAGTGTAATTACTATACTATGTATAAAGTCTCAACATTTTAAAGTTGGGATCTTTATCAGTTCTGCTCTCATATAAACACAGAGGTTTCATGGACTTCTGGTTTCTATGAATGTTGAAGGATGAAGTATTGCAAGGCAGAAAGAGCTCTTGGTTTACATCTGGCTGAGCTGGCTTCCAGAAGGTCTGTGGATGCATTTCAGGGTGTTTTTTTTTTTTTTTTCTTCTCTGCCTTGACTGGGAGGAGAGGAGGGAAGGGGGGACTGTCTGTTGTAATAAAATCTTGTTCTGAATTCTTGCTGGTCAGATTCTTGGATCATAGAAACTACACCAACTGTATGGGGAGATTGATGTAGTCATTTATGATCACTGTGTTGATATGTAGGTAATGTAAATAGTGTCATTAATCTACTAGCTTTGATACCTCTAGATAACAAAGCAGTTAACTGGAAAGACTGTCCATGGCTCAGTGTGTTTCAATGTATGTAACACAATGCATTTCATTATTTCAGTCTGCTTATGGCACAGAAGATACACTTTTGGTACACCTAGAAAAAGCAGTACGAAGCCTTTGTACATTTCCTCTGAATTGTTTGTTTTCACTGTTAAAGTGGATTTATTTCACTGAGATTTTTTTTCTGTCTTACATTCATGGAATAGATGCTGAGCAAATAAGGAGCAATCATACTGACTTCAGTTATACCTATCTTATAATTGCTTTATTACCCATCAAGTTGCCTCTGACCTGATGTAGTCTGTTGTTGTAATGCCTGATTTCTTGATGGGCTGTGTACCTTAATGAGAAATAACACAAATAACAAGACTTCATCTATGTTAGTGTATTCTTGTCCACCCTGTCCCCTACCTCCCCCCATGCCCCTCTGAAGAAAATTTAGGATTTTTGGTTTTGGTTAAAGTGGTGCTATCTGCTTGCTTATTATGAAAACCTAATTTCTCATCTTGGTCAAGAAAATGATACCTTTCTTATTTGATATGGATATACCACTTCTAAAAATAAGATGTTTCATGTATTTGCCTCACATTCAAATACTAACATACCCTTTATGCCATACTTGGCAAGGATTAGTTTTCTGTTTTTCTACAAAGCCATTGTGGTGTTTGCTAAAGTAATATTTAATCCTTTTTGGAAATAAAATCCTTTGCTCCTGCTTTTTAGTGCACTGAATTTCCAGTGCAAATTCCAGTCCATGGTCCAAAGACAACTCTGGTGAAAATCTACTGAGTTCAGTGAGGTTACCCTAGAGATCAGTTTGGCAGCCCTTGTTTAGGGTATGGACCTGTGAAGTGCTGAGTGCCCTCGGTCCCCATCAACGTCAGCACATCGTTGACTTGGCTCCTTATGCTGAGTTTTTGTGAGAGTCTTGGAAAGTCTTGTATTTCTGACTCTGGTAATACAGTAGTCAGCTGTGAAAACTAATAGATAAATATGTGTGCATTCCCAAACACTCGAGATTTGTTTCCTTTACGCTCACAAGTATAATGCTCAAGCCAAAAGAAATAAACCAGAACTTTAACATTAAGGACTTGCTTTTAATGTTACATCAATATATTGCTGGTGGAACATAAATGCAAACCAGTGTATTATCCCTTAGATTACTTAAGAAGGTCAAACCTGTAGGATCATGCCTTCTACAGGTGGAAGTTAGCTCCACTTTGGTTTTGTAAGGGAGGAGACTGATCCCTCCCCCTCGGTTTCCAAGTGGAAACTGCATTTTCTCTTGTGTACATTCCTTTTGTGCTGCCTTTTGTTTATTGCTTGCTTTGTGTTTCTATCCTGATCATGTAATGCTCATTGTGTCCCCCCTGTACTGGAACTTGACCAAGCTTAGCTAGGTGCAAAAAACTACTTTTTTTTTTCTTCCAGACCTCACTGAAGTGTGAAGCTTTCTTCTGAGGTCAGAATTGGCCAAGTGTGGGCAACTGGGATTAGTGTGACAGAGTTTTCATTCTTTAAAGAATTAATTTCAAACAATAGATAGTTGTCTATGACTATGCAGAAAATGATTTTTGAAGACAGTCAAATTTTTCCATAAAATCAGGTATTACAAAGCATATTGAACTACAATAAGAAACTAACATAGAAGAGGAGGTTTTGTTAATATAGGTTTGTTAATATGGTTCTGTACTGTAATTTTGGGGGAGATGAGGAAGCTGAAGTGGAGTAGTGAAGATCTTGTCTCAGAATGAATACAGTTGCCACAGAGCTGGTCTTTGAAGAGTTGCTGGCTCCCAAGTTTAGGCTTGATTTTTCATTTCCTGGAGAAAGACTAGCTGAGGTCACCACTGGAGCAACAGTTCACAGGGCAGTTATGCTCATCTGTCTTGCAGGTTTCTGAAAAGAAGGCCGAAAACCTTGTACCTTGAGTCCCTCCAGCTTGTGACATAAAAGAGAATCTTATCCTTCCCTAAAATTTTTGAGAGATTAATTCCTAGAGATAATTCCTAGAGATGAAGGCATGCATTAAAAAACATTTTACTCCAGATCTTGTAGTTTATATATATTATCAACACTTTTAGGTATAAAAACATACCTGGATGCTTCTTTGTGGTCAAGTTTTAGATTTTCATTCCTTCAAAAATTATATTAGAAGCAGAATTTCATCATACCATGGCTAACTCCCCATGTGTTGCAGAGTATGTGCATGTTGGAGGTGGTTTCAAGCACTGAAGACATTAATTAGTGCACTTCTGCTACGGTTACCTGCATGCTGTGGTGGAAACGTGCATTATCATGCAGACTGTGTGTTGTTTTGCATGCGCCTATTCCTGGAGGTTTATGCATAGTTAAATGACCATTTGCACATGTTAAGGATATACACTTGTGTTACATGCTCTGTGAAAATCTGGCCTGTTTTCTTTCTGGTTGAACGATGACTGCTGCCTGTTTTCAGACACTGCTGGCAAGCGTTGTCTGTCTGCAGTTCATAGTCAAACTTCAGTGCTGTGTGGTTTGTTTTTAATGATGATGTGGTAGGAGTGGGATGGCATGAAGAGGTTAGCTAGAGTCTCTCTTCTTCTGGCAGACGGTTTCTCTTTCTTTTAAATGTTAAATATCAGTGATCATTTCTTTTCATATTCTCAGATCAAACTCCTACACCAACGCGCTTTCTGAAGAACTGTGAGGAAGTGGGCCTCTTCAATGATATCGATTGCTCCTTAGAGCACGAGTTTAGGAAGGCACAAGAAGAAGAGAACAACAAAAGGGTGAGTGTTAGCAGACTGAACCCTTTCCTCCCCTTAAAGACACTCTGAAAGCAGATTGAGCTGTATTACCTGGTAGTAACCCTTCGGTTAGAAACTAGGTGGCACTCTAAGTTGTGACATGCTTTCAAACTATTGAAACAGTTGACAAAAGAAACCCCAAACCACCACCACCACCACCAAAAAAAAAAAAAAAAACAAACAGCATTAAACCTCTAAAAGTGTGTAACTGTGTTTGCCAGGGTTTGATTCCAAGTCTCTGCTTTTAAGTAAACTATAATAAAAACCACACACCTCTTGAGGGAGAGGCTTGGGAAAATTATATCACCTTTGAAGTGAGGATTGCAAACTTGCTGAAATACAGTACAGGGAAATGTGGATTATGAGGAGGCATTTACTTCAAAAAGTTGTTTTGCTCTTACCTCTGCAACACAGTGGATCCCTGGATTTATTTGTCATTTTTACCAGCTTTATCATGTGTCTTTATTTGTCACCAAGGATTTGTGTTGAAGGGACAAACTTTAACTTGCAATTCGTAGTAGATAATGTATTCAGTTTCCAATTAGTATTACATTACTCTCAGTATCTCTATGTTTAGGTTGAATTATATAGGCCACTTTGTATGGGGTTAAGTAAGCTCACATGGCCAAAGACTGTTACACTGTTTTGAGGGATCCTAATGAGCTGTTAAAACTTTCAGAGAATTGTGAAATAGCTTAATGCACCATAGATGTCAGTGAGAGGTAATGTGTGAAACTTCAGCTTTTCAAGTAAGCATCCAAAGTTCTGGTTGCTTCTGAGAACTAAAACACGTACGTCACGGGGGGCTTCCTAAAGGAGCATATTGCTTCCTTCTTCCTCCTTGCCACCCCTGAATAACCTGAAAAATGCCTCCCCTTCGCAGTGTTCCCTTTTGTGCCTCTGTTTTCCTCTTTCCCATTTCTGCAGCTCTTGGGAAATCTTATGTGATATGTCCCCTGCCACAGGAGTTCTCCAAGTATTGGACATTGTCTTATTTGGATTAGTTCTCACAGTAAGCTCTATTTGTCTATCTTGAACGTTAACCAGTACCATAGGCTAAAAGTAAGAAAAGAAGGCCACAAAGCAGCTATGGTGCTAAAGCCAGAGGGCACTTCTTAGCTTGCCTCAGCATTATTTTGCCTTTCAAAGTGCCTGTGCTTCCAATTGCAAGTGCTTCCCATGTAGGTGCTGTTTCTTATGGCTGCTGTATTGTGTCTTTTGCTTTGTTTGTTAATGACTGCTGTCCAATTAAAAACTCATACACGTGAGATGTGTGAGTGTGGCTGCTGCGGCTCGTGAAATCTGGAGATAGCAGCATTTTGGGATCTTGGAGGTACTCTGATGTCTACAAAGTGAAGGCACTAGAGGGCTTTTTGGAAAAAAGTGGTAAGGCTGATTGCTGAAATGCAGAAAGGGAGAGGCAGCATGTAGGAAAAAAATATGAGAAGGGTGTCTAGGAATGGTTTATTTGGGTCTTATAAAGAGGGAGATTGGGACAGATACTGAAGAAGAGGAGAGAGACTGTGACATAGCATTCTGAGCAAGGAAAAAGAGAGTCCAAATATGACAGTCCATGTTTTGGTCAAGGGTGTGGAATCCAAGACCAACCTTTACAGCTTTACATGCAAGATGGATGTTGGGAAACAGTGATGTAATGAGATAAATGTATCTAATTTTAGATTTAATTTTTTAATACTTTTGCTTCTTGTGTGCTGCCAGGGTGAGAACTGGCCAAAATTAAGGAGAACATTTCTGTATTTTCCCATGTCTTCAGTATTGATAATTTGCAAAGAGGACTCCTAAGTGGTTCTTTCTGCTTTGCTTTCAGGAGTAGGAGATGAGCAGAAATCTACTGATGTGTACTTCTGTGCAACTAGCCATAAATTACAAGGTTTGATGTTGCAGAGTCCATTTCAGTTCACAAGGGGGTAGTTGCACAATCTGATTAAAGCCTAGTCAAGGGCATCAAGTTACCTGATAATACCAGGTGTTGAGTGGCCTCTGGATGTCTTATTCTGCCCTCCTTCTACTAACCCCTGCAGCTGCCATTAGTGATCTCCAGGAAGCATGATGGGAAGAGGGAGAAATTATATACATATAAAGTCACACTGGCTAGTTAACCTGTAGCGTTTGTTCTGTGTTTTCAATTAGTCTGCTGTATGTTCATTCATACATTACTGACTAAAAGATAGGAATCTGAAGCAGGCCCCAGAAGGGCTTTACACAAACGCAAGAAACAAAGGCCACAACAGAAGGGGACTCCTCTGTAACTAGTGCTAACAAAATACTTCTAACAGCCTGTACCTGGAATAAGTGCAAAGTAGCATTCTTGTAACAGATCTACCAGCACTGAGAGACCAATACTAGCAGCATGAAAGTCTTACTCATGTCTCAGAAGAATCTTCCAAAAATATTTTTGGTCAGGTTAATTTATTTGGAGTCTGAAAGAAAGCTTTGTTTATTTTAGTATATCACTGTGGCTTAGCACACAGCTTGACACTGAAATCTTATAATAGAAAAACACTTTTTTTCCCCCTCTTTGAGAGTCGTCACTTGAAAACTCAAAGAATACAGTCCAATTAGCTTTTCTTTCCCTCTTCTTTCCCTCTTTCCCTCCTGGGAAGGGGGAACCCACAGGTAATCCATGAGAATTTGTTGTGATTAAGCTGGTTATGCAGACTGGTGACATTTCAAATTAGGTGTGACTTGCTGAGTGCATAGTTCTAGGAACACTGTATGTACCCTTTTTGGAAAGGTAGTATTGAGGGGAAAGCACTTACATTACTATCCTAGCTGTTTAACCTGGAACAAATCACTATCATTCTGTCATGGTTGCTCATGTGTAAAGTAGGAGTAGTGTCTCTTTCTGCTTCCCATACTTGATATATCTTATCTATGAAGATTATAAGTTCATCCATCAAAGACCATGTCTTGAATTATACTTGGGTTAGCCTTTTTCTTGGGGACTGAACAGACTCAAGTAATAGTGGTGATGAGGATCTCCAGCCCTGAACTGAAATGAGAAAAGGAAAGTTATAAATGGAAATGAGATTGTCAGTTTGTTTTGGCTCCTCCATTGTCTATACCAGCAAATATTAGCAAGAAGTCTCTTCTCAAGAAAGGCCCACTCCCTCAAGGCAAAGGATGCTGTAGATCAGAAATAAGCATATTGGTAATCATATGAGAGAGGCTTTTTGCATCCTCTTGATGGCACTCTTCCTGACACAAGCATAATCTCAAATTCACCACCAAAATTAATATAGATAAAAGCATACCTATACTGTCTTTCCACATTCAAAGTGTAAATATTAAAGCTCTCAAGAGCTTGAGGCAGGCAGAAGTTGACAGCTCTGCCTCAGACAAAATTTGCAGCCCAAGTCAGCAAGGCAGCAAATGCTAGCACCTTAGCCTGCTAGCTGCAGGTTTTAAGTTTGCGCTGCTCTGAGCATTAAGTACCCAAAGCTCTTGTGATGCATTTTACTTGCAAACACATGACCTTTGCTGCTACTGGATAGGCCCTCCTGTCACATCTTGTTTTTAGCGTTAAGATTGGGTCTGGTGGAGTATTGTCAAGGATGGGAAGAGTCAGGATTCATTTGTGAACTAATTGGACCTGATTCATTAAAATGCCTCTTGTCTGACCTCCCTGCATGAAATGAGAATGTAAATGCACTCAGCATACCACGTAGAATACTACATACAGTAACACTTAGAAGTAGTGAGTTGAATGTTTTCAATATGAAGTCATTTTTAAAATCACATTCTGCTCATGTTAGAATTTGGATGCATCATTTCCTCAGGCTTATCCTGCCATTTTGAAATCTTCTAATCAGCACTCAATGTTGCAAGATAATAAGTAAACTATGCAAATGAGGCAGGGAAACAACTATTCACAACTAGAGCTTGCTTATAATGTAGGTAGTTCAATGTCAGTACAGGAAGCTCGTAGCCAGCAAGTCCTCAACACGGCTTAATATTCCAGTTCTAATAGACTGTCTCACCGTAGACACCTTACTGCTAGAAAAGCATCAGCAAAATGAAATAGTCCAGTGAAGAAAAAAAGACAAATATGGTGGTTGCATAGGTTCACATGATTAATGTGCAGCACAGAGCCATGTTTCAAGATTTATTTTTTTTTCTGTCTATTTTTCTAGTAATGCAGGATAGGAGACCTGCAGATTGGTTTCCTTCTAAGCATGATCTTGTTGGGAGGTGGTGTCAATGCTGCAGTGTGCCAATGTAAAATGGTATAACTTTTGAGTGTGTGCCCTTCCTCTACAGCAATCCTGTTAGCTCTGTTCTTCCCTTATAAATACACTGAAACCCCAGTGGGCTGGTTGAGATGAAACAGAAGAATATTGTGCTGGTACTACACAATTCAGAGGCAAGTGCTCAGAAACAGCTGTATTTCACTCATGAAGTAATACAAACCAACAAACTCAAGTCTGCTCCCAGAGCACTTTTGATTCTCATTGACTGATATTTTGTACAGCAGGAAAAAGCAAAGGCCTATGTTTAAATACTTTTTATTTCAATTATTTTTAATTATGCAATCATTAATGCACATGCATGTATTTATCTAAACACGTAAGAATGCCCACAGTTTTTTTCAAGTCAAAGTTCCCTCTGATTTCTTATTTTGTTCTTGAGATTATGTGGTGGGTATGTTATAGCAGAAGAAAAATACATCTAGATTTGATTTATGTTAATACAGTAGCTAAATGACAGGGTACTGTTGTTGTAATAGCTTCAACCTGTTACTTTATCAATCACTTAAACTGTTGTCAAGGTGATAGCTCAAAATTAGTATCATAGAATATCCAAGTTGGAAGGGACCTACAAGGATCATCAGGTCCAACTCTGGGACCTCAAAGGACCACCCAAAAAAATCAAACCGTGTATCTGAGAGCATTGTCCAAACGCTTCTTGAACTCTAGCAGGCTCAGTGCCATGACCACTGCCCTGGGGAATCTGTCCCAGTGCCTGACCACCCTCTCGGTGAAGAACCTTTCCCTAACATCCAGTCTGAACCTGCCCTGACGCAGCTCCATGACTTTCCCTCGGGTCCTGTTGCTGTCCCCAGAGAGCAGAGATCAGCTCCTGCTCCTCTGCTCCCCTTGTGAGGAAGTTGAAGACCTCATTGAGGCCTCCCCTCAGCCTGCTCTTCTCCAGGCTGAACAATCCAAGTGACTTTAGCCAATACTCATACATCTTCTCTAGACCCTTAACCGTCTTTGTTGCTCTCCTTTGGACACTGTTTAACAGCTTTATGTTTTTCTTATACTGTGGTGCTCCAAACTGCACATAGTACTCAAGGTGAGGCCACACCAGCATAGAGTGGGGCAATCACTCCCCTTGACCAGCCAGCAATTCTGTCATTCTTAATTCTCAAGTTCAAAGTCCAAAATATTATCCCAGATTGAAAGATTGAAATATAATAGTTCCCATACTTTAAATATAACATTTTTTTGTCTGCAGATGTGACCATCTTCATATCATTTCTTCTGGGTGACACATTAAGGTACTGTACAGATACACTATCACTCTGTATCAGAAGCTTTCTTTTGGATTGTATTGAGTTTTCACGTGTGCTAATTTTGTCAGGTTAAATAGACTTACTGATCTGCTGGTTTATAAAATCCTTTTTTTTTTTCTTAATTATTAACTTTTGCAACATTTCTGTGGAGAATGGGAATTCTTTCTCTTATTTTCTAAGGAAGAAGAGATTTCAGAGAATGTTGGTTTCCAGAGCTCCTTTGTAGTGGGACACCAAGCTCCTGAAGAAATTGCAGACATGGAGTGATATTTCCATGGAGATATTTCCCCTCCACGGTTCTGCCAAGCAAGCAGCTTTCTGTGTCTTTTGGATCTTAAATATCTTTAGCAGTGTGGCCCCAAAAGATTGATAGAGATCTTCAAAGGCATTTTGGTGTCTTGCTCTCACTGAAATAAAGCAGGAGTGAATCACTGAGCTACCATAAAGGATATGGACACAAGTGACGTGCTAAAAATTGCACAGGAAGTCTGTGGCAGAGCGTCGGATTGATTCCATATCTCCTTAGCCTCAGCACAGGGCATCGCACAAACCATGTGTGTTAAAGATTTATCAGCTGTTGTTCAGTGTTGCTAAAGACAGGAAGAATGCTCTCCTCCTCTCTCCAGATGGGTAGGCCTGCTGTATTTTAACTGCTTTTCTTAACTTGCGGAGCTCTCCTGGTAGACACGTGGTGATATGTTACATTTTACATGGGAATTCTGCAGTTGGCACTTTGGTTCATTGACTTTGAGAGTCTTGTTTTGAGCATATATCTGTAGTGGAGGCACTTATTCCAGGCACTTTGTTATCATGTTGAACTGCTACAGAAGGGACAGCTTCTGCATAACTGTGCAGAAAAAATCTGTCAAGAGTTCATAACATGACCTTGCAAAAAATATTCAGAGGAATGGGCTTTAACTTAGGCTTGTTGCTCAGTACATCTTATCTTCTGCTGGCAGGCAGGACTGTCTTACCTTCTTCTGTTGCAATGGGCTGTGCTTGAATGGATCTATTTATTTAGATTCTCATACTCTGAGGGAAGACCTGAATGCTTTTCCAGCAGTAAGTGACTATAGCATGCAGAAAGGCAATATTGGAGGGCATACGGTTTTGATTGAGCTAAACCTCCCTAACCATAATCCTTCCATGTTCTTCTGAATTCCAGCTGATGAATCATCTTGCACAGCTCAGTCAGGACAGTGCACTTTCCTTCTGCTTTATATTGTCTCTGTCCCAAAGAAGTTGAGTCATCCTCCTGTAATGTTTGGGTTTTTGTTGTGTTTTGTATATTTTGGCTATCCCCAAAAAAGGAAGTCTGCCTGATTTCATTCTGACATTTCCTTCACAACAACATTGCATAGTTGTTGTGCATTTTGCGTTGGTCTCCCTATGAGTGTTTTTAATGGCACAGCTTTCTTGTTACCTGCTCAGATTTCAGCAGCATGGACTGGATGGCACGCGATGAAGGGATAAACCTTCCTTGTAGAAGTGTTTTCAGTAAGTCTATCTCTTAGGTAAAGCCCCTAAATCTTGGCAATCTCTCTAGAGTGTGCACTGTGCTATTAAACACAAACTCTGCTCCCCAGAGCTGAATTTTAAGTGGACTGCAGCATATATGGTTGGGTAGGTAATAAGATACTGCTGATATATTTCAGAGCAAGGTGCACTTTTACTTTATTTATGAAGATAGACATGCTGGTTGAGGGCTTAATCACAGCTGATAAATCATTTTAAGAAAGCCTATTAGAACCATATGCTTATTCTTTGTATTAATATGGTGTGTCTGTTTCTAGTCTAATAAGCCGGAGTCTCTTCCCCTTTCCCTTCCCCCTGCCTGGTGCATGAACTATTTATCTGTTTAACTGATATCACTTGCCTGGGGGCATTTCTCTCTTTAAGAGGTATCATTAATAAAACAGGTGAGCAGAGGAGAGAGGAATTCTCACTCTCCAGAGCAAGCAAAGCTGCACGATTTTGGTCATCTCTGTTTAGATGGAATTCCAGAGCAAAGGTCCAAAAGCTGAGAACCGGAAACCTATCAATTAAAGGCTGGAGAACCACGGTATGGCCTTCATTCAGCATAAGGTTGTCATTTTGGCCCAGGTGGTTACAATCCTGGAGCCTGAGAGCTGTGAGGGGGTGGGTACTCTGACATTTTGGTTGCCTCACCTTTCCCTCCCTCAGCAAGGGCTGCCGCAGGAACAGGTTCCATGGCCATCTAACGAGATCCACATTGGCGAAGTTACTCTGTGCCAAGTTCTATTTATCATTAATTGGTGGGTTCACTTGCAGATCTTTCCTATTATTTGCTGATTATACCCCTAAACATTTTATTATCTTGCCAAAATTCGGATGCTAATAATTTCTTGATTTATTGTCTGTTTATAACTGTCTACTATCTAAGTGAAGTGGACATAGAAGATTTTGAAACAGCAGCAAGTTCTTATGCTGACTGGGTTTCTTTCACATTTTGCACATGGCAGTCGTCTATTTATAAACCTCCGTAGGGACTCCTAAACCTTTACAGTTGGGTTCCTCCCACCACTTCAGCCCCTTTTCTCCCTTGCTCCCCCAAGGCAAGTCTTGTTTTTTTGGCATAAAGACAATGATCGTGATTGTTATATGGAGAAAATCCACATGCTATGAACTGTGGGTAAGGTTTTTTAATTTGTACCTCAAGCAAAATAAATGGGAAATTAGAGACATCCAGGAGAGTAAGGGTATTTTAACCATAAGAGATCTTGATCTGAGTTGCTAGTAGTCCACAGTGTTACAAAATGAGAAACTGAAAATTCGCTTTACACCAATTGTGAGCACACTGTAGCAGGACCATTTTCCAGTACTGTATGAAATTATTGTATTTCTAAAAGCCACTGAACCTGACTGTTAAATCTGAAGTACTTCAGAGTAACAAAAGGAATAGTGGAGAAGAGAAAAGTCAGAACAACCGAGCATGTGCCATAGTAGTTAACAAATGCTACAGTTGGATGTTATAACCTCATACATCTCTGGGGCAGTTCCATGGACTGTAATGGAAGTAAAATTTCTAGCCTATTGCAGCTAGGCAAAGATCTGAAGGAAAAAAGCCTTTCCTCAAAAGTGAGAAAAAAATCTGTGAAGAATCTGGCTACTAGTTGATGTCCTAATAATACATAAGGGACTTTTAAAAAGCATACTAGGGACCAAAAATGTACATTTACACTATTTCCTTATTCTGTTTTCTCTAAGATGTTTCTTTACAGAAGTTTCCAAGTCCTGTCTGATCAGATAAATATCAGTTTGCTTTCTTCCCTAATATGTGAGTAAATTGTTTGTGGCTTGGTTTGGTTCCTGGGAGGAGAACAGACATCGGTTTGCCATCTGAATGTACGTGTCAAAGTGCAGACCTGCCAGCGAGTCTGGGGCTGGGTGGGGAGAGACACAGGGAGAATGAACTCAGTGTTACAAACAGTCTCTTTTGAATTTCTACAACCTATTAGTCACAGCAAGCTGCCCTTATTGATTTTGGTAAGAGAGGTCACTTTTAATCCTCTAAAGTGGAGAGAGCTGCATGCACTCTCTATAGCATGACATTAAAATTGACACAGCTCTGCATCACTTCTATGAAAATGCCCTAAACCTAGATGGATTATGGCCTTGCCTTTCAATGTTTACGAGCTGCTAGGCAGAACATGCTAACCTAAAATTGGTATAAAATCTTCAAAATACTTGATAAGGAAAGCACAACTGAAAAAAAAAAAAAAAAAGCTGAGAAAATATGGGCAGCCTAAAAAGCTGCCCTGCAGAAATAAGCCATTTGTCCTAAGAAAGTTTAATTTATTTTTTAAAAAATACAGAGGAGTTAAGATTATCATATAAAAGAATAAACAAAACTGATCTTATTCTATGATTATCAGGAAAACTTACTCTGGTTGATGGCCCTTGCTAGTTTTGTTTATGTTCTTTAACTAACTAAATCTTTGAATACAATCAGAGTAGTCCCACTCGAATCTTAAGTGTGCCTCAAAATAAACAGCAGAGGTGAACTCTCAGCAGTTTTCTTTCCGTCTTTGTTATTCCTGTCCTGACCCTTTTTTCCTGCCTAGTGATCATTTGTGACATACTGTTATTAAGAGAAATCTTCTTGAGGGAAAAATGTGTTCAGTGAGGACAGGAAAATTGTTGTGATCCCAGAGAAGTATTTTTTTTTCCTTTGGAATTCTGGAAAAGGACCACTGTCCAAAATAATTTTATGCCAGATGTTATTTGGAAATCTTTTTTTTTTTTTTTTTTTAAGTTTTCACTGATTCTTTGACTCTCAGTAAAGGTGTACAATGTAATGTTTAGGGAAACACATTGCCTGGTCATGTAAGCCTTGTATTTTCCCTTTTCATTAGATATGACTTTTTTTTTTTCTTTAATCCATTTTACCGTAGCAGGAGAAACTTATGATTTTATTCATATTCTCCAACAGCTAACTGCAGTTGGTATTTTGTTCTGTGCCTCATTTTTCTAAAGGGAGCCATTACTGACACCAGCTGAAAAAAGCTGGAGTTCAGATAAAACTACTGAAGTTACAATTACAAAACCAATCATATTCTGCATCTGTCTCTACCTCCCTCTCCCCCCAAAAAACCTATGAGGTGGGTTAAGGCTGATGAAAACAGCAAACTTGAGACCCTGTTCACCAATGAAGAAGAGAAAAGAAGCACAGGCTCAAGACTTCTTGCTTCTTATTAAAAGTTAGAAATTCCCTTTATAAACAAGAGATATCTATAAGAGGAACTGCAATAAAAAAAAGGGGCAATGCCATCCTCTAAACCATATAGACTGCGTGTAATGCGTGTGATGACTGAGGTGCTTGACTTCCATGCCACAGCACCTTTCACTAGGCTAACAGTATTTTACAGTTGTTAGCTAAGTAGGTCTCTCAGCTCCTTTTCAACAGAGATTAAAGTAAGTATGTGTGTGCCTATGTGTGCAGTGTGTCTTCCCCTCCTACATTAAGAGAGATTTTCTTTTTTCCTCCTCTTCTCTTTTTTGAGGGGGGGGGTTGGTATTTCCTCCCCGCTGTAGGTGCAGAAAGGGAACTGGCTTTTGGCTTCACCTCTCTCACTGAGAAGCGGCACAGCAGCAGCACCACTGGAAGAAAGGTGAAAACTGCTGATCTTGTGTGCTTTGATCTGGCAGTTCTTTTTTTATTTTTGCCCCAGTCCTAATTTTTCTCTTCCTAGCAATGGAGAAATTAAAATAAAAAATGTTGCCATTTCCTCCTTCGTTGTGTTGAAAGAGTCTGATCGCGGGGTCCTCCCTAACGTCCTAACACTGTATGGAGTAGGGGAGGAACATTCACACTGAAGAAGAGGAAAAGCAATGCCAGTCAGATATGGAGAGAGCTGAGAGATGTTATGAGGCTGTACAGGGAAAAGAGAAAGATGAATGAATGAAAGAAGGAAGGAACAGCACTCGCACTAGGCAGATGCTAAAAAGGCAGTTCTTAGTTTTCAGAGAAGTAGGGTATTAAAATAGTGCTGTGATTTGGATAAGCAGAGAGAGAGAAGAATGTGAAAAGTATAATTCTCCTCTTCCCCATCGAAATAATATATTTAGGGATGAATTTGGTGAAAGAAATTTTGCTTCATGGAAATTGAGTCCGTGTATCCTCTTAATGTTGAATTTAGATGTCAAGAGATGCAGCTGTACAAGAAGAGAGATGAAGATGCTCAATTGACGATGGGTATTAGAATATTTTTCTTCTGGAAAGGAGGAGGGGGTTGAGACTCAGCCTGGATGCTATTGTTTCTGCTTTCAGTCATCTTTATAAAATATTTTTATTTCCTCACAGTCTTGTTTTATGTCTGAAATCCTTGTCCCATGGGATGTATGTATCTATGTAAGGCCCATTTCTCTAATGAAAAGTAGTTACCATAGTTCTCTCCCATTTATATTATATTTTTGTTCCAATACTGCAAACTCATGCAAACGTGAATGCCAACATACACATTTCAGGACAACTAGGAAAACTATTAAGTTTGTTACACCTCCACACATAAGTTCTTATTTTGTGGATTATTGTTTGGCCTGAATCTTTTTCAGGTACACTTCTCCTACCCCAGTTTCTTTTCTTTGCTTCATCCATCTCAGCCAGTTAAATGTGTATATAAATACTTTTCTGAAATGGGGCCAAAGACCACGTACTTCAATAGTTCTTAAGCATGTGTTTAACTTCAAGCATGTGTGTGGGGGCTTGTTGAATAGAGATAGTTTGCTGAACCAGGGCTTCCCAACATTAGGATTTCAATCCTCTGTTTTAATGTATCTTTATTATTGCCTCCCATGGACTATAAGTAGTTATTGTTACTTGAGTCCTGCAGGTGAAGAAAGTTGAAGTTTGGTTGACAACCATTTAAGGGTAAAAACAATCTTTTGGCTACCCTGCTATTACAACTATTTTTTTTTTTACTTCCTCCTAATGACTAACTTGATTATGTTCCATGAATGGAAATAATGATTGGAATTTCAAGTTATGTTTAGAAACTTACTTATTTCTCTGGAGGAATAAAAATGACCTGCTACTTAAAAACAAACAAACAAATGAAAAACTATAAGAATTTTTTGAGATTTCTGCATTTTCTAACAAAACTTGGTAACAAGGTGGTAGTATATATGCAACATTATTGACCAAATTAACGTGAAGCACATATCCAGTCTTCTGGATGCATAAATTTTTGTGACTTCTTGAGAAAGTACTTTGAAAGTACAGTAAAATGAAATTAAAATCCCAATGACTTTTTAATTCACTTGCATCCTTCTGTGTGCAGATGGGGTAGGCCAACTGCCCTGTGTTGTTTTGTTTTTTCTCCATCCAGGATCACAGGTAGCGTGGGGTGGAAAGTAGACTCCATGGAGCAGGTGAAGCCTCTGTTTGAAGATGCAGGGGAGGAGAGAAAGGCAGCGAGGGAAATGTTCCTTTCAAAATAATTATTAGTAAACTGTTAGTGATGAGGTAGTCAAATGGGCTTCCTGATGACAGTATGAGTCATCAAAAAAAAAAAAAACCAGCAACCCCCCCCCCCACATTTTACTATTGTAGTTGAATCGCTTAATAGTGTTTCACAACAAAGTGCACTTCCCTTGTTTTTATGTAAGGTGGTAAGACTTAAAAATATAATTGGGCTTTCTCTCTCTTTTCTTGCTGCTTTTCAATATTCACTTCCTCGCATTCCATCTTCAAAACAGCTAATCCGCATCCCCTTCTTCTTGAATAGCATTATCCTGACAACACAGCAGTGAAAAGAACCAAGACTGCAGGACTTCTAACAATGCCGGAGGGCCCCAGGAACAGGAATGCCCTGAAAAAAATGTGCTCCCATCCAGCTGCCCTTCATATTGTTGTCTCCCTATCCAATTTACTAGAGAATTTCCCACTGGCTCTTGGCTCATTCCCAAATGAGAATGTAATCTTTTAAAGATTACACTGCATAATGGAGGGACAAGGAGCTCTTTATTAACTGGGATGGGGAGTCACTTGTTATTAGGAAAGGGAGAGGGATGGACTGTAGCAGTGTTTTGTGAGCTCTGCTTTCTGCCCCTTCTTGTCTCCTCAGTGATAGGACGGCAGGTTGGGAGGGGGAAACCACTGCAGCTGCATTGTAAGGAAAAAATAATTGAATGTAGGTTATGATTATGGCAATTACTTTTATAATGTGAGGGATTATGCCATAACTATTATATTGCCAACAGGATTAAATTACTAACCAAATGCCACAACATTTTTTAATAATAAAAAAATCTTTGCTTGTTTTGAAGTTGACTTATTCAAAGACTATTAATACAGTGTGAAAGAACTGAGAAACTAAGGAACCTGAAATGCTGCCTGTATAGATATTGTTTGGCTCAAATTCTTGTCACTGTGACTTCAGTGAGCTGTGCCAGCTAGACACCCTCACCTCCCTTTCACCATGTAAAGCCATGTGATACTCTGGCAATTTTCAATGCTCCCTCTCTCTCCTATCAAGCAGAGAAGCTTCCACTGCTTATAATTAATAAAGAGATAATCAAAAGTTATATATGCAATGGAAAATTTTTAAAACTTCACAAGGGCACCCCATTCTGCTCATTTAAAGTCACTGAAAAGATTGGAAAGATTCAGCAGCGAAGTATTTTCATACTGTGCTCTCCTTTTACTATAGTATATACATATGTAAGATGAGGTAATGTTAAGTCACTTCTAATATGAGGTGAGTTTTGCTGAAGTTGGTGGAGTCTGCACAATATGATTTCTGCCTGTATCCATAGGAAGGTCATAGATGAGACTGTCCCATAGTACAGATATAGCCTCATATAGACTGTTCATGGTAGGAATATAAGCTAAGTTAATTATGCAGGAAGAGCAGTTTCCTTTTGTTCATCATCTGGAAAATGAGTAGAAAATTAAATTTTGGAGAGTTCAGAAATATATCACGTGTTGATCATTACCAGAAAATTAACTGGCTTCATGGAGGAACCGGCATTCTGATTCTGAAGAGAAATGCAGGTGAACAATATAATTCTATAATTACTTGTGATAATTTTTTATTAATTTTTATACATTATGCACTGAATGGTATCTTTCATTGTATGTACACTTAAGTCTTATCACACTATTGTGCTGTATGAAAATACCTACTACTACGAAAAGCTATTGGATATGTTGGGAAAGACTATATATACATTTGTAAGTCAACCATTCCTTCTTCCTTCTGAAGAACTGGAGTTATGGATAACAAGTTGAAGTCCAACAGAAACAGTGCCTTTTTTTTTTTTTGGCAGGATAAGAAACCCCTGAATGGCACATTATACCTTATTTTTTCTCTTCTCCCTCTCCCCGCCATCTTTAGCATTCAGAAAAAGAAGCAAATCTGATTTCAGGATGCTCTTACACTGAATCTTTGTCTCATAGGTGGTAGATCTGACTAGTACCACATACTAATTGTTTGACTCCATGACAGAGACAATTTGCTTTCTGGCCTTGCTATTCATACAAGGTTAAAACATTTATTTTAGGCAAAAGATGCTCTCAGTTACCTTCTGTGAGGTACCAAAGTTACTCAGTTACCAAAGTGCACTGGGCACTTTGCAAACGTTAAGAAGTTGATATTTACAGTTGGATTCATCATTTCCCTGTGGTCTCTAACTAGGCTTGCAAAGTTGTACCTCTATTCCCTAACGGCAAAACAAGTTTTAGGCTATCTTTCCATTTCCTCCCTTGGCTTATATCACTGTTGGATACAGCTCTTACGTTTAAAGTGAAACATCCTGTATTAATCTCCTATAAGGGATTTTCAGGTTTATCACTTTTGCACTAGGTCCTCACTGATAGGAACAGTTGCACAAGGAATCAACTTATTTTCTTATGTCTCCTAAGCCCTGGCATCTTATTAATTCTTTGGTTGCTGTCTTCTTTTAGAATGAAGATGAAGAGCCAGAGGTCAGTACGGGCTTAATGCATATCTGCCAGTATGTTGCAAAATGCTAAATCCACATAGCAACATATGGGCCCAACAGGCAAGTGTTACATTTCACGGACTGTACGGAGGGAATCATAACCCATGGAAAGGGGCAGACCAGATAGATGCCTGAGGGCCACACTTCAAGCTGTCAAAGTAGTTTCACCAGTTCTTGCTCTTCATCAGCTTTCCTGACCTCTATGTACCATGTGCTTAAGCACCTTAAAAGTCCCTACCAGAATATGGCTTAGGGCATTAAATTCAGGCTGTAGTGCAATGTGATCTGCTTGAAATCGCTAAAGTCAGTGATACAGATTTGTATGCACTTCTGTATGTGCCCTCTCACTGTTAATAGGTAATAAAACACTAACATTTTGTTGTGGTGAGGGCTTATTTTTGTGTGTGTGACCTTGTATTTAACTGTCATAATGACACAGGTGTAACATTTTTCAAGTTATATGAGAAGTACTGTAATACCACCTAGAGATACTGGTGTGTTCAGGAGCTCTTACAGAACAGTTTGGGTGGTTTTCTTGATGATGTGGATCCTAGAACATTAACAGGATTGAAAATAATTATTTTTCTCTTTCTTTTCTATAAACATCTTGCTGGAATTTTTGCTGGAAATTTCTGTAAGAACTTCTCATAAGCTAGGTTTGGAAGCTTTTTTGTTTTCCTCTTACACTGTAACTTCACTATAACCATTTTTTTAACGCTATCATTTTTTTCCTTTTTGCATATAAGTTTTTATGTAAGTTGATGTTGAAATCATTTTCAAAATCACAACTGGAACTTTTAACTAAGATATTTAGCTTTCAGTTTAGCCTGGCCCAAGACTGTATACATATGAGATAAAGTAGCCCAAAAAGTTAACTTCTTTTAGCTTCTCTGATGTTCAGCTGGTAACACAAATACTCTTAGCTTGCCCTAAATATGAAGCAGAACGTGTTTGCTTAAACTATATTTACAGAGGAAGGGGGGGGAAACATGTTAAGGTCAGTTACTATGGTTTACTTGATGGACTTATTAAACTGTTGTGAGTCATTTGTTTTTTGATAATCTGTTTATCACGTCTCAATTGAAACATGTTAGGGAAGCTTCTGATCTTGCCAGCTGTTAGAAGAACCAGATCTCATGAGTTTTTCTCATGATGCAATATGGGCTGTAACCTGCTTGCATGAAGTATGGTATTTGCCACGTGTCAGTAGAAGACCAATGTTTTGATTCCATCTTTAAATAATACTGTGGTGTATGTAACTCCTAACTGATGAGCCTTATTTTTATACTGAATCATTTCAGCTGGATGACATTTTTTGTTGCTTTAAAACAATATGTATTTTTATAATACATGACTATAACATAGAAAACGTATTGCAGTTCCTTTCATTATTTTGTTGCTTGATATAGTGACATGGCACTGGTGTCTAGCAAGCAAATACATTCCTGCGGTGTTTTCAAAAGCATATGAGAAACCATATGTCTTCATAGGAAAGCAGCTGTTAGCAAGCATATGCTTTGTTAGATAGAGTGACAGTTATTAAAAGAGCAAGGTATGACCATGGCTTGTCTTTTAAGTTGAATAAAACTGGCAATAAGCATCGCTTTGAATGTGTGCAGTGGTGCTGCATGGAGATATTGCCACGTAGTGTTGTAACTGGAAGGAGAAAGAGATTAACGTTCATAGTCTGCAGCTTGGAAGAGACAATATAAATCTCTGTCCTGCTTTGAGCTGTGAATGCCTCTGTAGGAGTTATAGTAACAGACAAATTAGCATAATGTAATTGGCTGGCAAGGTCAGCCCCTCTCCAGGAGCATTAGCAATGTTTACTGCAAGAAGAGACAGACCAAGTATTGTAGGGTAGTACGTTGTCTGTCCTTTTTGAAGGAAGAATAATCATTTGGACTCCTACATCAGACTGTTTAACCATATCTTATTAAAATTCAAGCTATCATATTTCTGCCTTAAAGCAAATCATCTAGAAGAACAAAAAAGAATATTCTGTACTATCACACAAATCTTCATTCTTTTTTTAATTTTTTTTTTTATACTTTGAACATTGTTGAGTTTACATCTCTCTTTTTTCTCTCTCTCTAATGAATAGTTTGTCTCTGAATGATAAACTAACATATGCATCCCTGCCAATACTTAAGAAATCTTGTTGGTAGGATTAAAGTTTCTGGTCTTACTGTATAGGGCATAATTAGTAAATCCAGAAAAACTTGTCAGCTTTCTTATTTGGATTTTTTGAAAGCATAAAACTAGGCAAAATTCTGGGCCAGCACAAGCAATCCAGCCTTACTGGCTTCAGCTTTGCAAACCCTTTCAAAACTGTGTGCCAGACACATGAGTCGGTGCCCCATGTTTTAAAGGAGACCTTGTGCTGAGTCACAAACAGCACTGGCTTTTTAGCTTTTGATCTCAAATCTGGTAATTTGTGCTAAGTATTTGAAAAGAGTTCAGGCATTCTGTTTTGAGATATTTGGGAAATGGCTCTTAGAATATCACTTAGAGGTCGCACTGCATTTTCCTGTATGCTAATTACCAGGAATGCTGAAGGTTATTCTATTTAGTACCTATCTTCAGGTTAAGTTTTTAAAATACTGTCTGTGACCAGGAGTTGCCACAGTAATTTTCCTAGAGAGCTGGCAGACAGTATGAACATACATAGAATCACCTTCAGAGTGCTATCTTACTGGAAAACCTATTTCCTTGTGCTGAGACAGTGTGATCTAATGGATTTCCAGAGCACAGTCCTTTCCATGGTCTTCTGATGATGAAGAAAAACCCAGCAACAATTCCTGGACTCCACAACGGTTGTGCTTTTTGTCCTGTGTCGTAATAACTTCCAGCCTTACATTGGTTAGGTGGGTTTACAACGAGCAGGATTGTTACTGTCTTCCAGGGTAAGATGTTCTTCTTTAATGCCAGTACACGTTTGGGAACAGGGACGTGGTGTTACTCATTCCAGTGTGGCCTTCCTGACTTTCCTCTGTCCCTCAGTTTTCAGGTATTGCGTCACTTTGGTTGTAAACATCCCATTGACGTTCTCTTTGTAGGCAAAAGCTGCTGTGTGGAGAAGAGCATTCAGGGAAAATAACATTTCTCCATGTGCACCCAGCTTGCTCCTCAAGGATGCATTCTTGCCCAATTTCTTTCATGGCTCAGCTGAAACTCTTGCGTCCCACTGCCTGTGTTTTGCCTCCTTTTATAACACTGTCTGTCCATCTGGATTACATCATTACAGGAGGACTGGTTGTATTTTACTTAGGAAAGTAAAGGAAAATGAACATTATGGCTCCTCAGGTGGAGTGAGGCCTCACCCAAGCATTTCAGAAGTGTGTGGTTCTCTAAAGGAACTGTATATAATTTCCCCAGGATGGCTCCACACAGCATTTAATTAGTGTG
This sequence comes from Anser brachyrhynchus, assembly GCF_964034855.1. NCBI lineage: Eukaryota > Metazoa > Chordata > Aves > Anseriformes > Anatidae > Anser > Anser brachyrhynchus. Next base: position 36,894,749 of record NC_137695.1, read on the forward strand.
ACTGGAAGCGTGTACATCTGGATGATTGTCTGGTAGCATTATCCAATATAGTGCAGATTGTTTGCTGTTCTCTCCATTACTCCAGTCAGAAAAGAAGATGAGCAAAAGGTGTCCTACTTTGAGAATTCAGCCCCTCCACTACCACCACCATATAATCTCAGTAAGGTTTTTAGCCGAACTTCTAAAAGGACTTTTGATTTTTAGCACACAGATTTGGTTGTACAATCAGAAGTGCTTTAATTAGATACAGTTTTCTGCAGATGATCTCTCCTTGTCTGAAGAACAGATTCTGCAGTGCTCTATGGACTTGACCGTGCAGCACTGCTTTTACTAATTTATGTCATTCTCTGCTTTCCTGTTTCTGGTCACCAAAGAGCTGTTCTTTTGTCTTGCTGTTTTGCTTAGGTATTCATAATATACCTCTTTTATGAATTGGTTGCAAGTATCTGAGTTATGATCTAGTCATATCTATGAAGCTGGAATTCAAATGCATGCTAGTCTAAAGTCCTGTGGAGGTGTGTGTGTGTTTTGTTGTTGTTTTTTCTCTCTCAAAAACCCCTTCTGCTCTGCAACTCTGCTGTATTATATTGCCTTTCTAGGTATGTTGTGTTGTCTCTAAGAGCTGTTCTCTTCTTGTCACTTCCAAATGCTCTGTAGCTGTTGAAGATTCTCATCCCGTTTTGGATGTAAGGCAGAAGAATGTAAAATAATTTGCTCAAAGTTATGCAGTAAATCTTTATTAGAATGAGGAGAAGGGTGGCTCTGCAGTTCTCGGTGTACCTGACCTGCACAGCACCTTTGGAGACTAGAGTTATATTTCTGATCTCTTTCTGTTGCCCTGAAAAGCTGTATTTCCAACCCCCCACCACTTTGTTTACCAAGCTTATTTCCTGTTTTCAGTAGCCCTTCTCTCAGCAATCCCCAGGAAGACCGAAGCTGTGTGCCTGTCTGTGGACAATCAACCCTGTTGCTTGCAGCACTCCTGTTGGTGTCTTGTTCTGCTCTTCTCAGTTGTTTTTCCTGCCTGTTTGTGGCTGCAGAAGGTAACTGCTGAATCCATGGCAGAGATGGACAAGGACAGTGTATTTTTCCTTAACCAGGCTGCAAAAAGTCACAAATCTCTTCGAGGAGAAAATGGAGAACGTAACAGTTTCTTGTAATACCTATTGCACTGTCTGTGGCCTTTGCTGTACTTACTGGACGTGAACTTTTCTTAGCTAGAAGAATGTTTAACTTTTTAACCTTCTACATAGGCAGTCTGATTGCCTACAGAGAATATTAATTTTGTCTGACTGTTTCTAACTGATGAACCTAGTTCTCTAAATTCTTTCAGTTCAAAATCTAGACTACACTAGCTCTCATCTCCTGAAACATCAGCCTAAAGTTGATTGAAACAATTGTGGATGCTGCAAACTGCATGCTTGCCTTTGTGATTGCTTCCTAGGAGGTTTGAGGAATTTGAATTTGGGGAAATTTGGGGAAACTTGATCCCAGCTTGATGCATTCATGTTCCTTGTATGATTTGCACTGATAAAAACTATTTGCTTCTTACCAGTTCACTTTCCAACCCAATCCACTGGTTAGACCTATGATCCCTTTCATGGGGCAGATGGCCCGTCTATGTGGTTTTTGGTGTTTTTTTGCACATTGGCCTTGACTCCTGGGCCTTTCCCAGTATTTTGTTTTAGTCTCTATGCAGTACTAGCCAGCCAGGCCCAACATAGCTGCCGAGTGGTTTAGGATTAAAAGAATATTTTGGAGGTGTATTTTATTACCAGGGTAGCAGCATTTCCACTTGACTTCTTAGCAGAAAAGTTAAGCCTGCTGGTTTTCTGCTTGAAACTGCCTGAATGGAAAATCACTGGTTGTTTTGTTGCTACCAGCCTTGCTCTCCTTTACCAACTGGTCTGTCTAAAAAAATGTTCTGGTTATTAAATGCAGTCAAGCAGCCACTGCTGTAACTCATGCATGATGCCAATAACTTACGCCAGTGAAATCAATGATGAGAATTTCAAAGAAGCTTTAAATAAAATATAACAAATTTAAATGCCAAAGTGCTGTCTATGTGAATTTGCTATTAACAGATTATAAATGGTTTGAATAATGTTGAAAAGCCTAGTGCCTTCAGTTAGTGGTATCAAAGGCTTGTTTAAAGCAGTTCCTGGAGGATTGCCCCCCCTGCCCCCAGCTTTCTGTTTCATGATGGATAAAAACAAAACTCCTTACAATAAAGAAAGGAAAGCCAGGTTTTCAGCTACCCTCTGACTGGCCTCCAGATCTGGCAGCTGCTTTTGGATGTCTAATTGCCTGTCCTGCAAAAGTTGACACGCACCTACTTTGAGAAGGTTCTTTGAGTACCCACTTTGTATGTGCATTCTCCGATTTACAGCAATGAAATGATAATGCTGGGAAAAAAAAATCAAAGTGGAGCATATAATACTATTTTTGATTTTTGTTTTTCCTAACAACAGCAAAACGTTTTCCTTCTTTTCTGAGTCCATAGTTCATTTACCATTAGATATGGTAAAACAGTGCAAAATAGCGGATATGACACTGGGCTGGGAGGAAAGAGCCCTTCCATTGAGTCCTGATTTTTGGCTGCACAAATCACTTTCTCTCTTTCCTCATTCCTCTTTCCTTGCTTTGTGTCTGGACTCTAAGGCTTGTGTGCAAGTGTAGTCCATCAATGTGTCTATACAGATTTCAGCACAATAAGGCCTTGATTTCAACTGAGGCCTCTAGGAATTACACCTAGTAAGTGTACTAGCAAACCTCTTTCTTCCTTTTAAAGTTTCTTAGTCGCCCTTCCCCATTTGAAATTCATGGCAAGCTCTCTTGTTTACAGCAATCTAATGAGAGCATAATTGGGTCCCCAAGATAACATTACAGATATAAGCCAGTTTTTCCTTAGACAAAGTCCTATGGAGAATGTATTTTCTTATAAACATGCTCTTTATAAAAGGGCTTGCTGTTTTGTGTTTATTGGTGTTCCATCTGCTCTAGAGAATACATTTGAGAAAAACTAGCTCCAGCATGGCATATAATGTTTCATTAGCAGGCATAACCTTGTTTATTTGCTTTTTAAAATTGTATTTAGAAAAGGAAATCAGTTTGCACCATTGACATGCTGCCAGGTTCCTGTTTATAAATGTCACAATAGGCAACTTGGAAGAAACGAAATAGTCAGTTTATGGATTTTGCATAAAGTATGACAGAAACCGTGTAGAGCCAAACAGCCAGTTGTGCTTTGCCTATTTTGCAGCCTCCCAATTAGCGGGATGGGGCGTAGTGTTAGCAGTGCAAAACACCCTGAGTGACCCGAACTGGGCTATGGACACTTAGTGTTACTGACGCTTATTTGAACAGAAGAAGCTCTTTGTGCTATGTTGCTTAAATGGCTATCTTGGGCAAGTAATTGTGTATGAAACAGGCAACCCTGAGGAAAATGCGAGATATCTGTAGGAAACTTCAAGACATAAGCATGCAATCTGATGTCATCTTTTCCCACAGAGAAGCTATTTCCTTTCAAACTCTGGTGAGACCAGTCTTCCAAAATTTCCTTCTCCTTCAAAATACATTCATTGCATTTCCTTTAGATCACTTTTTTCCTTTCCTCTAGTAAATGGTTTATCGTGGATACTTCTGGTACATGCCATATATTACTTACTGTGTATGTAAAGAAGGCCTCGTGTCAGAAGTGTAGGCTTGACAGACATGATGAAGAGGGCATGAGGAGGGTAGTGGGGGAAGAGGGGAGGGAATCCTGGAAGACAAGGGTCATCTTTCAGTATTCATTTCTACTGGTAATTAGAGGGCACCACTGAATGTCTGTAATTAGATCATGCCACAAAAATTAAGATAAAAGACCGAAAATTCTAAATCTCCTGCATTTTGTTCATAATACCAGAGGAGTCAGAGCATTTGCTTAAACCGCCAGCCAAAGTGGAGGACAGGCACGGAGGCTTAACATGCCCCTGGAAGAAATTCATACGCATTTCCCTCAGAAGGTGCAAGGAAGAGACCAGAGGAGGTAACTGTGTACTTCAGTGACCTTACTTCAGTCAGTCGTGCTGCTGCCCATGGGGCAGAGTTAAAGTGGAAAGGCACATCGGAAGTTAGTTTTGCTGCGGCCACTCTGTGCGGGGCCGTCACCTGTAAGGCAGTGGCCTTGAGAGGATTTGTAGTGCTTAAATGGGCCCTTCGGGCTTCAAGGTATAGTGGTGACTGCTGCAGCCTTAAGATGGCTTATACTTGGCTTAGCACTTCGTAGCCTATCCTGCATCTTGTGCCATGACTTTTAGCAGCACTATGTGGTTTGCTGGGGATTAGCAGGCTGAGATTTCATCTGAATCACTCAGGGTATCTTGGAAAGGCTTGCTGATCACATAATAACAGCTACTAAAAGAAATAAGGATAACAAGAATAAAAATGTTATTTATGAAGGGTTTTTTTTGGTGCTTTTTTAGTAGCAGCCATCGTGTCTACATTAAGAATAATTCATCCTAACTTAAAAGAAAAAAAGAAGTTTCCCTGCATTTTCCAGCATAGATATTTAAGATGGAATTTTACAAAGCTTCTGCCAATGCCTGTACACAAGCCTGGACTATTAATTAACATTAATTATCCACTAATGCTACAAAATACTGAAAATATATATTTTTTAAAAGGACATAGGCTGCTTAACTCCATAGATACTTTTAGAATTGTTATCTTTGTTGTCAAGATATTCTAGTCACGGTGCTCTAAAGCAGTATGTGGGCAGCGGTTAAACTCTGGTCTGTGAACTGCTGGTGGTCGAAAAGCTGTGCTAAGTCATCTGCAGCTGGTCTGTGGAACCATCTTGCCTTAATTACACAATTTATGATAAGAGTGAAGGCTGCTCTGTGAGAAATTCAGAGGGTTGACAGAGGTCTGTGATCCAAAAAATTGGAAACCAGTGGCCGAGACTGATAAGTACAGATTCAAAGCTTTATGATTTCAGTGAGAGCAATGTTTCCCTTCTTTCCCCATCTGCCTATCATTACCTGTCATTTTTGAGTAAAGAGTTTAACTTTTCTTTAAATTTTTACCCCTAAGGAGATCAGCGTGATAACATTTGACTGAGCAGTAGTGCCTGGCGTTCAAGAAGTCAGAGATGCTTTCGCCACTGCTGGCCTTTGAGTCTCCAGCATCGTGGGGGTAGCTGGCTGTATGCAGTGTGGGGGCAGCAGCGGAAAGGGACTTGAAGGCAGGGAAGACTCCTTCTGCATCCTGGGATATATCATGCCTCCCATTTTTTTCTTTTTTTTTTTTCCTTTTTTTTGAGTGCCATTTTTATCAGGTATCTGTTAAGTGAACATTTGCCCACCTTTAAAATGTTTTGAGAAATAGATTCTTTGGCATCACTTTATATTTTTGTGTGTCAGCCTTGTTCAGTGACTTCATACCTCTCACTAAGTAAGGGAGTTAAATGGATTCTAAGTCTGCAATAAGATCTTCCTAATGCTTTGTCCCTGTGCTTAATGTTACTACACAGCATTTTCCAACAGTTCTTTTGTTCTTTTTCCTGCCTTAGTGCTTTTTCTCTTTCAAGCTATACAGATGTTACAGTTTAAAAAAGGAAAAAAGTTTTGCATTTCACTCTCCAGCAAGTTTACTTTCTCCCATCTCTTGCATAATGACCTCCTCCCCCCCTTATTTTTTGTTAAATTTAAATCTTTGTAATGCACTTTCTTCTTATAATCCTTCAACTGTTTTAGTAATCTGACTGATTTTTTAATCTCTGTTTTCTTCCCTAGTTCCTCTGCTATGTTTGCTGCCATTGTGTGGGCCATGAGCTTAGTTTTGTGCTTATTGCAGTTTAGTAGTAGATGAAATACTTGTGATGGACTGGTATGAGGGTGTTTTCCTTGCATATTGATTTGAATAATGTGAAAATTAATTGGTTAGTGCCATTTTGGGGGAGATTTGATAACTTTTGTTTTGAAATGATTTTTCTCTTTTGTCAGGACAGAATTCATTGAGTCTCAATAATTTTGATAGAGAATGTATATGATTAAAATATTTTTGAGGCATGCTCTTCTTTGCCATATTTATCCTATAGTTTTCTTTATGGTACTGTCCTCCAAGTTTTTAAGCCAACAGGTTCTTCAATTGTGTGAGCAGCATGTGCAGCGGAGGAGTATATCACCACTGGCTTCCTCCCATGTTTATATTGTGGAGTTATGATCTCCATAATCAGGCAGTATGCTACTGTACACTTCTTAAAAATGCACATGTAGTTCTTACTATATCAATTTTAAAATATTTCTACATATTTGATTTCTATCTTTAAATATTTTTTCAAAGTTTTTTTTTTTCTCTTGAATTATTTGAAAAATATTTAAAATCACTGTTTGGGAAAATAGTTTTTTTTTTCTTTCAGAAAATAAAAAAGTGCAAAAAAGTGCTTCTGTTTTTGTTTAGACAAACTGTATTTTTTCTCTCATTTTTTAATGGCAAATACCGTCTGACTTTAGAATTTATATAATAGTCTGCAAAATGGTTTTTATGTGCAATTGGTTTTAGGTCACAGCTCTATTGATCTAAAAGCTCTCTCAGAACAATCCCGAATGAGTCATCAGTTTATATAGAACTGGTATTTGCAATTTTCATTAAACCTCAGTTAAAAAAGAATAGTAGGAGAACATAAGCTGGCTTCAGTTCAGGAACCAGCTCTGACAGTTTGAAAACAAAAACAGTATGAAACTCAGAAAAGTTACAATGGATAGTAAAGGGTAGATCCATTTTCTTCATCCTTTGCCTTCAGTAGACTGGGACATGTGATACAGGTGGTGCCGTGTGGCATGGATGGGTGTTTCTCTGGAAGAGCCAGGGTTCAGCAGAAATGGTGACTGTCTAGAGTCATGCGGTGTATTTCGCCTGTGTCTACAGAGCCGTCATTGCTCTGCTCTGCTTGCCAACAGGGTGTGTGTTCTTGTGGAGTGATGTGTAATTCTCTCCACGAGCACATGGAAGCATGACTTCAAGAAGTTTTTACCCTTAAAAAAAAAGAACTGCGTTGCCTATCTACAGTTAAATGGTTGCACGTGGGAGAAAATGCTTAAATGTTCTCTTGAAAGTCTCCTGACTGAAGCTCAAAGGAGAAATATTCTGAAACCGGGGAGAAGTTAAGCTGATGATGATCTATTCCCTTTCCTCTTGCACTTGGAAAGGTTGAGAATGAGTACCTTGAAGCAGTTTGTAGCTATGTCTCTCTCTTTTTTATTTATTTTTTAACATTATTTTAATCTGAACACTAAAGACTGTTGGAGAATATAATTACGGGCACATGAGCAAAGGGAACATTTCTGGAAAAGCTCTTTAGTGTCATAATCCTAGTTTCTGCTTCAGTGGGAGTGGCTGGGAACTTTGGTGAGGTATGAAACTTAGTCCTAGAGGAAATAAATTCCCCTGTATGGATCTTGAGGGTGGTGGATACCTCTCTTGTCTCTACATCTCCTGTTGTGTGGGTGGCCTGTTCCCTATGTGAATATTTGGGTCCAGTTGTAGTAGAGTGAGTGAAAATAAGCCCATATGACCTCTTCAAGGACAGTTGTGAAGGTCTCTGAGAAAATTCTGCATCTCGTATTCTCTCAGAGTATGGACAGGTCTCAGGAGTGTTAAGGCAGAGGAAGAGCTCTGTATCATGGCTCCTGTTGACTCCTCCTCCCACCTGGTGTGCTGGGAGCTCTCCGCCTTGTAGGAATTCATCTTAGCCATTGTCTCATTGGAGAAGAATGAAAAGGGGAGATAATGTGAGATGTTTTTTGTAGATCCCTGGCTGAGGTGCATGCAGAACTCCTTAAAAGTAGAACTGGAAGTAGCCTAGTCAAATAACAATTCAACTGTGATGGGAGGTAGGGGTGGCTCTGTTTCAGTCAATGTTGACGAATTTTACCTTTTTTAATAAAAGCCCAAAGTCTTGTCTCTGAGGAGCTCTTTAATATCATGTCCAGTTCCTCTAAGAGCACATGGAATGCAGCAAGGCCATTTCAGGAGTTCTGAAGACCATCTGCATCATACGTGCAACGAGCCTAGTCTTGCTGTGCAGGTGATGTAGTGTCATTCTGCATGTCATGATGCATATGGCTGGATCAGATAGACTTAGTGTCAGAGATGTTGTACATTATCTTTCTGCCATCTTTCAAAGCACAGGCCTTGCCATTTAGGTATGAACTTGCTTGAACTTCTCTGCAAATTCACAGGCATCGCACCAATGTAAATTATTCTGAGATTGCCAAATCCCTTTCTTGTGAATGTGGGAATCATACTGAGTTAGATATTTTGTTGGGAAATCTTAGGCTTTCTCTTGGCAACTCTGTAGGTACTAAGTGTAGTTCCTGCCCAACAATGGCACTGGCATTACTGAGAAGAATGGACATCGGGATGCACTGAGAGGTTTTTGCTTTGTTTTTGCTTTCCATGCATCTGAAGTTCAGCCTACTTTCTGAAGAGATAAAGTGTATTGGAAATTGTTAAAATTTTGAGACGACATTAGAAGTTTGTACATGTATGCTAGCAATAACAATGTCTTACGGGCTATCAAAATTTTTCATACCCACATAACTCAAACCCTTTACACCTTAGAGAAGTCTGGAATTATAGGAGAAAAGGGGAAAGAGAAGGAGAAGAAAATGGAAACACTGAACCTAGGAGCACAAGAATCTGATGTTAAATCTTTAAATTCTGCCTTCCATGTTCCACCAAAATCCAGCCAAAATTTGGAAAAATGCTGGGGTACTGCTCGAGTAAAGTTCACCTCAGATTTGCATCCTGTCCCTTTCCAGACATCACTGACTTATGGCACCTTCCATATTTCCTGTAAAGATCCTCCTGTGTGGCAGATCACTGCTCTGTGGCTCTTGGAAATCTGTGATGTGGAGCCTGTAATCTAGAGGAAGGGTTTCTGAATCTTAAACAGCTTCATACCAATACTTTGTCTTCATGCAGACAGCCCTCTTTGGAAGGAAGGTGTGTGCAGGCAGAAGGTGTATGCTGCCAATGGCAGGGGACAGCTGTGCAGCACTGCGGGGTAAACTCATTGTAGGCAAGTGATGCCTTTCTTCTTTGTTGATCCCCTATGCACCCAGAGGTACAAGACCTGTAAACCTCCTTTGCAATTTAATATTTATTCTAGTAAGCATACTACTGAAAACAAATAGGCAATACAGAAATATTTGGAAGAATTCAGAAACTGTGGAGGCACTGTAAAGGAGAAGTTAAGAGGGTCAACTTTGAAACGAGTAAATATCACGTATAGACAGGTTATTAATTAACATGCATTTAATATAAGGCATAAGCTCTAGGAAGTAATAATGCTAAAATATTTACTTGGAGTTGGATACATATTAGACTTGTTTTTGCAAAATTGTGTAACGATCAAAAAAGTCAGTCCAATTTTCAATCATGAACTAGATTTGGCTGTGGTTATTTATTTTATTTTTTTCAACAGAACTCTTTTTTATCAGAAAACACTAATCCATTGGAGAAGGGACTTTTATAGGAATGTGCTAGGTCAGGAAGAATTTATTGTGGGAAAGACTCAGTTTATCTAAGGTAATTCTCTCTTACGGCCTGATGGTAACGATATACTACTGGGCTACGAAAAGTTGTGGTTAAAGTCCTTGATCTGGATTCCTCTTGCAGTCCATGCTTCTAAGCAAATACTGGCTGTTCTCCTGCTGGACCTGATGCATATTATGTGAATTATTTACTAGAACAAGAACTCAGCTGGGTGAGCAGTCTGACCATGCGGCTGTAGGCAGCCCCTCTGCCTTTTTATTTAAAATCTGTCTACCTATCTTTTCTATTTAAAAATAAATAAATAAAAAAAAAAAAAAAAGAATTGGAGACAGGGAGATGGCAGCTATAGAATTCCATATTGTCCCTTTATTTATAGTCTCCTTTTCCATGCAGAAAGTCATCCAAAGAATTTATTCTTATTTTGGTTCAGAATCCAATCTTTTGTTTAGATCTGTGATTCTGTATGTTGTCTAGCTTATGTGTCCTCCACATTTGAGCAGAGCTTTGAGTTTTCTTTCTCACCAGCTTTTCTATCGTTATCCTATGTTTTGTGTGTTTCCTAAGCAAATGGGGTCCTAAACTGGAATTTTGAATAAAATTTAATTATAGTTTTCAATTTTGAGTATCGCAGTGGTCAAGAAGATGTTTTCCCTGAATCTTGGTGGCAAAGTGTGAGTGCAAAGGTGTTTTTCTTTACTTTTCCTTAGACTAGCATTAGGTTGGAATGGAAAGTTTATTTTCCTTTTGCTGCTAACAATCCACAGACTAATGCCTGATAGGAAAAAATACTCCTAAGGTTACTGTATTTTTCATATGTATACATTATGGGTTATCTCTGGCTTGAGGTTTTTGTTTGTTTTTAAATGCAGGCCAAGTCAAACTCTGTGGTTTAGCAACAGTGTGTATTGTGTATATACGGATAATAGAAGTTTTATTCCAGAGTTCCTTCCTAAGTAGCATCCTGGGCTCCCGTGGCTTGTTCACTTTATGGATATGAATTATCTGTGATATTTGTTTCCATAAGAACTTTTGAAGGGCTCCAAGTTACCTGCAGCTGAGGTTATATATGTGAAAATACAGTGGAATTATTCTAGGCCTCTGGGATATTATTGCTGTACAAAATATATGGAGGCTAATAGAAATGGCTGTTTCATGATGTGCTACGTACTGTTTGTTACTTTAGGCCTATAAAGCTTGATTTGCTTGTCAGTCTAAGCAGACCTAGTACACAGTAAACAAGCTGTGGAGTAAATCAAAGTGCCATGCACTCACCACAAAAGTAATTTTTAAACAAAATATATATCACGTTCAGTCAGAAGAATGTGTGTTAAATGTCCCCATTATAAATCACAAGTCACAATCACAGAAGAGTGATTATTCAACTTGCAGGTATTTTTCTATTTATATTGCCCAGTAAAAGTAAATAGTTATTTTTTTATTTCTTTATAGTGGTTGGTTACAAAAAGATACGTTGATTTGGGATTTGCCAGGAGTCAGTAACTTTTCATATTGTTGGTGCTTTCATATTTCTAATTGTAGCCCTATAGATCTCAAAAAGGAGAATTGGGATATATATATATATATCCCATATATATATATATACACATATATATATATATTTAGTTTCCTCCACTATCCCTCTTTTTCCTTCCTTTCACAGAATATCTCCATGCATAACACAGTTGGAGGAGCAATGGCAGGACCTGGATCTCACCAGCTGACCAATACACGGATGCCAAACCACGACACCAGCGTTGTGATTCAACAAGCCATGCCATCTCCGCAGTCCAGTTCTGTCATTACACAAGCACCTTCCACAAATCGACAGATTGGGTAAGTCCACTTCATTTTTTTCCTTTCTCCATTTTTCTGGCTTCAGCAGCTGCATGCAGGACCAGATGTTGTCCTCGTGGTTTCTAAGGAGCTTGTACTCGATCCTGTTAGCATGAAGCAAGAAACTCTGTAACATGCATTGCTGTCTGTGGGGAAATGGCCAGAATACTCCATCTACTCCAGACCTGTCACTTTGGTTTAACAGGGACAGAGTGCTGTACTTACAGGAAAGTCCTGCTTTCTCCTTCCAATTTTTTGTTTTTATCTGCTTACATTCAAAGTTCCAGTTGTTCCTATAAACGTTCTGGGAAGGCAGACGTAGGATTTCTGAAGCTGATCTTTCCACTTCCTTCTGGGTGCTCAGGGGGATTAGGCTATTTCCTAGGTACTCTGTACATCTGAGGAAGGCTACAAGACAAAATAAAAAGGTTGTTAAGATAAATGGAGTTTGGCAAAAAGACCTGTGTGAACAGTTGCTCAGTTTGTGATGGATCTGTATTTATTCCAACAGATTGACAGTATGGATACTTATTGTATTGGCTTGAATGTCAATTGTGTGCTCATGTTTGGAGAACCGCGTGTACAAAACCATACATGTTTTGTATAATCAGTTACTTCCAGCAGATGTGAGATCTTCATAAATCATGATAACTTGCTTTTAACTATACAGAAACTACATGGACAGTTTGAGGGTACAGTTTTTCATCACACAACTCTGAGAATTTGCACTTTTTTATGTACGAAAACATATGGATAAAAAGATAAATCAGTGGACTGAAAATGAAGCAGCAGTCTAGATTCATTATCTGCCGTTTGTAACTTGGTCACATCCATTATATGATAAGTGCAAAATCAGTCTCTGGCCCCGGTCATTGTCTAAATAATTGATGAGCAACTTGCAGTCTCTTCAGAGTAAGACTGAAAAGTGAAACCCTGGCACTGAAATCTCCAAATACAGTTGTTTTTGAGTTGTTTCTTTTTTTCTGATTCCCTGTGGTGTGGGCAGAATATAGGCCACAGGCTCTCCATGTCCCAGCACCCTGGCGGCAGGGATGATCTGTGGCACTGACTGCTCCAGAAATGTTATCCAGCCACACGTTCAACAAGGTTTTCATCTGCAGCCTGTTCAGGGCTCCTGGCAAAGCTCCTTTACTTCCCTTTTTCCTGATGTTTCGTGCTTGGATTATTAATATAGAAATCTGACAGCATGGGTAAGGTAAACATGTCTGATAGGTGTGTCTTTGCATGTGTTATATATTGACAGAATAGTGTTCATGGAGAATTCACATGCCATGCTGTTCACTTGTGAATCCAAGAAAATTGTTGTCTTTTGTATGTCCCATTCTGTCTGAAGTTGGGTTGAGAGGGAGCAAGGAACAAACAGTTTTTGTTTGTTTCTTTGTTTGTTTGTTTGTTTTTAGTTTTAGAAAGAAAACCAGCTAATTCCATTATTTGGATTAAGGATGATAAAACTCCTGTTCATATTGTGACTTAATAGGTTTAGGGGTAACTATGATCCTAATTAAAAACAACAACAATGACAACAAATAACCAACTTTTAATACTCAGTGGTGAGGTGCTTTATATGGGACTGTACTTGGCTTCCAAACAGTTGTTTCTATATAATGAGAAAAAAACTGCATGTGGTTTTGCAAGACCCTGCCAGTCAGGTTTTAGGTTTGCGTTGGTTCGGGGCCATGGTGATTAGAATCTCCAGAGCTGGAGGGATTGAGGATAAAAAGGCCTATTTCCTAGTCAGTGGTGAGTGCCTCATTTGGGAAACTTTGTCATGACATATCTTAATTCTCCCATGTGACCGATTCCCACAAATGTTTCCTATGTCTGAATCTAAAGCTGCTCTATTGGGAGGCAATTGTCAGCATTTTAGTCTCTGTGTGAGCTGGTGTGTGAATGAGACTTATGGTGTGACCTCCAGCATACTCTCTTCCCCATTCTTCCCTCTTCCTAGGAGGTTTTGTTTTTTTTCATGGTGTGTCCTAGGAGATAATTGCTGCATTTTGGACTTCTTCTGCTTGCCAAAGTGTTGAGCATCCTTGTTGTTTGTCGTCTTTTCCTTCGGTCTTTTCCCTGTGGTGCCTGTTTTATTTATTCAAGGAACATATCTTGTCATTTCCATTTATCTTCATCTTATCCTTCTAAACGTGCTAAGAATTGTATCCAAAAATCATTCACGAGGAATATGGGCTTGACAATGGTATTGATATTAGGCAATTGAAAATAAATTCAGATGGATTCAGAAAATGTTTATAAGTTCTGCAAAGTTTGGTGGTTTTGGTTTGGCCTTAAAAAATTGAGATATTTCAGCTTTTTAACAAGCCTAAATTCTGAGGTGCTCAAATAAGTGGTTTTGGGTTGGGCTCCCCCTCTTTTTTTAAAACATCTGATGTTGCCCCAAAGGGTAGATGAGTCTTTACCATGGAGAGTTGTGCCAGGGCATATGCCTTTTTAATGAGCAATAAAAACAGCAGAGAGCAACTGGAGCACCGAGTTCTGTAAGAGCAGGATCAAGCCCTAAAGGTTATATAGAACCATCTTGTAGCAATATTCTGATTTTTATCACAACCACAAATATTTTAGAGTCAGACTATGGCCAAGCCACCTGCAAATGTTTGTGATGGCCTTACTCCAATGAAAACAGAGAGCAGCAATGAAAGTCTTCATTGAGACCCTGCTTGTAGGCTGTGCTCCAGTAATGGAGAATGGGACCACCTGTGCCCCCACACAGTCTGCTTCATGGGAAGCAGTGGGTGAGTTCAGAGCAGCTGATGTTCCTGAGGGATGTCATTTTCCCTTCATTGCTCTCCACGCCTCTCTTTTTTTTTTTTTTCCTGTCCCTTACCCTGGCTCTGGGGAATTGCATATTAAATGAGATATTGACACAAGGCATGGGAAAACATGACAGAATGAGCACTGTTGGGCAAGCCTTACTGGCACACCGTATATACACACATTGTTTCAGGTATTAAGCTTCAGCTACTACTGAACAGGCATCCAGCCAGATTAATCAGAGAAAGGGAAGACCGTGAAGGGTATAACTTAAAAAATAGAACAGGATGCAGTCCCGCTTTCCTCTCACCATGTACCTGGTTGAGAGCAAACAGCAACATTATCATTACAGCAAACTGGCAGGTTGGTATAAAGGTCCTAGATAGTATTTATGTGGCGAGGCAGTCTCTTAACCTCCTTGCCATCCTGCGTCCCTCCCCCCTTAAGATTTTAGCATGTGGGAGGAATGCTGTAACTAGTAACTACTTGTGCTGATGACAAATCAGTTGAGGAACACTTAGCAGTGAAGGGTGTCTCTGGCTGATTAATAGCACATCATTTGGAGATAAGATACACAGAGGAGAAGCAGTAAGACATATGGAGGAAAGGGAGAAAAAATGATATAAGGCATACATTTGTCAAAGGTATAGAAAGGCAGATAAGCTGAATCAGCTCAAGATATGGGACTCTGAATTAGTGTGTACAATAGCTGTGTTTGTCTCTTTTTTTTAAATAATTCCATTTCTTTTCAGTGGCAGAGCATTCAGCAATGGATATGAAAGTTATGGTCAGAAAAATTAGTGACAACAGAGTACACTGGTTGCTTTATCTGAGTGTGCCTTTTGCTAAGTAAGATGCCTTTTTTAGACCAGCGAAGACTTTCTAGGTGGTGGCAGCCTAACAGCTCAGCTGTCCTGGAGAAAGTAAACTGCTGCTGTTTTTCAAGCTAGTAGCAGACACAACAACTAGTAGTCGTTCCTGCTCAAAACTCACTGGTACAGCTCTGTAGCTGAATGGGAACACAGGAGGATTCACAGTTGTCACCGGTCCAGCAAGTTGTTAACACTGTACTAAATGCAGAGGGAGATGTGAGTCCAGTTTCAGTGAACTCAGACTCCAAAGTGGACATAGAGGCTTAACCATGTGATGTAGATTATCTCTTTTCAAAGTGTTGTAGAGCATTTTAATCAAGATAAGATGGTCTTTTGGCACAGCATCAGAAGGAAAAAATTGCAACCACATTTGGTGAAATACAAGCAGGTAGGAGAAGGCAACAAGAGGAATCTGGGAGATGTCTCTGGTTCCTTTATGTGCTGAAGAATCATGGTATTGATGGGAGGGCAGCCTTGCAGTCCCCACATGCAGCACTGATTTTAACACCTATGCATTTCCTTCTTGTTCCTCTCTCTTCCCACTCATGCTGCCATATATCTTTCTTCATTTCCAGTTCATAATCCTAGGAAACCTGGGATAAAAGCCTCCATTCCATCTCATGTATTTGAACTGAGGCACAACAGTATACTGTGAGATGAGCAGAAATACAGTGAGAGATGAGATATTGAATGTTCTCTCAGTTACTTGAGCAGGCCCATTCTGTAGCTTTGGTTGTGCAAAATGTAAGAACATCCAGCTTCCAGATAACTGAAAGGAGAGGAAAAGTGGGGAGGGAGAACATCTGACAGTGTCGTTCTGTCTGAGTATATATTTTTTTTTCTGTCGTTGTACTCAGTGTTGGAGCTAAGTTCCCTATTTTATGCTCCTGCTTCTTTTTATTCTGTTTGTTTATGCTAAGACACATTTTTTCTAGTTCCTTCTACTACACTGACCTCAGTCAACCTTAATGTGGAATCCCATCCCACAACATGTGCACAATAGCCACAAAATTGTGAAGCTCAGGTGAATTGCTTCGGAAGTCATTACAAGTAAGCCATTCACAGAAACAAGTTGTCTCATAGCTCAAGGCTAGTCAACAGTGATGAGAGAGAAAACGTAGTCTGATGGATGGATCCTTTCTAGCCATTTCTTCCCTTTTAGTCAGCCACTGCCCTGATCCACACGTTTACCTGCATGCTGAACTGTGCTGGTCTGTGTGTGATGTTCGGAAGCTCTGTCTGCTCATCAGCTTATCCTGCTGTTGTTTGCATCAACATGTTCAGGATCTGCTGACTTGGTCTCTCCTGACATTGCTGAGTCAGGTGAAAAAAAAACAAAAGAAACAGCACCAGTCTGTGTTTGAGACACAGCACAAAGGGGTGATTGTTAATTACATCTCTCTTGTATCCCAAACCACATACTCCAATGTCCTCCCAAAAACTGTTTCTTGCTGTAAGGTCCAGCAGAGGTTGGAAGTACTGACATATATCAAGATGACTTTCAGGGGACTGAAAGGAGGATCATTAGCTATGTAATAAATAGCCTGTCAACCAGGAGAAAGTTTAGTATGTTTGTTATCTGGCTGTTGAAGTCAACAGTTATCCCAAAAGTCACATGCTTGTTATACATGTTGTTTAAATTTATTAATGAATGAAGCATTGCATGCCTCATACTTTCTATTTAGCAAAAGGTCTAAGCTTATTAGAAATGTTGCTTGTTCACAGCAACAACTACAACAACTGTGCCAGGGATATTGTGTGACTCCCTGGCTACTGACTCAGTATTGTCATCTGTTGCTGTGAAGAGAAGCTAGCCAACTCCCACTCCCGATGGTTGTTTCAGGCAGGTAGTGATGGCACACTCCAGAATACTCTCATATAATCATTTTATAAGAAATAGATCATGAAGGTTTGTCCCACCCAATAACTATAGGAGAACAAGGTCAAAAAAGCCTACTGCACCAATAACTGTGTCTGAACAGAAATGCCCAGCGTTCATAGGCATAGTTTGGCTCTCACCTCAGAGTAAATCATGAATAGGACTTAAATATGATATACAGAACTTGCAGAATACAGCACTGATTGCTTAATTTTAGTGGTTAGTATCTGTTACGTACCTCCACTGTGTATATATATACTATAGACAGTGTATAAATCTTCTTTAAAGGTGTCATCAAAATTTATAGCATGAGCTTCTGATTTATATGACTCTTTGAACTGAAACAGATGTAAAATCATTTTCGGATGGAAGAGGATCTCAGAGTTGCAGTGGGTTTGGTGCAACAGATTAAGCTTTGCTAGAACAGAAATGATCATTAGAGTTCTGCACAGCTGAATCATAGCTCTGCTCTTTATCACAGGTTTGCACTTAACATGCCCTGATGCGTGGTTCCATTATGTGTTTTATCCAAGTGTCAGCCTGTTTGACAGGTAACTAAGCTGCAATAAAACACTAACTCAAACAATATAGACCTTGTTTGGTGTAAGGTTTTCTCTTCTTTTTATTTAAGAGAATAATTTGCAGGTTCCAGAGGAAGAACTGACTTCAGAGATACTGCCTCGTGCCATGTCATTTCAGAGAAAGGGCTTAAATGTTTGGCATGATGGCACAATGGCTGTAATGAGTGACTAGAAAGTGAAGAGCTTAACGTGAGAAGAGCTGTGATAAAAATGTCACTGCTCACAAACAGGTTATAGTTGTATCTGTTTCAATAAGGGAATTGGCATCAATGTGGTGAACAGAAACCACCTCTTTTTTTGCATGGTTTCTCTTGTCAGTATATTTTTGAATACTTTCAAAGGGTGTAAAAACAGTAAAGCATTAATAACTTTTATTTTTTTTAAGCTGGTACTTGGCTGAAAAGCAATGACAATACTTCAGAGAAAAGCACCTGCAGGAAAAAAAAAAAAAAAAAACAGAAATTATAGACTATGTATAAAGTATACAGATCCTATTTTACCACTTGTAAACATAGGCCTCCCTATTAATTGATGAGTTGAGTTTAGAAATCAATGGCATGGTATGGTCCCATGTAAGGCATATATACTGTTTTGGCTATACTTGTGGACAAGCCAAATATGCATTTGAAACAAACAAACAAATGTAAATCAAAATCATAGATCTAAGATGATGGTATTACCAAAATGACTTCTTTTAAGCAAATGAAATGACACTTGATTTAGAGGGAAAAATCATTTAAATCAATCTGTCATTTTGGAGAAAAATTCCACATGATAAATCACATATATATATTTATCAGTGTTTAGTAGTGAACTGCTCAGACCAGCAAGGAACTGCTGATTAGGCAGAACCAGCAGGTAGACTGAGAAGTGTTCACTTCGAGTGCAGGAAGAGTGCTCCTTGGAAGAAGGAACGATTTAGGGAATGTGCTTCAGAAACATTTACTGTTATGAGCATCTGTATTCTGCCAACAGAGACCTTTATTCTGAGCTCGTATAAATGAAGTGGAATTTTGCCAGTAAAAGAAGGGAGTTGTGTTAGTCCAGTTGTAGGATCCAGGTCCTAATTGGTTTATGAAATGAAGGGGGCAATCTTTGAGCTATTACCAGCTTCCTCTGCTGCAAGTGAAGTGAATCACAGCTGTTCTGATAGGGTCTATAAAAACTTGGCAAGGTAATAAAATGTTTTCAGTGGACAATTCTCCAAATGAGTGAAATTTAAATCTCTGGCTTATTTGACAGTCTTAAGAGAATTGTATATACTTCCTGGGGAATTCTGATTTATATTTATAGTACTTTTATCTAGTTCATTAACCATAGCATCCAGGCTGACCAGTGCTGTTAAGTGTAAGGACTCAGAGTAACATTCTTTTATTTTTTTTTTTAACCCTACAAATTGAAACACAGTGTGTAAAAATGAAACGTGATATAAAGAAAAAGTTGTGCCTTTTTTTGTTTGTTTGTTTGTTTTAACCTTTCCTTGCTTATGTCTTTGTACTTTGTGACACCATCTCTTGCCTTTTTTTTTCTTTTGAAATTAAAAAAGAATAAAAAATAAAAAAGGCACAGTTAGCATGAAATGGTCCTAGACAATTTTTTTTCTAGTGTTTCTAGCCCCATGAAAATGGTAACTTTGGGGCTTTTTAAACTCTCTTCAAACAACTTGCAGTTTTCTGGAGCTGATCAGGTATCAGATACATCAATCCTTACTTTTTAGTAAGGCTACTGTTCTGAACCATTTGTTCAGCTCATGAAGGGTTTGAGAGTGATTATGTACATCTAATAGTAAAAGACACTATCCCCTAAAGTTGCCTGGCACAGACTGAAGTTCAAGCTGATGTTTTTCATATTGTATATGTTGAGGGATTCACAATTTTCCATGAGGATTGTTCAGAGGTTGTTTAGAATTCTGCATTACTTCTCAGCTTTGTCAGCATTAAAAAATATTTAGGGAATGGATGTCTTTAAATATATATTATATATATATATATATATAATAAATATGTATATATATTATTCCCAGAAATGTCTGTAATTTCCCAGGCAAAGATAAAATGACCCCAGCTTTGAAAGTAAGGTGACCAAAAAATAACACAAATAGAGAACATAATTTGAAGTTCCTTAAAGAATAAAGAATTGGGTTTCCAGGTTGGTCTTATATCAGCTGTCTGGGATTGGAGCTTATGCTTTTGTGAGCATCTGCTTTCATATCTGTAGCTGGGAATTTATACAGCATATACATTGAAGCTTCTGCCTGTATATCAGTCCTCATATGCCAGGTGTTGCTTTCACATCTTAAGATTGCTGGTGTCTAGAGAGCAATCATGCCACTGCACTTGAGCTGCAGGGTGCTGTCTGGGGGGGCCTCTGTTCTTAAAGAAATGCAACTGGGAAGAAAGTGAGTATCTGACTTTCCTTTCTGACAGGTGGTTTCTCATAATGGGTGTTCCTGGCCTGGAACATGCTATAAGGTTGTTCAATGTATTACACTGGAAGAAACTTAAGACATGCACATATCTGAATGGTGCTGTCCTGGAGCATCTGGACAGAGCTGCACGCAGAAAGCTTCCCTGATGTACTCATGGGCAAAGCTTGGGCTCTCACCAAGTGTTTCTGCACTATTGCTGGCAACTGCCACTGGAGAGATAAACTGCTGACTTAATATGCCTAAAGGAATCTCTCCTTGGATATGCTGGATTTCATTAATTCATTATCACTGCAAGGTGCTGATGTAACTTCTTGGGGAAGCACATATAAATGAGCATTCGGAAAGTGACGAAAGGCAGCGATACTCTTCAGGTATTCAGTCAAACAAGAAACTGTTAAACTCAACAGGCTGTAATGGCTGGCTGGCTTGGTTTGAAATAGTGATACAACATTTGAAGAAATGAACTGGGACTGATAAAAAAATTAGAATAATTTTGATCCAATTTCCTATTATTTCTCTCGCAGAATACTCTCAATCTGTTCTTGTTTCAAGTGGTTCCATTTGCCTGAGGTTACATGGCACAGGTATTAAACGAAGTCTGTACTGAAGATACGTGATCAGTACAAGTAAAATCGGAGATGGTTAATATGTATACCAAATTGAAGGGTCTTGTGCAAAACTTTACCTCCTTACAATTAATTTCTTTTTTAGCCTGTTTTAGTTTCTTCTTTTCTGTAGTCCATCCCAGGCTCACAGAGGAAGGAGACCTAGAATGTCTTTGAATTGTTTGTGACCTGTGGGGAAATAAAATAGGAAGCAGAACAATATTTCTACCGTGAAGTAGCAAAGAAAACTGGAAGAAAGCAGCCAGTGAGTTCATTTTGTGCCATACTAAATGGATGTGGAGAAAGATATGGATTCTGGGCTCCATGACAGGGAAGAAAATTCGTACTTGCTTCCAACTTTTCCCCTGGCCTCTATATAGTTCTATTGTTCCAATAAGAAATTTGTGACTCAAAGGATTTATTCAAAATCTATATAAAACATAATAAGCAAAGTTTATTCCAGAAGCCATCAAGTGAAACTATATTTCTCTGTGGGGAGAGCTGGGGTCCCTTCCAGTCTGGTCTTTTTCTGTACACAGCCTAGTAGCATGGATCTTTCTGTTGCACGTTAATGCGACATGAAGGGTTGTGGGGCCCTAACTCCTATAAAGCAAATTCTAGAAACAATACTGGACCCAAGCAGAACCCATAAATGCAGGGAGAAGGAAAAACCTATATATAAAAGAAAACGGGCTGAGAACAAAAAAAAAAAAAAGAAAGAAAGAAAAAGAAAAAGCAATTTAAACCTCAAGGGGAAAAAGTCAATTTTTGTTTTGAAGGAAATGTCCTTGGAAATATTCAGTTTTCCTTATGACCAAGTTGGGAAGCTGCTAAGATGTGCCCTTGAAGACAGTGTAAATGACTTCAAGCCAAAAAACTATTCCACGTTGACAATAAAAACCTACCACTGAGGTATGCATTTCCTTCTTGCTCCTTCTGCTTGCCCATTATATGAACAGGAAAATAGAGACACCCCTGCCATGTTTACAGGCCCTGCCTTGTTATTTGTATGATGGACAGAGAGCTGAAAGCTGTATTGCCAACACTGCTTATTGGAAAAACCTGGAACTAATTAAGGGACTTTGGTAGTGCTCGTGTGTTCACTGGTGGAAATTACTTGACAGAACAGTTCTACCAGCGAAGAACAGTGCTCAGTAATAGAACTAGAGAAAAATGACAAAAGCAACAACAGCTTTGGGGCATTAGGATGAAAAATAATAACTTGAAAGAATTTATGACATTGGTTTTGAATTTATTTATTTTTTTTGTCTTCCAGTGGGTATAAGACAATGTAATTCATCTGAACTAGATGATGACTTGCAATATTTTTACTTGTTAATGGTTTACTTTCTTGAATGAAACTTGTGAATTGCAGTGGAAGTTTCAGTTGAGTAATTTTCAGTATTGGGTTATATCATTTTATTACTGGGTCTGCTGAGTGTTCCTTTCTGTGATGTTTTCTTCAAGCAACTATGAGCACTGCGTATCCTTTTCATCCTACTTTTTTCAAAATCCATGCTGTGCATTCCAAAAATAAGAAAACAAGCTATGCAGGTGAAGGGACTTTAGTATTTTTGTTGCTCCTTTTCTCCCTACAGTTCTTCTGAGCTGTCTGTTTAATTCTGAACTCTAGCGGAGCTGCTCCCACCAGCTGGTGTAGGTCTTTGTTTACAAGTTGGGTCACAGGACACGAGGTGAGAATACAAACTCCTATTGTACAGTGCCTTCCTTATTGTTGCTGAGATGTGATGTGGTTTGCTGGATGGGAAGCGGCAGTAATGTTGTTTCACTCCAAAAGGGCATATGGCACAATGTGGTGCAACAGAGAGGAGAGTTGATGAGTAAATGATGAGTCATTGTCATTAAGGCAACACAGTGTATTATCACAAAATAAAAATAAAATCTGAAATCAGTAGAAGGTCAGTGTCTGAAGATTTCAGGCTTTGTTGTAATTTCTGTTTGCATTTGCTTCTGTGACATGTAGTGTGTCCTGGGTGCATTCTCTGTTACAACATTTGATGTGACAGTATAAAGTGTACGTATGTACACATATTCATGCAGGTTTTTTAGGATACATGAACATTTAAGGTTGCTCCTAGATGCTCTCTTCCCCTCCAGTTCTCTAGTTTTGCAGAGTTTCAAGAGGTCTTCTCGTGATCTTCTACTGCAAGTTGTGATATTTTCTCCCAGTTCAATGGTGGCTCCAGGGTTCAGATTTGCAGCCTCAAAATGAACTAGACTAAATGGCTGTTACTGTCAAGAATAAAGCTGTGTACTGTAACTGAGAGTAATCAGTTTGGATCACATTCGCAGATTCTTTGTATTAGCTTTATCAGATCGGGCCATCAGAGAGCAGATAGACAGGTAAGACCGAAAGACCTCTGAACCCAATTAAAGTTGTACCACAAAGAAATCAAATTCATGTGGTTTACATTTCAGAAAGTTACATTTAGTGGGCTGTACTTACTTTTATTCTGTAACCTAATGCAGACCATGTGAACATTTGAAACGCTTTTAACAGTTAAACCAGCTCAAATAACACAGAACCAGAGCAGCAATAAAGAATGAATTAAGACTGATTGCAACTACAGCCAATTTTTTTTCTCTTAAAGAAATATAAATGAGTGATATATTTAAAAACTACCTTATATACAGTAATTTTGTCCTCAGCTTTTAGCACTACAATAGCCGTTCTCTTATCGTTTAAAATAAATGTTTTGTTTAAAAAGCAATTCTAAACCCACAGACTTTTATTTGTGGTGTTTCAGGGTGAGTTTGGATGTACTGTGGAACCCCTGATATTCCCACTGATGCGCATAGTTTGGGTATTGGTCATACAGCTCTGAGATAATCCTTAGGAGCTGACATTTAAAATACTTGGCACAACAAGAGCACGAGTATGTGAGGATAAGAAAATAGGTGCTTTATTTGCAGTCCCTTTTCTTAAAACTAATAGATGTACATGCAGATTTTCATTCATGAACACTCTTAGCTTGCTGACAGTAGATAGGCCTTATGTGTGGAGCAAACAGACATTGAGCTGGTGCAGATTGCTGTGCGTTCACTTTCTCTATTTTCTGAACAAAGAGTTCTGAAGCCTTCAGAATATCTGGGTAGAGGTGGACAGTGCCAAATGTGCCTAAACACTGCATCTAACTTCAGAAGAATGATACAGCTTACATACAGAGGGAGTAAAATGACTGGCTTCGTTAGCACCCAGATCATTCGGTGTATCAGTTTTCTCATTGTTTGCTCCGTAACAACAATTTTCCAGGACATTGGGAGGTCTTCCTGGCATTGAGGAAAGAGCTCAAGCCAACAGCTCTTGTCTGTGTTATATTCTGTCCTGGAGGAAGAACTTCCTAGGGCCCCAACCCTTTCCCTGTATCTCCAAGAGGCTGAAACGCAACCCCCGTGCCATTCTGCTTTTTGGCACAGAGCCACCTGGCTATCAGCAACCGAGCCCGGCTTCCTGCAACTGCTGTCCTGAGTGGATAAAGCTCGTTTCCCCCAGCAGCTGTCCTGATGTGTCTACACAGCGGCTTTCCTCACTGCTCCTTGTGCAGAGCTGGCCACTCCGTTTTCTTTGCTGTCCCCCTTTCCCAGAAGCTTTTGGGGCTGCTGTGGCAGAGCATGTTCGGGCATGGGGCTCTCAATTTGGCCTCGTTGAAACCTAATGCTGTGCATCACCGAGACTTTTTTGTGACTGGTGTTCTTTCCACGGGACACAGAAAGCAATCAGCATTCAAAAGCACTCCTCCCCTCCCTGGGGGTGAACAGCTTGAAGATCTGCTGTCATGCGTGCTTTCCAGAAGCAGACAATTAGAGAGGAAAGATCTGTGCTGATTTTTGTTATTAATTTATTATTATTATTATTATTATTATTTTAATCTCAACTGAAAGTGTTGCAAAGTATTTTTTTTCTTTTCTTTAAAGAAATGTCCCCTATATCACCATTCCCAATCAGTGGCCAATGTGCTGCTCCTGAAAGGCAAACTATTTCAGAGTGTTAATGTGGGGAGTTTGGGCTGCTGTTGCTGCTTCTCAGAAGTGATGGGACTGGAAGAAAATCTCTATCTGCGCGGAAAAGATACACAGACACTGTTCTACTGTATGGGCACCAAAAATGTTAGAGTGGAGGGGGGCCTACTGCTGCTCTCTCACTTTTGTTTAATACTGGGCTTGGCAGGTAGTTCAGGATGCTTGCACTGATTCCATGGAAGCAGTATTTCAGTCTCAGAAAATATTCTTTTTTTAGTTGCTGTTATTCTTGTTGACTTGTTTGTTTGAATCTTTTTCTTTTCTTTTCTTTTTTTTCCTCTTCTTAGAGAATTGTAGGGTCATGTAAAGATTTTTCTCTGTCTGTAAGGATTTCAAAGATATTGAAAATGGGAGATAAACCTTCAGGTAACTAGTAGCCATTCTAATTTTATTCCCTTTATTGGTAACATGAAGAACAACAGGGTTACTTTGAAAAAAAAAGAAAGGTGTGTTTTGTAAAGCAGTTTGTGCCAGTTATTTTCTTTCTGAAAATAATGAAATTAATGAAAGGTTCTAAAGTCTGTTTTACGCTTGCATTGATACATAAACAAATGACTCTTCACAGTGTCCATATAAAGCAGATAGAATAGTGGAAGTGAGGCTGGATTCAGGCCCAGAGCATTGAAATGAGAAGGCCACACAACTAGCCATTCAAGTAGCCAACAGCAAAGTGGCACTGCAGCGTTCCAGCCTGTATTTATAAGCTCTGCATCCGTTGTCCTATGGCTCTTTCTGAGCACGATCGCTTCTCATACACTCACGCTGGTTTACTATTTCTGTTCAGCACAGAAATAGACAATGGACCACATTCAATCCCATTGTTTTTTGTGCGGGCTGACTTTGGCTGATTTCGTTGAAATATATTGGCAATTTTACTTATCCAAATATAATAATAAATAGTGAGAACTTAAATGATTGATAGCAGTTCTCATTGAAACACTTACAGTGTTAGGAATTAGTGTGTTTTCTCCCTCCTTACAATGATCCAAAATTCAAGACTGTGACAAAGAACGAGCACGAGGGAGGATCTGGCTCGTGCCTTCCTTTTCAGCAGATGCATCCTTGGGGATAATTTAAATATCATATTTCAGCCTTGTTTTGCACACAGAGTGCATTGGAAAGTAACTGCTGTTTTTGTATCGAAGGCAGGGGGTACGGTGGGAGAATAGTTTTGCTAATCCTTCATTTCAGTCTAGCTGAAGCTTCCTATGTCCATGGGCCCAGAAAGTACTGTTGCCTGGTTCCCACACTGAATGGCTTGGCTCTCTGGGAAATCTTTGAACTGCATCTCTTTCAGCACCTCTCTGACAGTGCCTTCTGGCAAGTTGTCCTGACCGAGACCTAATGCATTAGGAACATTGCAATGGGACGTGCAGGTTCCTATGAAAGAAGGAGGCTTCCTTCTCGCCTGGATGCCTGAGCTCAGTGTCTGACTTTATGTGGAGGGAGTGGTGATAGGGTGGAGGGTGAGAACCGATAAATGCGTTGACTGTGAAACATTTGGAAACACTTGAGCATGAGCACTTTTCCATTCTTGCCCATCTGCTGTGTTCTCTGAGTGCAGAGAAGTGATGGGTGAAAGGCTGAGAGCAACTCCTGAAGTTTCCACTTAGCAAAGATGAAGAGACAGCTCCAGGGAAAGCCCAAAGAAAATATTTTTCAGCTTTTTTCCCTTCATTTTCTCTCCCCTTTTTTGAGCTTAGTTATCACTCTGTCTTGTGAAAAGAAGTTTGGTCTCATTGTTCTTTCCTTCTCCCAACGTAAATCTCTTTACTCCAAGGTGAGCGTGTCAGTCCCCTGTACTTCCAGTGCATGGGACCTGTGGCTCCTTGACACTTGAAGCTGTGCTTCCCCACCATCCTTCCTGAGGGACACAAAGGAAGACCACACTTTCCTGCTGGGCACCAGTGAAGAGTCAGCCTTGCAGCTTTCCCTTCTCAGGAGCTGGTGCTAGGCACAGAGCATGGGCTGACTTCTTGCCCTAGTTTGAAAGGAGTGAAGTGCAGCTGTCAATGTCTGGCTTTCATACCCAGTGAATTCGTCTTACTGCAGAGGTTATAAGTTCACAGAATCCAAACAAAGCTGTCAGGTAATGTGTTCACTTCTACTTTGCTATTTTTTTCTTTCTTTCCTTTTATTTATTTATTTTTTGATTTGTCCTTTCACCCATCTTTAAAAAATAAAGTGTGCTTAACAAAGCAAGTGCTAGACAGCAATGTTGCATCACTCTGTAGTCTCCTAGTGTCGTAATGTGCTGCAGTCACGGACAGGCAGATACAGGCTTTTAGAGTCCCTCAGGGATGGAGGGAGGGCTGCACGGAGAACCAGGTCTCTACTCTGTAGTACAAAAACAAAGCCCCCAGAAACCTTAATGTACAAGAGGTTCAGTAATTTCTACCTGAGATGAATTTGGAGTAGGCAGCAGATAGAAGACTTCACTTCAACGTCTTACTGAAATCCAGGGTTTGTACCAGTGCAATATATTCCATCTGTCCCAAGCCTAATGTGCACAGTCAGCAGTGAGATTCACTCCAAGCATGGGTGGGGAACTTGAACCCCTTGACCTGCTGGCCCAGAGAGAAGAGTGCAACCAAGTCACTCTGACAATAAACAGAGAAACTATTAATAAGATTAAGTCTCTGGCACAAGCACTCCCAGCATCTGTTTTAGACAGAAAGAGGGTGCCTGGTGAAAAGAGCGTAGTGGTGACAAAGGGTTAAACAAATGTGGACTGGGCAGGATCCTGCTACGTGATTCTTTTCCATTGTTTGCTGATGAGGTGCAGACGCTTGGCTGTGTGGAGGGAGAAGTCTTTAAGCGGACCCAGAATCTGGGAATACACTGCTTTAAATGGGGAAAGCTGATCTTTAGAGATACCTTCCTCTGCCACTTCATTTTTGAATACTTCAAAGCATCCATATTTTATGTAATATCAATTTTAATGTCAACAGAAGCTTGATCACAGAACTTCTAAAGTGAATCTGCAGTAAGAGGAGGAGTAGGGGACAGTGCAATCTGCTTAGACTACTAAAGTAGTCCCCAAGAAAACAGGTGTGGGAGGGACTGGCAGCCACCGAGCTAGAGGCTGGCAAGGCAAATAGGTGCTAAAGAAGGTTCTCAAGGTAGTGTAAATACTGTGCAGACTGGGACCTGTCTGACTGGGGGCATCTTTGAAAGGGTGCCTGCTAGGAGGGGATTGGGACAATACCTGTTGGCACAGAGCCCTTGGTTTTGTTCCCAGAATAAGCAGCCTGCTATTCCACGTCTAATACTGGAAGCTGTGAAGGGCACAGAGTTACAGCTTGTTCCTCAGAGGTGAAATCTGCTCTCCTTATAATGCTACACTTTCCTAGAGGGACACCCAGTAAAATGGACTGGGTGACCAGCAAAGGCACTCTGACAGCCAGCATGTCTGAAAGGTCAGATTAGATTGAACACTTAGTTTTTATCCATTAACAGAAGCTAATAAATCAGGGAGACCCGCAATGGCCATGGAATAACCATGTCTTTGTAATATAACCACATTTTAAACCAGATTGAAAGGGCTTCAGGAAATCTGAGGGCTCTAGATAATACTCTAGATAATTTGAGAGCTGCTTTTCAATGACCTGTTTGATAACCTTCCCCACATAAGGATGTTTACAGGCTGGGTGGCAGCTAAGATGTTTAGTTATGCTGAGATGACAACTTTATGAGGTAAGAAAAATAGCGCAGCATTTTATTGTTGTTGTCGGATGTGGGTGCAGCTTTGAAAGGTTGCTGCAGCCCTTCTGTCAATAGGATTTTTTGGAAATAATGATTTTCTGGTTAGGCCCCAGGCTGCATTAATCCTTCGGAGGGTGTTATTCTTCATTTGTTGTTAATAGCTTGTTAAAAAACAAAAAGACGTGAAGTATTCTTGGAGCACTCTCTTCTAGTAGCCTAGAAAGTACACCAGGTGGAAGTTATTTTAGAAAGGTTTTACTTCGAAAAGTAAAAAAAAAAAAAAAAAAAAAGTAAAAAAAAAAAGTAAAAGCTTCAGGACAATCCAGTGTTTTTGTTTAGTTTGTCCCTGCTTGTTGAAGCTGGATATTTTCCGGATATGGCATAATGGATTTATTCTCCTTTGTCTTGAGATTAGTATTCTTGTATTCTAATTAGAACCTCAAGTTGGCTGATATGAGAGCATATGCACTGCTTTTCTGTAGTCTCTAAATACCTTTTCAGCCGCCCTTTGAGGCCATTACAGACTATCCATTAAAGGCCATGGAATTCAGTGGACTCTTTCCATTAGGGGGAAGTAGAAGGGAGTTCTTGCTGATCTATGGGGAAAACCTAATTCTCCCCCTTTTCAAAACACTTAATCTAAATTGAATATTCTGCATGGATATGCCTCCAACGTCTGCAGGGGTAGTGTCACAATCATATACAACAAGTCTGACTTGCCTCATGGAAGGAGAGTGGTTAAGGAAGTGTATTACTTTCATTTTACTTCTGTTATACAGGCAGTATGCACACAAGCAGTATTTCATAACTTTTATTAATGGAAAGGAATTAGGATGGAAAGATTTCTCAATCTAGCCCAGTCTAGCGAAAACAAGGAAAACATACACAAAAAGGATGATGAATGAATAGTTACCTTCTAAAGAGATAGAAGAAAGCATGTGATAGAGAGATTGAAGACAAGGGAGAGGATTGTAGGCTTGTACTTTTCTTGATAGGAAACTCATTTTTCAAGTATTTTGCAAAGAATGGAGTCTTGATTTAAAGTCTTTTAAGGGCTACTGTAATAGAAATAATTAAACGGAAGAAGAAAAGAAAAGTGAAACATAATACTTCAAAAGAAAAATCAGTGTTTGCAGCATTTGTGAATGTCTGATTCAACAGGATGTTCACGACTTTATTTTAACTGAAAAAGAAAAAAAGAGAAATAAAATGAAAATCTTCCTGTACTTCAATGTGTTCAACTCGTTTAAAATAAATCTAATGTTTATTAGCTTTTGTTTTATCTTGATTTTGGAAAGTTAAAGGAAATGACTTTTAGTTATGTTTCTTTTGTGTATTAGAATTCTGTTGCCTTTACAAAACATTTCTTATAGTTAACTCCCATTTCAATTTCTTTTTCTGCAAATTATAATGTCTGGAGAAAGTCTAGTATAAGCATCCTGATTTTTCTCACTCTGTTTAAAGCACTTTCTGCAGTATATTTTAGCTTTCAGTAAATTCATAGTACATTATTTTAGACATGTTTACATACTACTATCATTCTTCTTTATTTCTGTAACAAAGAACTATATATTCAGAAAAAAAAAATCTGATGTTTAATTACATCAAATGTTCAAGACATAGTATCAGGCGAACCTATGTACTTTCTGCTCCTGTATTACCCAAATTCCTTTTAAAATTCCTGTAAGGTGAGGGAGTATTTCTTTCCTTATTTCACAGTTGGTGAACTGAGGCTAAGAGAGGCTGAGAAATTTCCCAAAGAAAGAAATAAAGAAAATCAGTGGTGAACAAGAAAAAAAGGAAAAAAAAGAAAAAAAAAAGAAAAGAAAGAAATAGAAATAAAAGAAAAGAAAGAAAATAAAAGAAAGAAAAGAAAAAAAAGAAAAAAGAAAAAAAGAAAATAAATCGGTGAACAAGAAACCAAAGTGAACTTTCCTTGGTCCCAGGCTGGCACTTTAATAATTTCTAACATTGCTCTCTGTCTGACGTCCAATATCCACTTGATTTGTTCTGTTCTTTCATAGATTTTCTGTACTTATAGCCAGAACTTAGATATTTTCCATGTTTTCAGTATCTCGTCTTTAAAGAACTTGATGAAGTCTTCTGTTTTTATTCATCAGTGAATGATAGAGGGCAGTGTTAGAAGTAGCAGCCATTTTCCTATTTTAACCTTCTTATCTTGGGGACTTCTCTTTACCAAAAACAGGAGGTTTCTGGAATATGCCTTTTGGTGTTCAGACTTAAGATCAACTTTTGGAGGATTAAGCTATTAAACAATTGAAATCCACGTGACCAGAAGTACTTTTGTCTCCTGTTGTTATAACTGGACTCAGGTGCTGTTATTTATTCTAGAGGAGCCCAGCTGTATTAGGTGGAGGTACACCTGTAACCCAACAGAAATTCCATTTGGCTCCAAAGAGGATCTGGCTCATAAACTAGATTGGTTGCTTGTGCATATCTAGGGCTGATTCTGGTCTTATATTTTTTCTAGTTCATGTATTTTTTTTATGCTTCCAAAATTCATAGTATATGATGTTGACCAGCACCTGATGTATGTCTGTCCCATAGAGAATGGCTTTTGAATGCAAGCCCAAAGACCCCATGTCTTCATTCCATCATCCTTTCTTTCTCGTAGTCTTCAATCTTAGCCTAAAAATCTGTATTTGTTCTTCCAAACATGTTCTCTATGTCCTCAACTTTATCTGTGACTTAGTCAGACTGTTGCTGAGAATGGAAACTCTAGCTCAGATTGCATTTTCTTCCATAATGCTGTGGCTTGTTAGGACCTAGAATTTGTTGCATTGGTAATTTTTGTAAACTCAACATGTTTTGGTTTCTTTTGTGTCCATTTTTATTTCTTTAGACATAAAGAAATAGACAGTAGTCTTCTCTGTCAGTTTAGAGGCTTGTATGTAGCAAATCTTTTAAATTATGACAAATATTTTACATTGGAGGACTCTGGTTTATGGCTCTAATCTACAGTAAAGCACAAATATTAATAAGGTTGATAATAAAATAAATAGGTTCTCCTTTTTGTTTGGCATCTGTCTTTCGATCCTGTGGGGATATGTTGAGACATGCTTTCAAGTCATGCTTCCAAGGTTTTCTCTGTGTCTGTGAGGGCTAGTAATGTTAGTTTTCTTTTTAAATGGAGCATTAAAGTCACTTGCTTCTAGGGACAGTATCTTAAGAACTAAAAACACTGTGAGGCTCATGGTCATTCAACCCAAATAGATAATAATGGGAGGATAAAAAAGGTCTTTTACCATCAGCATGTAGTTCTTTCTTTTCTCAACGTCTGTCTTGCTACTGTGGTTACTTTCCAGCTCTGCTTGTATAGCTACTCACATCTTTTGAGCAACTGGCAGAACCAAATAATCTATTGCAGATGAATGACAGAGAAAAATAGATTGAATGATTTGACCTAACTCAGATGTCAGAGTATCAGTCTACAGTTTTGGGGTGGGCCTTCCAGTGAAGTCTCTGGGTTTGCTTTCCCTGTGGTGGCAGCCACCTCTATTAAGCAAGCTGTGCCTGGGTGAAGGGCTGCTGCCAGGGTGTCTGGTTTCACCAGCAATTACTTACGCATAAAGGAAAGCAGGGAAACTTCTGCTTGTGTTGCAAATGCTGGTGCCACTTAACTGCTGATATGGCTGTAAGTGCAGGATGTATATATTTTTTCTTTGTCTCTCACAGTGGTAACAGTTGTGTGTGGGGGGTAAAAAGTAAATAATGGTAGCTATCGTCAGGTACCCGTCTGTATCAACATGGAAGGTAGCTCACACTGAAACTGGGCACTTCTTGTTGTTGCTGTTGCCTACCCCAATTAAGCAGCTTTCCACCCACAGGAGATGACAGAATGGAAAAGATGGTGACCCTACTTGAAAACGTGCTCTTTCAAAGAAAAAAAAATGCCGGTAACTAATCCTTGCCCTGGCGCAGCGAGTGCTGCAGTGTGAGCACACTCTGCCCCTTTGGGCAGGGAGGGACGCAGTCTGGCCGACATGCTGGCACTGGCAGGCTGCCGAGGAACCTGCGTCCAGCCCTCCTGGGCTGGAGGGGAATGTTCTGTGAGAGTCATAAGGCCTTTGGGGATGGGTGGGAGAGAGGAACAGCCTGCTAGTGAACACATGGTAAAAGACTTCCACCTCTGAGCTTTGGAAAAGTCTTGGAAAGCAAAGTCCCATGTGTTCGCGTAGTAATGCGTTAAGAAAGTACAACAGATTTGGCTGGGATATAAATTAATATGTCTTTTAATGAACGTTTGTGTTGTTAAAACTTGTATGGAGAGTTTGGATGATAACTAATGTAGACCTAATAAATATCTTAGCATTGTCTTGAAGAAACAATTTGGAAGTAGTCTTCTTCAGCTCCTTCTTAGTCACAGTTAGGCAAAAGCTTTTATTCATTTCAGCATAGGTAAGACTTTGTTAGCTAAGACTGTTGCATACCCCATCCTTGAAACCTTTTTTGCAGAGCAAGCCGCAATACTCAAATTTACCCAGACTGTCCATTTTCATGAGACTTGAGCACTGACACATGCATTACAAAAGAAAGTGCACCTTTTCTTTGCTGAATATATATATTTTTTAATGTTTGCTTCCTTTAGTAGAGTCTAGTAGAGTGATATTCCTTTTCACACCAGTCTCTTTTTGGTCTTTAACTCAGAATATAGTTTGTGAAAAAACAACATAGCACAGAACACAGGATTTTCTGGGCTATGTCACTGGTCAAGAGTATTATTTATCAATTCTGACATAGGGGCGTAGAGTTTTTCTTAAATTTCTTCATCTTGTCCTAGGCAGATTTCTCTGAACCCCTCTCTGCTTTTCTTCTCCATTCTGGTCTGACCTTCCTCTTTAGCTGGAATCAGGATGTGGATTTCTTCCAAGTGCCTTTAACATTTTTTTTCCCCTTTTTTTCTCCTTTGTTTTGTTCTTGCTGCTTCTTAAAATGCTGATAAGTCTGAAAGTTAGAAAAGATGAGAATATTGGCATTAAACCACGTCATCCCAAGCAGAATGAAGGTAAATGATTTGGTTTATTTTTTTCAAAACCGGAAGATGAATTCTGGAAAATTCATTAAATGATTTTGATGCTAACAGATTTGGGAACAGAATAAGAAAGTATTAAAAACCAACAAACCAAACACAAATGACAGACTAAGTTCCTCTAAAGAATTACTTCAGAACTGTGACTGGGTTTACCATAGCTGGTTTCTTCCTCTCACGTCATACTTCAGACCTACTCTCTCCCTTCCCCGGAGCCCTGGTCAAGGAGTGGCACGTGTGCTGCTCACCAGGACCTATGTCTGAAGATCGAGACTAAACCAACACAGCACTTCATTCTCCCTTGTTTGCTACCACTGCCGATTTAACACCACTCCTCTGACCTTAACTGTGCCCACTGTTTTTGCCTTGAAATCTGTAACTGAACATACTCTCTTTGGTTTGTTTCTTGCCTGTCAAAACATTGGTGAAGACTTCAAAATAATTTTTTCATGTGCTGAAACTTGTCAAAAAATGGGAGAAGTATGAAACATTGTAAGTTTTAAATCAAACCTATTTCTGAGGGCATAGCAAATTTTCAGTCTTGTTGGGGCTTTTTCTTTCCAGGCTTTCCCAGAGCTAAGTCCGTGTGCAGGTCCGATGCAGCCGAAATAGGCTGTTTCGGTTTCAGGACAATGCAAATACTTTGGGATGTGCAAACTTCACACATTAGCTAGTTCTGCTGACTGCGCAGCACTACGTACGTGCTTTCAGTGAAGCACAAGCTGAACTAACTTATGCCTCAAAGCTACATCCTACTGTTTTGCAAGAACTTAAGATGTACAGACTTACTTGTGAGTAGTCTCATTGCCTCAGGTCTTTCAAAGCACTGAACTGAAGGATATTCTTGAGAGGTGCTTGACAATTTTAAGATTTTTAATTTCACTGAAAATTAATTATGTTCCTAAATAGCTTCTGAAAAGGAGTTTACTTATGCCTTCCGTAATGCTAATCATGCATACACCTGATTTGATGTGTATGTAGTCAACTCTACTTCCACATGAACAAATCCAATGCCGTTGAAATTACTAGAACTAGAGAACTGAATTTAAGTCAGGTGGCTGCTTAACCACCTTCCTTTCCACAGCAATGAAGAAAGCGAACCCTCCTGCCTCTGACGTGTCAGTGGGATGCATACCTAGGTGTCCGCGATGACAGACAGCTGCTGCAGAGCACATCGCCCCGTGCTGGGAGTGTTTTCATCCCCTCTGCTGACCTTGCTATCGCGATAGCTAGGGCAAGCTCTTGCTGTGCAACATGCCTCATCTTGCTCTGTCAGTGCCAGCTCTGTAGTGGTCTCTGACCTTTCCCAGACCTGATGGTTCTGGACTGACAGCAGCTTAGGCCTAGCTTGTGCCAGACTGTTTTTTTTGTTTGTTTTGTTTTGTTTTGTTTTTTGGCTCTCTGATGATGGACGAAACACGATGTGGCTCAGCCTTGCTCTGTGCTCCTCTAATCTGCACAGTGAGTGACACTGAGCTTGTCAGAAGTCTGAGAGTGTTGAATTGATTTGCAAATAATGGGAACAGTTATTAACAGAAATTAAATACTGTCTTTACTGCAGTTCCCCCTGCTCCACTCAAAACCAGAAACTGGTAAATGAGTAAAACTGCAGGTTTCTGCAACACCACTTTGGTCAAAGAAGCATCCTGTACCTGAAGTCAGCTATCTTTAAGGCATTGTTTGCTGTATGAGACAGTTGAGTTTACAGCATCTACTGACATAACCTGTGTCCAAATGCGAGCTTCCTCCCCTTGCCCTGTAATCTGCCACGGGGGCAGCAGTGGTGCATTGGCGGTGCCTTACTCCTGCAGGCAGCTCTCGGCATTGAGCTGTAAAACCCCACGTCCATGGGACGTGAGTGCCCGGGTGGGCGCTGGCAGCAGTAGCCGGGGGCCGAGAGCGGCGATGCAGTGGGGGGACGCCAGTGCTGGCTGCGGCCGTGCTCCGTCATACTGCAGGAATCTCTGCCCTGGGTGACGGGCAGCGCCGATTAGGAAAAGGCTAAATGTCAACATTGTTCTGAACTGCTAACTGGAAATATTCCAAGAGCATTTTAGACACGAGACTTTGGAGGTTTTCTCCTTGCAGGCTGCTTTCCCTCCTCCTCCTCCTTCCCCCACTGACGGCAGTAACTCATTCTGTCAAGATCTGAGTGCTGTCCCTTCAGACCTTCAGATAAATCCTTTACAGCAACGACTTTAAAAGCTGCCGTAGTGTCTCTTTCTGTCTGTCTGTCTTTCTGTCTTGCCTTCCTCCTCACTAATTTATATGGTGGAGAGTGTCAGCCTGGTAAGGGGACGTTGGCCTTTTGTGCAAGGTGGGGGGGGCCAGCGCGGATGGGTGAAAGCCATGTTTTGACACATGTGGCTTTCCATTTTTGCAGAAGTCATTAGCGCTCTGCTTGGTGACCACAGCTTGATTGCAAACACCATGGAGTGGTGTTGCTGTGCCAAAACGTTTGGAGAGGAGGCCTGCATTTTTGCTCTCCTTGTTCGATTCATTTTAAAATATATTAGTACCAAAAAAGATTTAAAGAAAAATTTATTGCTTGCAAAGAGGGACCAAAATCCCCAGGGTAAAATAAATAAAATAAAAACATGAGAAGTGCATTTATAGTCCTCCTGAAAATAAGAGTGCAGTCTTAAAAAGGTTTCCTTAAAATGAAAAATGGATGACTGAGTCGCCAACTGCTACTAATCTAAAAGTTAGTGCTTTTGATAGAGATGGCTGTGCTGCTAACTCTTTGTTAGCAAGGGTATTTAGTTGTAGGATAAGAGGGTTTTATAAAACATTTGCTCCCCTGTGGTTTAGAAATTAGCTTGTATGTGGAATAAGTGAGCGAAGATGGAACGTATTTTCCATTGCCCTAGTTATTCCGATGCGTGTGTATGTGTGTTGGTGTGCTTTTGCATGTGTGCACACTAATAGCTTTGCGGTGATGATGGAGATGATCAAGATGATATAGAATGGAAATAGTGTGTGATTTTCTGGAGTCAGCCTTTTAGGGCGCCCTTTAAATGGGAAAGGCAATGATTTCTGGAAAGCAGGTTTGCCAGCAGGCTGCAGTTAAGATCCTCAGATGGTATTTACTACAGAAATGTATGTTGCTATGATGTGTCTGAATCTGGAAATAATTTTTCCCAGAAGGGAGAAAACACCTTGTAATAAAATGTCTTATATTTTACTTGTTTATTCAGTGTTATGTCTTTCTAATAAATTGTGGACTTAGTCTTGTTTACATTTATGTTAGTGGAAGATTTTCACTTGACTGCAATCTAGTAAAATCAACTGTATATAGCTCTGATGCCCAGTGTGAGACTTGCCTTACAAAGTTCATACTGGTATCTCTGAAAGTCAGAAGCTGCAGCTGTTTATCAGGCGATCAGCAGCATTGTGAGTCCCAGCAGCAAACGTGTAAAACTGTTTCTCCAACCTTAATTGCTGCTTTTTTGGCCTTCATTGTACTTTGCCTGAGGGGTATATCCACTCTCAGTGGTCTCCAGAGAGCAGGAGCAGAGACACCGAGGTAGGATTACACGAGAGCTTTCCTTCAAGTCGTGCAGAGAAGTAATGCACACCAGTGGGGTGAAGAGCCAGGAGAACCCCATGGGCAGGACTTTGCAGCTCAGCTGCCAATTTTTATTTTTTTTAATTTTTATTTTTTTTTAAAGAGTGGCTGGCAATGGGGAAATGAGGCTTTCAGGGGTCTGGCTTATAGTCTAGAAGATGGGGCTCTTTGCTTCTAACTGTGCTCTGCTGAAGGGAGTATTGTTTCCTGCTCTTTCCTGGAAGAAGATCTAGGAGAAACCCTTTTTTTCCGTAATGTTTGTTGAGCTGTTCTCTCTGTAGGTGAAGTCCTTCCCTGTGACACTGTACACTTAACTCACCTCACCCCCTTTTTGTCAGTTGTTTACACAGTGTTGCACCGATTAATGGCTTGTGCCCCTGAGCAATTTCTTAATGCTATTAATAAGAACCCTTTATGCAAAATTTATATTTTTAAAACTGAGAGTGCTGGTAGCAATTAAGCAAACCGCTCATTAGGAACCACAGCAGCGTAAAGCCTCAGGAAGAACAGGAGGAAGTCTCTTGGAGTGGAGAGTGTACGATTTTAGGCAGGCACCATTTGCTTATTTCAGTTATTTTGTCTCAGAGTAATGCTGGACATCCTTGGCAGAATGACAGTACCAGCCTTACTTGTTGAAACCCTTCCCAGCACCCCGGCCATGAGAACACCCCAAGTATTTTAAGTTAGCTACGTAGGTCCTATTCTTAACTTTTCATCTCATCAGATACTTTTCTTATTAGAGCTCGAGAGCCTTCCCTCTAAGGTAATGACGATGTATGTTAAGCTTCAGTGTTCAAGTCCTAGCTTGTGCATTTCTAATGTGTTATGACTGTGATCCGTGCAATAGCTGTGCTCGAGTCTTGTTGGGCCATGTGACTTAATGGTGGTTTTAATTTCCTTCTTCCAGTCCTGTAGTCTGTTCGTATGTAGGAAATTACTTTGTTTTTCACGTTAATTGATAGCACGACCTGTTTCAGCAATTCACCATCTCAAAGGTACGTCTGAGATCTCCAAATGACTCACTGACATAAATGCATATGAGCTAAAGCCACTTGTGTTACAGAAGGGCCGAAAGCCAAAGCAGAGTATCTTGATATCCAAGATAGCCTTTTAGCCTGTAGGACCGTGAGCCCGTGGCCCTCTTTGTTAATGATCGCACTGAAGTCTAGTGGCAAATGGTAGGTTGTAAGAGGCGGCCTGCAGGAATAGTCATGTTAAATTCATGGCCTCTAGCTCACTTGATCAATTGCAAGCTGGTAGACGTTTATTTAAAATTTATACCACATGAATGTCTGAGGTAATAGGTGAATACTGTAAAGGGTTTATTTTAAAAAAATATTTTACCAGTAGGGTCTTTGGAGATCAAATATTTTATTTTCAAGGGTGTCCTGAGTATTCGAAGAAGAGGAGGGAGAAGTAAAGAGGGATTTGGATAATGCGAAATACCACATAAAGCAAGATTTTCCAAGGAAAACACCAGGAAGCTTGGTATGAGCATTTAATGTATGCTGGAGTTTTTAAAAGGAAACATTAATGGTGAAACATGCCCTCAAAGGACAAGCCAGCAATAAATTTTGTGTCACAAAATTACCTGTCAGTGAGATTATGTTTAAATAAAGTAGAATTGTTCCTGCTTCTTGAGGGGTTGGGAGAAACTTCACGGGAGAGTGTTCAAAGTATTCAGAATTATGTGCACAAATCCCATTAACAATAATGGGATTTGTGTGTTCAGCCCTGCTCAAATGGCATTGAAAAATGTGGCTGTTACTTGTTCTTCCCCAAAGCATAGATATAGCAAGGGAGCAATGAAATCCAAAATATTTTTTCTCAAGATTTTTTTTTTATTACCTTCCAGACACAGAGCATCTCACTAGCAGCCTATGTGTACTGCATCATGGTTAAAGCCTACAGGCAGTTCTCTTATTTTCCCTTGGTCTGGAGTGGGGTGGAAATAAGAGCAACAACAAAATAAAAATAATATATATTAAAAAATTGACGTGTCGGTGTTCCCAATATCTGTGACAATGGGGAATGTTATTGCCTACAAATTTAATGGGACGGTGAGCATTTTCAACGTCTGGACTCAGGTAAAAGAGTTTTGGTGTCTTTTTTTTTTTTTTTTTTTTTTTATTCCCTAAAGTCTTTGTTCTGGACTTGCTGAAAAATCGGGGTCTATGTTTTGATGTATTGTAGATGAGACCTGAGTCCTTGTAAATTAGCAAACAGCATAGGGAAGAGAATGCTCTAAAGGTGGAAGGCAGAGGAAGAAAGGGG
This sequence comes from Anser brachyrhynchus, assembly GCF_964034855.1. Classification (NCBI taxonomy): domain Eukaryota; kingdom Metazoa; phylum Chordata; class Aves; order Anseriformes; family Anatidae; genus Anser; species Anser brachyrhynchus. The sequence goes on from NC_137695.1 coordinate 36,933,915, forward strand.
AAAAATGCTCAATTAAGACTTAAATATGACTGAACATGTTGCCATGGGATTTGATCTTATCCTATTTACAAGAGAAAACTTATGACTCATGGGTGCTAAATGATCTAGCCATTACTCATTTATGGAATAAAAAAAATGGATACCTTTTATGGGATTTTTAAAAATAGTGATTACTTCCCCATATTTGTGAATACTGAGCAAAGACATGCTGCAGTCATAAAGCTCATTGCATGCTCAGCTTCTGTGTAGACCTTTTGAAAAGCATCGAGCATTAACTGATTGTTTCTCTCTTCAGAGCTTAATTTTCTGTCTTGTTTTGCTCATTGCCCATGCTGGTTTGTAATCGTTATTTCACCAAATCGCAGAGAGAAAGCAGGATAAGATTAGTAAAAGTCCAGGTAGGATATACCTAAAGACCTTATAGGACAGTTTAGAACTGAATGTAAAAGGTACTTTTGAGCTATTTTCTTCCTATCTATGCCTGGGAGGGCTCTGCAGGATTCCAGCAAGTAGCCAGTGGTCTCCTGTGGTGGTCATGATGCTGCTCACCACTTTTGCTGGTGAAGAATTTTCAGCTGTGCCTTAGGAGCTTAAAAGACATTAGCCTGGCCCTGCACCCTTTCAGGACACTCATGACTTGTGGGTTATCACCCTGTGGCTATCTGGTCAGGCTGTTTTCTCCTGCTGGTCAGTGCTAGGTACAGTTAACATTCTGTTTTGTCACTACCACTATGCTCACTTACAGGGTTATTAAAGGTTAAAAACTTCAATCTGTTTCTGAACTCTGGTTTTTGCACTTGGAGGGATCCATGCTTTTATCATGGTTTATGTAAATCGTTAGCCTTCTGTACTACTAACCTTCTTATATGGGTTTTAAGAAGTGCATGTAACCATTAATAGGAAAGAGATATCTGTATATGAAATTGTAATCTGATTCAGTGACAGAGAAACCTAAGAGCTTAGATAGTGTAGACAGTCTCAGAAAAACTATTGAGTTTTGTTGTATGGCAGCTGGGCATATGCACTAGGAAGATGGATTTTCTGAGTGGAGTAATTGTGTTTTTATTTTACTGTTTGATGCAGACCCTCTAAAATGGCATGTCTCCTTGGGTGGTTAGTGATGTTATGATGGCCCAAGCCAGTTTCTGATTGAGCTCAAAATCCAGAGTGCTTGAGGTCCTAGAGGTCAAGCCAAACTATAAACTTTACATTAGAAGTTATGCATGTTTACCTGGGGGTTCATGTGTGTGAACAGGCAAGGATGTGGGAGCAGAGGTCACTTCATTCAAATCTTGGGTTACAGTCTACTTATAATACCTTTCCATTTGCATATTTATTTTCTTCATATCCATGAAAGTATCTCTCTGAAAATCAGACTCTACAAGGAATTTGAGGATGTGAGCTCCTGAAGCAGCTGGCCATAGCATGGAGATATATTTCTATGACTGTACTTAGTGCTCTGGAGAGATGAAACAATTGGAAGAGAGGTATAAAATCAGTATGTTCATACAGCAAAGATGTCCCATAGATGTGGACATGAGAAAACCCTCGATCTCATTAATTCCCACCGCCTGTCTAGTTGTACAGGAATGCCTGAGATGTATTTTTAGGTAAATTGACACTGGATGCCAGAAGAAAGTGGCCTCTACTTTGTTGTTAATTCTGCTCCTATGCCAAACTGTGTAAGCGTGTGGGAGAGATTATGGCTTTTAACGTACTAGGCAATAAAACCTAGTGTTTCACTTGGTATGATTCTGGCTGGCCTATGACATCCTAAGTGTTATAATAATATTCACACATTTTAGTGGTTGCTCCAAGTCATACAACCAGGCAAGGAGAGCTACATGCTGCACAGTGAGGCTGTTTCTTCTTAAAATGAGAATTAGACATTTATGTTTTCTCTCCTTTTCTGTCCATATACCTGTATCTCTTTGGATTTCAAGCTGTATTTGCAACCTCCTTTGAAGTAAATGGAGATCATGAGAAACAACACAAAATATGACTTGAATAGAAGATGTATGAGACATTCATGCAGACTTTGCTGCAATTTTACTCTCAAAAGCCTGTCAACACAGTGTTCTCTTCCATGGACACATCTATTATCAGTTCTATGATTTTTTGCTGTGCTAGGTCATAAAATCAACTGGAGCTTGTTGCACTTAACATTTGCAGCACTTACACAATGTGTTGTCCATACAGCTGTCAATGCTGCTGGTAGCTCCCTGTCAGAGGTGCCACCCTGCTCTGTCACTGTGGCAGGTCTTGACCCATTTATCTAGAGATCTTTCCTGGATGGTGGACTTTGCCTTTCTGAATGCAGGAGTCTGCAGCAGCTGCAGAATCTCCATTAACAGTTAGGTGACAAGAGCACAGGAGATGTTTTTTAGGAAACAATATGGGAATTGGTTGCGATGTGGGAGTAGAGGGGGCCCACCCTTTCCATGAAGGAGCTTCACATTATGGGAGCTGTGGGATGTCTCCACTAGTGTGACTTGGAGATGTCATCCAAAATCCATTTGACCTCAAGGGGTTTTATCAGGACAGAAAATATTGAGGAAGCTCCTTGTTCAGTGTTGGCAGGACATCACTATAGTCATGTCATCTGTAGATCAGAGGCCCTGAGAAATTATTCTTTAGCAAATGCTTTTTAGTTCTAGTATTCTTTAGCTGGCACTACCCAGTACTCAAAGAACCTTTTTGTAAGTAAAAGAAGCATTAAAACTTCACACATGCTTTAACTTGAAGATGTGGAGAGAATTCTGGATGGCCACATTGTTCCAGTGAATGAAGCCAATAAACTATTATCCAAACTATTCTTCTGCTTTGGTGTCATACAAGGAAATCAGCCAAACTGCTGGACTTATCTGGTCTGTATTTAGTGTCAGATATGAACAAAAACTTAATGCCAGCTACCAGAGTCCCAGAGTCATATCTTGTATCTGCTTTCAACAAGTTAGATCAAGAAAGCTTTTTTTTTTTTTTTTAATCATTCTACTCTGTGCAAGTGAACTAATGTTAATTGCATTCTGGATGGCTGTTGGACGTTACAGCTGTAACAACAAAAAGTAAGATTTTCTTTTTAACATCATACTTCAAAAGTTAAATTAAAAATTCTCTTGCAAAAATAAGGCTGTAATAAATAGAGTGTGCATCAATAAATGTACCAAAGAAGGGCAATCTGCACCTGATATAATAAAAGTATTTCTCAGGAAACCTCTGTTCAAAGAAGTTTAGCATTTAATATAGTGATGGGTGACTTTTCTACAGAATTTTAGAATTCACCTATAGGGGTGGAATTTTTGTTTTATTAATGTCCCATTGACATCACTCTGCCTCCATAAAAGGTGCTCACATATACATGAAAATCTGACCTATACAGCATTTTGTGTTCTTAGATAAAGTCCTTATTAAGTTTTGCAGGTTACCATATTTTTAGCTCTTTCCATAGAATTTAGAAGTTTTATTAATGGTTAGTGTAAATATGACACCTGTTGCTTGAATTAACAACAAAGCATTTAATGTTCCCAGTTATATAATTATGTAGAGATTTATGCTTACAACAGTACAGAAAGATGCTGAATTACCCTGCAAATGCTTGGCAGCATCCAAACTATTTTAAAACAAAATCCTTCTGGCCCATCTGACAGAGGGCAAGAAGTTTTTCTTCTGACAAACTTCCTCTTGGTTGTAATAACTTAACAGGGCAGTAGAATTACTACCTGGTTTAGAACTGCACTTGTGATAAAGGTATCTGACTTTGAACCAAGCTGGTGTTGTAAGCTAACTTTTGTTTTCTCTCTGTCTCTTTTGGTCTTCCCTCCTTTTGGTTTTCTAAATGTTTGTATGTAGCTCGACAATCACATACAATAATATACCAGTTTATAGTCTTTTATAAACACTTTGGATTTAAACCTACAGGTTGTATATATGAATGGCTGTCTATCTTACATGAGGTTTCCAATACCCTTATTTATAGAGAAATTGTATATTTCCTTATAAATGAATGTATTTTGTTATTGTAATTTTAAGATACTAATATATTAGCTACCGCACCACAGTCTGCTGTGAACAAACTGCAGGTGTTCATGTTATGTGATCTGAAAAATGTCTTTGTAGAGTTAATGGGGTGTTTTGGATTTTGAAACTACACGTGGTTCTGCAAAGTGAACAAGAATGATCTAGCACCTTTTAAGCAAGAGTCACAGAGCAGTCATATGCAGTAATCACTCTTTTCTGGTAATTATCAGGTGTGCTGTGTTGTCTCCTGTAACAGCATTAAATACTGTATCACAAAAAACAAAGAAAATTTTGATGTGTTATTGGAACAAGACATGCCTTAATAACAGAAATGACTTCTCAAGTGTCATGAGATTTGGGTTCTATTTATTAAACTAATAAAGCTAGAGAACTATTGCTTCTTAATAGTGCTATTGCCTGTTTATGTGCAAATGCCTGATTTGTGTTCCTTAGACTGGAGCCATTGCTACAGTAAAGGTGCAAAAAAGTGTAATGTTCTGCAAGCCCAAACCAGATCATACATCATCTGCTAACCCCTTGATGTGCTTACAGTCTTGCTTGCACTCATTATTGCCCATTTTGAAGAGGGGTTTTCTAAGGCAGGAGAGGCAAAACTTTCTCAATCTATCAGCCAAGGTAAAAGGTGACAAGGAGGCATAGGCTACTGTTAGAATCGAAGAGATTTCCCCCCCCCCCCAGGCTCCTGCCTCATACGTGCATCCCTGTGTCTGTTATGCCTCAACTCCTGCCACATTATTGCCTCTGTTCATCTCTATAACTTCAGTTCTAACTGAATTTAAGGAACTTCTAATTTATTAGTTATTATTAATCATTATCATTCTCTTTTTCTACTATTGCTGCATCTTCATCACAGAAGAGCAAAACGTTGCTCAGAAGACGCTAGTTTTCCTCCCTTCACTTCAGGATTTCTCTGTCCTTCCTCCCTTTTTTGTGTCCCCACATTATTATGCTAAGAAAGCTTATCTCTTCTGTCTACAGAGAGAGTCTTTAATTCAGGGTACGGTTTACTTCATAGCCTAAAAATGGCTCTTACTCCTTGATCTGACTCACTGTGTTACAGTACAGTCACTTATAGATCAATTTATTTTTAGAATCTTGAAGACAGATTCTATGGGCAGCATTTGTTTCTGATCAAGAGAAGGCTCCAAACTGAAGTATGCTGCTGGAGGGAAAAGCCTTTCAACTTGACCCACAATATAAGGACTCTCTGACAGTGGTTTTGTGCCTTTTGAATATCTGTTGCACTCTTATACAAACTTTTTGTGATCCGCTTAAATAAAAAAAGGGGCAAATGTAGACACTCCTGTATCTGAAACACGACTTCTGTGCTTGCTGGTTTTTCCCCCTTGTATACAGGGGAATTTCATCAACGATGGAAGATTTTGTTCCTACCTCTGAATATTCTTTTACTGAGAGGGGAGATGGGTGTGTGGGGAAAGAATCTGGATTAAGAACCACATTGTCATCAAGTCATTACTCAATGGTTAGCAGCTACTGTTTGTTTTGAAGGTGGTTTTCTTTGTTTTTCTGCTCAGAAGTGGAAGGGTTGGGAGCACTGCAGTGTACTTTGTGCTCACTCAGTCCTACTTAACGAAGTGGTGAATTAATGCTTCTTTGTACGTTATCTGACATTTATTGGTTTCTGGATGGGCAGTAAATACTGCAAAGAGTTTGTATTGATGTATCATCACTACTGCCTTAACTCTATGTTCCCCTTAATGTTCTATTCCTTTTTGCTTTATTTTTTTTTCCTGCATTTTAGAGAAGTTAATAATGAGAAAACGTTAGCATGCACGGTAAAGTAACAATAGGCTGCTATTGTCTAAAAGGAGGGAATAGCTGGGCTCACTGTGGACCTCTCATCCAGCCAAACCCCATCCAGATGCTAATACATGATCAGATGTTTCTGTCTGCTGGATTCTGTACAGCCAATGAAGCTCCCATGCCAAGCAGTTAGAACCACTGAGGAGAAAAGATATGTGCACATCTGTTTAAAAAAAAAAACAAACCAAACAAAGCAAAACAAACAAACAAAACCCAACTAAATGTGAGTAACAGCCCTTTGACACTTTTTTTAGGTGAGAGTTCTGTGCTGTTGAAGTTTGTAAGGCGTGTTGAGCAGTATTTATATTACTGTTCCTCTGGACGGGCATATACTGTGCTTGCTGCAGGTGATGTTGTTGTTACCCTACGCTGTATTAATGACAGAGAGTTACTACAGAAGTAAAATGTAAGAATAACTTCTTATGACCTGGCAGCATATCTAATTATTATTCTCACACATTAATGTTATTTTAAAAATGTTATTCTCAGTATGGTATAGGGCTAACAGCAAGACAAGCAAATTTTTCCTCTTCTTGTGGAAACTATTGCTTCAGTGACCAGTGAACACCTTTTTTAATAACAGGGAGACATTCAGAGATCAACAGCCTAAGCTTGCTGTAGCTGATTATAAAAAAAAAAAAAAGGAAGAAAAGCAAAAGGGGGTAAAGGGGGTGGGGGGAGAGAATGGGACCATCTAATCTACAAATGTAACCTGCACAGGAAACTCTTCCTCCAGATCTTCCAAGTGAATGCCCATGAGTTATGCTTCTGTCAGGGAACACCAAAAAAAAATGAAGGTCTTTTCAGTTCAACAGATTCTCTAGATGGGTTCAGTCTTCAGGAAATAAGAACCTAAAAGGCAGCATTTTGGTTTAGCTAGAAGTTAGCTTTGGAATGTGCTCTTGTTGCTAGGCATAGCCAGTCAGTGATGAGTAAATCTGGCATGTCCTTTAAAACTTACCATCCTTCAAATGGAGATTAAAGGTTTACGTGTTATAGGGCACTGCTTTGCTTGGCCTTGAATCTAAGTCATTCATAAGTGATCTCTGCACCACTGAAGATTAAGAATATGAGATGCTAATGTTATTTCTAGAATTTCCTGGTTAAACTGTAGTAGCTCTCTCAAAACATTATCTTATAAAGACAGAATGTGAGATAGCATATCAGTCTTCATCAATAGTTAATTGATTCCTCACTGTATTGAATATTAATCTCAGTAAGAATATCAGTAATTCTGTAGATCTTTTGACCACTTATTAAGTGACCAGAGAATGTAAACTTGAGATTTTAAGCAACTAAAACTCCTCCAGTTACTGTACCTACAGTAGTGCAAGGAGTATTTTACTGCCATTTAGTTTGATTGACTAATAAAATTTTGAATGAAAACCAAAATCGCTCCAAACAGTGTGCAGTGCAAGTAGTAGTCTTTCTTTGCTATGTTTTTAGCTATGCACTTTTGGGTATCGTCTCTTAGTTTATGTGTAGGCATACAACAGTCTGCTTTATTATTATTATTATTATTAAAGAAAGATCTAGAAAGGAAAGGAAAAGAGGGAAACAAACCAGCTATGCCTTTTCCTCATGAACACAACTGCAAAGACACATTAGTCTGATAAATACGACTTTGAAAGCATTTGTTTTCCAAAAAAACCCGCCTGAATAATGCTGAGTATGTAAGGGAAAGTACATAGAGATTTACATTCTTTTATACTGTCCTTCTGCATCCTCTCTGGCTATTGCAGGAACTATTCCCTCTTAGTTGTCCTGGTATTGAGTACCCAAATGTTTGGACTGATGACTGTGCTGGGGCTCATCATGCTGACAAGCAGTCGGTGATGTTAGAATGGAGCACTTCGGCATCATGCAACACGTGTGCCACAGATAACCCAGGAGGAATTTTGGCCGAGTTAGGGGTGTCCTTAGGCTATCTCTGCAGTTTACTCCCTTGCTCTTTTCAGCTAATCGTAAGAGATAATGCTCTCTCCAGGCTTTTAGTCTTTTTGTGTATCCCCACAAGAGAATCTAATTAATGCCTATTATAGCATTGCCTCTGTGAGAAGTCATTTAAATTAGGCTATCAATCTGCTGTCCAGCTGTTACTGATCCAAGCTGAATGTGAATTGACAGCATAGCTTGAGAGGAGCTGTTTATCCCTTTACCAGCTTCTTATGCATCACTTTAAAAGTGCACGTGACAGTACACAGGGTTCCCAAATCTGTATGTAAGGACTTGACTTCCAAAGGAGGCAAACATCTGCAGCTCTCATTGAGTTGTGTTGAAATTGCAGATGATGTCTTTGCAGATCAAGACCATTTGAATTCTTGAAACAGGATTTCAGATGTATGCTCTGTGGGCAACTACTTCCAGGAATCCTTCTTGATCACCATTGCCTCTCACGTACACCAGCAGGCCTACCACAACTACCTCCTTCCTTCCCTGCAATTAAAAATGGGAACTGATATCCCCCAACAAGCAATTCAGCTTCCCCTTCAGATGACTAAAGCTTCCGTGATGCAATGGTTACATACTCAGAGAGTAGTGTGACCACCTTCCTTCCTCGCCACACTTCATTAAGGACTCCTGCCACATACTGCGCTAATTTTTGAGTTAAAAGGAAACTCACAGAGGTTTAGGGAGGTCAAGGCTGTAAGCCAACAACTGTAGTAAACATAACTCTAAGCAGGGGCAGTGGAAAGGAGATCCAGTAGGATGTGAGAAATAACTGGGCAATGGAAAGCTCTTAGAAGTTTGAAACAAGTTAATGTAGTTACAAGGTTGCCTGTATTTTGAGCAGTAGGCAGTGGGAGATGGGAATGGAGGAGAGGGAAGGGTAGGCAGCACGCAATTCCTTTAAAGAAGATTTTGTTCATTCCAAGTCTATGGTATTTTTCAGTGGTCGTAATTCAGCTACCACTACTACTGCTAGTGCTTCAAGCACATGGCATTTATCTTTGTCTATTGTAGTGATCCATTTCATAATATCCATGATTCTTTTTCTGCTTGTGACGTACTTCTAGGGTAACACTAATAGGCTGTTAGGAAAAAAACCTTTAACATCTTCAAAGTATGGACAGCTTTTGAGGTGGTGGCAGTGGTGGGTGAGTCTTGCTACTCTGGCTGTGATCTAAAGCATGCTGAAGTGAATGGGAGTCTTTCCACTTCAGTACTCTTTAGAACTGTATCCCTCTGTAAGTTGAACTAAGTGTAAAACATGGACTATTTGGAAGAAGATAGCAACATAGCTTACGTTTCCTGGCTCTGTAGTTTCCTTTATGCTATCCTCAGGTCAAAACTTGTCTTCAAATTCTGTCTCTGCAATGTTTATTCGCACAAAAGGAGATAAAGCTCTTTGTTCCTCTAGAAGTCCCTAGATGACTAGATTTAACAAACAGAGCAGTAATGTTCTCGCTGTTTTCCATCACCTACTAAAGCGCAGAACCTTCTGCCTCCCCCAGCGTTTCCATTTCCTCTACTTCCTGTCTTTGCAGATTGAGTAACAAATGCTGAATATTTCCTGAAGTTGACTAATGACAGGACATTGATGTCTGCAGCTGAGCAGTCTGGTTAATGCTGGAGTGAATTCTTGACTGAAAGGAGGTGCTACAGCTGTGTTTACAGAGGCCAGGAAAAACAAATACACAAATAAACAAACAAAAACAACAAAACAAACAAACAAACAAAAAACCACAACCCCACCATATGCATCTGTGATTTTTACCTTTAGGGTATCGTATCAGCCTAATCTAAGCACTCTGCAGCGAATGTATTTAAAATGTCGTTTCATTTAGTGTGACATTACTATTGCCTTAACAAAAATAACATCATAGGCCAACTCAAGATAAGGTACTGTGACTATAATTTATTTTTCCCCACGTTCTTCCCAATGAAGACCGTTAATGATTGGGAAAATCCATTATTTGAAATGGATGGCCTCTGAAATTAAGAGGATAAGATTCTCTACAGGTGGTAATTAGTTTGGGTTCAATTTACACAAAGTTAGGATATGCACCCCCCAAACTGAGAATATTTAGCACTGTGTTTCTTCAGTCTCCCAGCTATCATTTATACTGAGGGTATAACTGCCAAGAGAGGAAAGGAATTTCATGAATTTTAGTTTATAGCTTAGGCTTTTTCTCTGAAATGGCTAGACTGTGTCTCCTCTTGGCTGGGGGATTTCTTTCTCATTATGTCATTAAAACTTCAATTGCCTTCATTCCTTTTGTGTTGACCGAGATGCACAGATCTGTGTTTCTCTATGTATCAAATTATAATGATGTTCTATAACAAAAAGTCAAATATCCATGTATGGTCACTATACATCCCTCAACCTGATTAGTAATGGTATTGATGTGAGCAGAAAGAGTATGGTACCAAAGAAAAACAGACTTACAAGTTGCTTCCTTAGCTGATATGCAATGGCTGTTGATTCTAATGCCCTAGAGTGCTGTTGTTTTTTCTTGCTTTGGAGCTAGAAGCATCTTGTCAAAGCTGGACAAAGATCATACCCACCCACCCCCCCAAAAAATATATATATATATGTATATATTTGTGGGCAACACAAAAATTTAAGCTTCTGAATAAGGAAGGTGAAAAGATGGGAGAGAAATTAATTGTGTAGTGATATAAGGGTTAAGAGGAACAAGGAATCACTCCCATGTGATAGCAATGCTATATGGATCTTCAATACAAAATCAAATTATTGCTTTGTGTGTGAATTTGAATTTAGTTGATGTAATCCATACCCAGATAAAGAAATATGCTCCTGAAAAAGAAAAAAAGTCTTAAGTGGGCTCAACTCCTGACATACTACAGGAAGCTGTTTCTTTAACACATATGCTTACTTTGGTGACATTGGCTTGTTTTTGACTACAACGGGGTCTTAACCTTGTTTGGTAAATGAAAGTAGAAGACAGATGTGGGTTTTTGTATAAATAGTGAAAGATGAAAGCCCTCTGACTTTGTGATACATGTTAGAACCCTTATGACTACTTCTGGCTACTTCTGGGGCATGTTTTTACTTGTTAAAACCACCCGTTCTTTTTAAAATTGAATAATATCTTTGCTTTCAAACAAATGAAATTTTTATATGCTGAATATTGCAAGACTAGGAAAAATGGACAGTTCAAAACAAAAAAATAAAAAAAGGGAAACCAAAAAAAAGCAACATGCCACATAATCCACAATTCTTTTCTTCCTTTTCTCCATCTCTTCCATTACTGTTATTATTTTTTCCTTTGCTGTTCTGATTCTCCAGTGTGGAGACTTTCAAATGAAAGTTAACAGATGCTATTCCACATAATCTGACTGCTCCTGAGGGGAACTTGTTCCCACCAGACATTTTACAACATCTGTTTGAAGCTAACTTCTCGCTCCTTCTGTTCCATCTCAAACTGGAAGCCCCGATGAGAAGAGATGAGAAGGTACATGTACCGAGGCAGGGCTTTGATCCGCGATGCCACACACTGACTGACATTTCCACTTACATTGAAACATGCTGCTCTCGGATACATGGTAATAAACAGGACTGTTCAGCTGGCTAACAGAGATGCTGTTGAGACAGCAGGAAAAAGGCTTCACCTTTGTTAGTAGAAATGTCTCGTTTTTTACCTAGAACTCAGAAATATATTATATTGTTTATACAGACTTTTGAATCTTCTGTATTTTATTCACCTACAGCATAAAACTTCATGATTTTATTAAGATGTTAGCACTTTTTTTTCCCATGGGACTTAATGGAGTTCTGGGCAGAGCTTCAGGAATTTTCTGTATACCTGGTTTTGTCACCTTAAATTTATGCTATTATCATGTGTAAATATAAATTTTTCTTCATTAGAGAAATGCAAACCTCTCTGTTCATATTAAACTTTGTCGTCCTGACAATTCTTTCTGTTTTTAATTAAAAACTCTTGCCTTTGAAATGATGCTATTCAATGCTGTCCCTTTAAAAAAATAGGGAAACAGATTTGTATTTTTCAGAGGGGGGAGGATATTGCAAAATTCCTTTCCCAGTTGTTCAATAAGTCTAAAAATATAAAACTGCAGAAACAAAGAAATGATTTCATTTCAGTGACATAATACTAGCAGATCTGAAGTTAACTCATCTTTATCTGCTAATACTGATGAGCAGTCCTCTGGAGTCTCTAGAGTCCTCTCTCTCTCCCTTTTTTAGTGTATTATCTTTCGAATGCTGACTTGAGAGAACAGTCTTTTTATGCAGCAGTTATAAAGCTTTAATAAGATGTAACTTCTTTTCCTCTGCCCGCCCCCCCCCCCCCCCAATGTATAGTTTGTTATTTTAATCTGTAGGCTGAATGGTGAGAAACTCTTGTGCTATACATACTAAATCAAGATGCTAGGGTTACATGAAAGCTTATATACTTTTAAAATCTTTAGGAAATGTACCTAAAGATTTCTCCCTGGCTAGTGATTGTGTGGTCTTAATCTGTTCTGGCTCCTCAAGGTCTCATACATTGTTGAATCTCTAGTTCTCTGAGATAGGACTTTAGGAATAAATCGAGTCATCTTCCAAAGTAGTAGTGTTGACCAAGTAAAAATTTTGACAAGATTTCAATAATCCTTCATGAAAGTCTCTAAAACTATGTTGAGAATGTAGCTTGCATTCAGACTTGGTTTGTATTACTTGAGACAAGATGTCCACACTCTGTGGGATAAGAAAAAGTAATTGGAAGAGCAAGAGTATTGTTTTATCAGAGTCTCAGCTTCAATGAAATGTCATAGCCAGCTCAAGCATTTTAGCTTTTTATGATATGTTGAAAGGCAAACACAACCAGAGAATTTTTTCCTTTCTTGCTGAACTTGAGATATCTCCCTGGAATACAATTTTTGTTTTAATTTTTTTTATTTTTCACTGAACATGCAGAAAAGAATCATGTTCTACTTTGGTCTGTTGTAGTCCTTATTCTTTTCTAATATCAGTCATCTTGCTCGCTTATAATCTACTTAATCGTACTGTGTTAGTGGCTGCTGTAAACAGGCCTTCCCACAAGATCGGTAGTGCCAAATCGCCAAGCCAATCAACTGGGGAGGTTTCTCCCAGTTGTGAGATCCTGGTAGAAGAGTTCCTCTCTAAAATTTTATGCTATTTGCATTTATTTTCCACCTTTTTGGAAAAAGTCTGAAGCTGGGTTTTGAAGGCACCTAGCACCTTTGTGGAAATTTCTTACAAAATGAGGCCTAAGTGAATTTCCGCATCATCCTCCAGGCATCTTGTGAAGCATCGTATCATGGCAGAGAGAAAGCACTTTCTCCTCAAGACTCAGCCTCTGGAAGCCACCGCTCCTTCCCTTCCTAGATGGTTGACTCCAAGAAAGCTTGGAGGTTTAAACAGTCTGGTCACATCACTTCAGATTCATGGTGGTAGGTCTAGCATCAGTGACACGGATGAATGACTTCAATAAAAAAGTACAGTGGAATAGCATCTTCCACAAACCTATTTGTACCATATGTTATGCCCCCAAATGCTCTTTTAGTAGAACCCCCAACCTTGGGGCCTTCTGTTTGTTATTAGTAACATTTGCTTTCAGTTCCTCATCATTTTTTCGTGAAGGGGGGGTGGGTGGAATATCTGAAAACAATAACTCTTGTTCATTGACATAAACCGGCTGTCAGTTCCTTGTGGGACCCGGGCTGATAAAAAACAGGGAAAAACTATTTTATTTGCAATGTAAGGAATTTTAGCCTGTGGAGGTTTTTAGTTCAACAGCAGTAAAGGTAGGGACAGCAACCAGTGAGGCTGTTAAAGGTTACATTCCCTCCTGCCCTCTCTTTTTCCCAGTCCCTTGAGTCATAATTAAAACTCCAGAAAGTGAGAAGCTGTTGCTAATACTAACATACAGTTTGGCACAACAGAATCGTGCATTTACTGACTTGTGTTTTTTATTTCATTTCATTTTTTATAGGTCATGCTTAAATTTTACTTTACTATTTGGTTTACAAAGGGCTTTTCTGAATCTGAAACTTTTAATTTGATTTGAGAGTTTCCCAGGTATAACAATTATGGAAACAAACACCTTGTTCAGCAGCCTGATGATAATTATCTCCTAATGGAACAATTAGGCACTTTAATCAGATGTGAATTTAGTGCTCTCAAGTTGAAAATGCTGGAGATGGTCTCTTGTGCTTTGTACTGCTTAGGATTTCTCCTAAGAGATTAGCTGGATGCAGAGCTGAGCTAATTACTCTTCATATCTTTCTGAGAGCTGTCCAGATTTGAGGGAGCAGTTACATAATAAAGATACTTATACATAAGGACTGAAACAGCATACAGGGTTACTTAGACGACCCCTACTCAGACAAGACTTAATGAATTTAGTGGATAAAGACTGGAAGGAATTTAGGATTTTGTAGTACTGCCATCAGCCATGTCCTTTATGCTCAAAAATGTTCTGTGTGACTCATTTGTAAGGACACTGTCAACACAGGGCTCCTTTGAGTACCTATCGGGGAGGCTTATTTACAAGTCTACATCCAGTCATATACTAACCAACTACTCACAGGTCTCAGAAAGCCATTCCTCATCAGAAGATGGTTATACTTTTAAGACAAGTTTAGTTGGAAGAGTTTTGCTTAGCCCTGAGGCTCTAGTGTATGAGCTTATACTTGCCTTGTACACATACCAGTGAGGCAATTTAAACTAGCCAGTGAAATCCTTGGAAAATCCCTCAGTGAAGGAAAAAGAATTATTGGCACCTGTTGGATTGCCATTGCCATTTCTTAAAATACATAGCCCCTTTTAAGGTCATCTGTTTAACTACTGGCCACCCCTGACCTTGCAGTCTGGTATGATTTCAGCCTAAGGTAATATGAACTGATAGATTAAAAAAGAAGTCTCCCTCCTTCTGCAGATACATTTCAGTGCTTAATAGCCATTTGTGTTATCTTTTTTTCCTTTCTTGTCTATGGGGCAACAGCAGTCAATCTCAGAAAGCCTGGAAAGCTTTGGGTCTTAGTTCATATGAGGTTATACTGTACACCACAGTTCTCAATTCTTCCTGAATGTTGAGATCACAACATTTAGATCAGCCATCCCCTCTTTCCTGTTTTGATGTTGGTGTGCCAGATGTGGCTTACTGTGAGGCAAGAGTTTTTTGGACTTACTGGAAGACCCCTCGCCCATGCAAGAGCTCAGATTTAGAGACAAAAATAAAGAACAGCATCTCTTGAAACACAGCGATAATCCTCAAACAGTACTTCATCAGCTGCTGTCCTCACAATATTTCTTGGTGCTACTATCTGTCCAGCACAACACCAGAAATGTGAATTGTGTAGAAAGCTTGCCTTGTTTTCATTTAAACAATAGCACACAAGTGCTAAGTCTTCTCTGTAAATTGCAAGTAACCAAAGACTATTAGATCAAGCTGCTCGCAGAGAACAAAATGTTGCAAATTGTCAAATCCAAGAGTACTTCCCCTCTAGATAACATAACAGAGTGTATCTGTTGCCATATTTAATAAGGTAGAACTGAAATTTTGCATTCAATTATAAGACAGAAGCCTGAATATAAGTGCTTTTTATTAGCTTAGCCACTAAAATTGGAAAAGAGAATAGAATTACTTGAGAAATTTACCTGTGCTGTTGCTTCTTGGAGTAGTATTTCTTATGCTCATTTTCTACAAATATCCCTCCATCCATTTTTAATAAGAACAAAATGCAGACCGAGATACCAACTTCCAGATGCATTTTTGCTATCCTGGGGAATGTTTATTTTCATTTTGAAACAAAGTGAACTTCACTATCTCAGAAAAATTTAAAATAAAACAAAAAACTCTTGAATAGTGTATTGACACAGTGCACTTGTTTCTAAAACCTCAGAATAAGTCAAATAAGTATCCAGACTGAGTAAACAGCTTATTTACTTTTTAAGTATTTTTAGCTCCTGGTACTGCCCCCAGTTTGATCTCTGGCTTCTTGATTATTGAATCCTGAGGGTAGGGTCAGAGAACCAGATGTTCTCTCTCTTGCTTTAGGTCAGAAGTTGGGAATACCTCTTTTATGTCTTCATGGTTTGTGACCTGTAGACATCACCATAATATAAGTAATAATAAACAGGCTGGTGTGAGCCTGGTAGAACTCCTCTGGAGACGGTGGGGTTATGTTAGTATAAGGTAAAAACAAGGCTGATTATTTGCCTAGAGGCATCCTGCATTCTATATATATGTAAATATAACTAATAATTAATATCTGAGTAGTATTCAGAGTTGCTCCTAGGTTGTAGCTGCACAAGATCTTTCTAATGGTTTTCATCTTTGTCTGTATCAAAATGATATTTAAACGTATGCCATCGTGGAGGCGTATTAATGCACCCCTGGTATTGCTGAGCACCTTCTTATTTTCTAATGCAGTGGCATTATAGATGGCAGACTTCAGTGCCATTTACAGTAGTGCCTCCCAAGTTCCCAGGGCTGTTTGTCTGCATGCTGTGATGGGAGATGATTGACATTCCAACACCTTTCTTGTCCACACAGCAAAGCTCCAGCATTGCCAGCTGACACTTTCTTTTCACGCTGGAATTCAGTAGTTATAACTCAGTCTGTTTGCACGTCTCAGCTTCTATTTTTAAGCGCCACTAATCCTCAGCTAAGGGCCAGCCTCCATCTGGCCTTACAAGGGTGCGCAGTGCTGAGGGAGGTGTAAGGAGCCTTCCTAGGCCTTGTGCAGCCTGCCCCAGGGCCAGGAGCAATCCCTGCCTTAAAAGCAGGGACATCTTGCATGGTCTCTCCCTTGAGCGCAGAGACAGCAAGTGGCCAGGGATGCTGTGTCCCACTATGTCCCATGTGTGCAGGAGGGAGCACGTTCCCCCTCTGAAGGATGCTCCTCAAACAGCAGCATGAATCTAGCTCGCTCTCCCACCAAGCTTTGTGTGAATTGTGCAGCTGAACTTCAATTAAAAACAAAAAACAAAAAAACAAAAAACAAAAAACTGGGAAGGCCTTCACTTCATATGCTTTTCCTCAAGTTAATAGTTGACAGCTCGCTCAAGGAAATTAGGGCTGTTTTCACTACAGACCTAGCCTTGCATTTCCCTAAACAACAGGAAAGTAGTGATAATAGAGTGGAAGTCCTGGTGTGAGGCTGAGTGCTGCTGAAATGGGTAAGGAAACAGACTTCGGCCTGTCAGAGGAACATTGTTTCTGCTTGAACACTGTCGGGAAGGAGCCAGAGCACCAAGATGGGGACATGTTTTTCTCTTGTTTTTCTTCTGTGTGGTTTTGCAATCCATCTCCTCTACCGGCTCAGTGAGGAAGTGGAAAGAGGCCTTCCTGCCGCAGATTGCTCTGGCTGCCCAGCTGCTGTTGCATCCAAATAGACCGTGGAGACTGGAGGGCTGGTTTTACAGTCTTTTGAAATAGCTGGCTTATTGAAGCAAGGCGGGATCACGCTTGCTCTCTACTTACTCCTGGGAATGTTGAAGACCATCCTGAGAGCAACTACAGATAGGGAATTATGTTACATTTTCCGAAGAAAAGAGGGTTAGCACGCATAATCGCTTCCTGTTGAAGGCTATTGTCTGTTAAATAGCCAGCAGAAATATGACCATTACAGCTTGGAGAGGACATGGCTTCAGTGTGCTTTTACAATCAAAGTAGCTGAGAATAATGTGGTCTTTTGGGATTTTTATTCGCCTTCTATTTACTTTATATCCTTTGCTCAGGTGTTGAGTAAAGAGTTGGCAACTGAATCTGACTCCTGCTGTGTTTTTAAGCAGCCCAGCTAGGCCCCGAGCAGTGTGATTCTAGGAGGGCAAGGCCTTTGGCTAATAGCAGTTGGAAGAAGGATGGTGGCTTGGAGGGCACGCACAAGGAAGATCTAACTAATCGTAATACCAAAGGATGTCAGTGGCTGTAAGGCATCAGGCTTATTGTGCTGAAAAGGTCTCACACAGTTGCTGTGCCTCTAGGTTCAAAAGCTTCCATCCATTGCCATTAACCTTTTGCACCAAAGTAAAACAAGTTTGGTTAACTTTTTCTTTAATGTTAGGATTCACGATGAAATGGATTCTCATCGCTTTTTATTTATATATGCTAGGGCCCACTTTACATCTTCTGCCTGCATCCACAATATCTTTTAACACCAGCTGGGGAAGTGTGCCCCAGTGCAAACTCATCTATCATGCGTTACACCTGATGTCAAAGAAAGAGGGGCAATACATCCAGTGCAAGTTAACCCAAGCTGGTTTTCCAAGAAATACCTTCCAGCATGCACCACGCAAATATTTTAAGAGATTCTAATTCATTTACTCACTTCCACAAAAACTCAGCAGGAAGGTAAAAGTTGTGGTACTGCACTTGTATTGCTGCTCTTTTGTTTTACTCATTAGCTTCAGTTATGTTATTTCCTTGAGTACTTCTGAAGCTGGTATGAAACTTTCCAAGTTGGATCCTTAATGAGACATGCTTATTAGTATCTGCACCAAACCAATCTGAGCAGTGAGTTGCACACAGTGTTCTGAAACCACCAAGTATTTTAACTCCATTCTTTCAATTTTAATAATACAAATGAGAAAAGTAAATAGTTGGCACTCTGTGTATGAGGAAGCTATTAACAATTTTTTGTTGTTTATTATTTTACCTAATTATTAGAGAAACAAAATATACTATATATTTTGTTTTGCATAAAATTATATAGACAGTAAAAGTTTGTGAACAAAGAAACGCATTTTGCACTAATTCCACAGCACTTCTATTTCATTTCCACAGCACTTCTATTTCATTTTATTATATATATATATTTATTTTGCTTCTGAGAGTACTTCTATTGAATTCAGGAAACAGCAGGAAACCCACCCACCAGCTAATTTAACCTGTAAAAATTGTCTTTCTGCTACTGAAAAAAAAGAGAGAGAGAGAGACTTAGCCTACCGACTATTTTATATATCTCATTTCTGTTTCCAAGATTATTCATTGAAACCCTGTTGAATTTTTTATTTTTTTTATCTGTGAATTTTGTAATGTATTTCTGCTACTACTCTAAACTAGGAGAAAAGAGCAAAATGATTTATGTGCTTAGAAAATCAATCAACAACTTTATAAAATAAAAAGAGGTATACCTACAGATGTGAGATCTTTAAAAAAAAAAAAAAAAAAAAGGGAAAACTGCCAGCCTTTTTATTGGTCACATGCAATAGGACAAAACCAGACAGGAGGGGGGATGCTATAAACCAAAGCATTCTAAAATAAAGGCATGCAGTAATTTAACCCTATTTTTGTATGGTTGGTCTTGATGTTTATATAGTGAGCCTTTACTGGCCTGCCTGCTTATCTGGGTAAGACATCTTTATATGGCTTAATTGCCCTTTTATCAGTTGTCTTTGAAACCCCTACACGTTGACATATTTTTGATCAATTACATCTCTTCTGTTATAATCCTGGTCGATGCTTATCTGAAAACGTTTCTTCTTCTCACTGGGAAAGTCTAATTGGAAGGTGTCTGCAATCTTCTGTTTTACTTCACGATGATTTTACACAAATGTTCGGGTTACTTCTTCAGAGCTGTTTTCTTCATTCAGTCACTTTAGATTACGATAATCAGACAGTCACAGTTATGGAGTTAGAGAGCAAAAGGATGTTTTATTTGAATCCAAAAGAGAGTAAGTATTTGAGTTTTGCATCTATTTGACATCTTTACACATTCCTTTTCTATTACTGTGCTTTAGTCTGTGATTCCAATTCATTTAATTTATCATAAGAAAAAAAAGTACTTTTCGTCCTTGTTCTGCTCCTCTTAGACACACACATTTTTAAGGCTCTGAGCCATCCTGTCCCTTCACATTATTTATGATCTGAAGAAAACATGCTTATTTAGAAAGAATAGTTATGTGACTTAGACAGAAAACATTGTAGAGTATCCAAATAATAAGTTGTAGAGGCAAAAGCGTTCTGATTTAAGAAAGAACATATTTGAAAGGATATTTCATTCTTGAAAGATATCTTTTCATTCTTTTCATTCCTGAAAAAATCTCGTTGTTGGGTTAAATTAAAAGAGAGTTTGTGACAGCATGTGGATGAAATGTATGTGAAAATATACAAGTCATTTACATATGCAGTTACTTCGACCCTGCCAACTGACTTCCATCTGTGCTTGCATTGAAATGGAGAATTAGATCCTGTATTTATTAGTGCATGTGCAACAGGTGGACGTTTGACCCAATCAATTACGCATGTGATATTAATACAAGTTGGGCTCTGCACCTAACTTTTTACAGGAGTGGGGAATTTATTCTTGTGACAAAGATGTATTTCAGGGTGAATTATGGCATGTCCCTGCCTAGGTTTTATTCTTTGTTTTTATTGTGTGTCAGGCTTCTTCCCTTGACGCTCCAGGACAGCCGTGTAGCTGGCTCTGCTACTTTGACTGTTCTTGTTTTCAGCCCCACAGGTAAAAGTTCATGTTTTGTTGACGCTCGAGTGTCTGGCCTGGCAGACACGGCACAGAAAGGAATGGTATTTCTCCTTTTTCCCAGCTGTCTGCCCTGGGCTTGGGTCAAGGTAAGCTTAGGGTAATAGCAAAGGAGCCTTGCAGAAAAAAGAGTCCTCCACTCTTGCAGACTAATGCTGCAGAGCAGTGGGAGATTTCATGTGTAAGTTTTGGCTATCCACTCCATCTGATGTACATAACTTATTTTGTTCCCCACCCCTCACCTTCAGTCCCTTCTGTGTAGTGTTGTACAGAGCATGACTTTTGTGCCTGCTCTTTGGCACAGCAGATAGTAGGTTACTCAACATCAACAGTTTAAAATCTGGGATGAAGGGCAATGTTGTACCTAATTAATCTACAGAAGGATTGTGTGAATGGAAAAAGTTATGTAAACTGATTCTTAACATTGAGAATAAAGTCATAATTCTTAGTCTTATGAAAAATGATGGAGGAAGAGCTTAATTTCCACTCTGAGTGGTGTGGACTTCAAATGTAATCTTGCAGAGCCCTGCCAAAGAACTAATACCAGTACAAGGATTGGACTTGTAGTCAGTTGACGTTCAGCCAGTTTTGACTCAGAGGGTAGAGTGCTACTGACTGAATTGTTAACACTGAGCAGTTGGGTTTTCCTAGGAGGCCACTAAGCCAAAAATGTGATCTTACACAGCAATGCAGTACCTAATGAAACATGATGAAATCATAATTTTATATGCTGTGATTTCCTTGTGCCTGATCACTTTTACTACTTAGTTGGCCATCAGATCTGGGCTAATTAACTAGGCTTTCTAGGCTATGAATTGTGATGATTGCAACATTTGTTTTCCCACTATTTGCAGCTGTTGTCCAACTATGACTGTTATCTGTGGGCTGGGAACATCCATTCTGTAGTTCATGTCACTTTCAACAGGCTGGCTGAGCTCCTGTTATCCCTGCAGTCTGCGAAGCATGGAGGTCGAGCAAGTACTCCAAACTAACCTCTTTCTGTCGTGACTATGTTGCTTCCAGAGCTTGACCTACATAGCATCAAACCAACTTGGCATACTTGGGAACTACAGTCAGTGCAGTAGAGACTTAATCCATGGCTATGGTATGAACTGCTTGGATGAATCTCAAACCCAGAAGAATCCAACACTGGGATCAGTGTAGCTTGTTACCTTGAAATACTCACTTTTAAAACCAAGTGTAGTGGCTTTGCCATGTTTAAGCTGTTTCTTTACTGCCATTTTATGGCACGCCTTTTCAGCCATCAGTGCACGTGAAGGCCATGTATATGTATTATATACTGACATATATTCAATACCTCTTCCTTTATATGAATTCCCCATCGTTGCAGTGCAACCTGTTTGGCAGCGTACGCATTTTTCTATACGCTGCAGAATAAATAAGTAGTATTCAGGATCAGCTGAAAATTGATCTTCAACTACAGTTTGCCAGATCCATAAGTAAATGATCTAAAATAGCGCCTAAACTCCTGTCTCCTACTACTTCACCCTTATTACCCAGAGGTCTGCTTTGGGATGTGCATCTGTCTCATGTTATGGTGATAGTGGGATAGTTGTTGTTATTTGAGGCTTTCAGTTTTTGCTTGAATAATTCATTTTGCAAAATTCTGGCTGGTCAGTCTCCTGTGTAATATAGTGGAACCAATCAGCCATCTTAAACCGGCTGGTTAGATACATGCTGGCGTAGCTATTACTGCAGTCACACGCTCATTCACTGAAATATTCTGCGAGATGTTTTTATTGCTTTATTATGTTTGTAAATCTCTTTGTGCACACTGAACACTGATTGAGCAGAATGATCAACTGCTAGTTATAATTTCCTGGCCGTTTACTGAGCAGGTATAATAGCCTGGCTTATGACTCTCTCAAGCTTTTAAATCAGCTCCTGCTGACATCATTCACTCTGCACCTATCTCTTCTGTAATGAATAGACACAAAATAAGGGACGGGGACAAGACCGTGTCATGTGCAGCTTGAGCACTGCCAGTAGTTCCTGCTAATGAAATAATACATGATGCCAATTTTCTGGCTTGCCACCAACTCTGTGGGCAGTTTTCCAACTGCATGCTTCCCTGGACCCAGATACATTGATTATCTCATGTACTAAATCCAAAAGTAAGCTTGATTTCAAAGGCTGAACATTTTGCAGCCATGGATAACAGTGGCTGCCAATTTCTGTATGTAACATTTTTGGAAATACTTCTCAAATGTGACCCGTTGTCATGTGTGGCCCCTGATTGCCTTTTGCTCTGCACCTAGTGTGTGTGTGTGTATCTTTTAATGAATCTTTTCTTTCCTACCCACTCTGTATCTTCTTTATAAAAGATCATTCAGATCTCACAGCTGTGCTGAAGGGCTCTGGCATGCACCAAAAAAAGCACGTCTGCACTGATTCACACAGAAATGTAGAAGACAGTATCAGATAGACAGCTAGAGGAGGTCTAGCCCACTGGCCCACAAGCAGCTCACAGTGCTCCCAGGAGGACTTAGGCTGGGTTTCTCAGGCTCCAAGCTGATTAAAACAAGAGGTAATGTGAAGGCCATATCAAGTCTTGATTCTGGGGTTAGGGGAAGAAGCTGACAGCTGTCTTGCAACTGGAGGTAAAAGGGGCACAGATAGCAGCCGCAAGTATGGGAAAATCAGCTTTAGGGAGAGATAGTAAAGAACAAATTAAATCCTAGTATGCCTGTGTTTTTCTTCAGAGTATGCATATATTCACAAAATATACATTAAATTCCTGAGTAGACTTAGAGAGCAAAAATTAGGCACCAGAGTGCTGTGCTTACTGTCTCTTAAAACAGGGCATTTCCAGCTAGCTAATTTTAAGTATAAAAATTACTTATGTTCTGAACACCATGAGTGCTCACTGCTGTAGAAAGCACTTGATATAGACAGCCCCTGTCCTAAAGACCCATTAACATATGCAGCATCTGACACAAAACAGACAGAACTCAATAGGAATAACGAGGATACATACTTATGAGTGGCAGTGTTTATGTACTTGTGTAGTTGTGATTAGGATTGTCACAAAAGATACTTTTGAAAAAAGTGGTTTGTTTGTGGGGCTTGTCCTTGGCTGCCATGTGAAAGAATCACTTCTTGAGCGGTATGGGTAAAGATAGGCAATGAGTTAGGAAGTGGAAAGGGTGTACTGGTACAGGGAAACACAGAGATGCTTGCAGGACAGCTAGGCTTGGATCTTGGAACTGTTGGCGTATCATAAAAAAATAGAGATAAATATCACTGTAGGAATAAATGCACATTATCACAATAAAAATCTAAGTCTCATCTCTTCAGGCTGTGAAATTCCTATTTGAGATTTGTTAAGGTCTTTTTGACTTAAAAGCACATAAGCCACAGAAAGCTCAGCTCTGAAAGTTTACTGAGCATGACGTGATTTTTTTGTAATACCATTTCATTTTCTAATGTCATTGTTACATTGCAAAGTGCCTGAGAGCAGTTTTAAAACTCTGGGCAGAATTTTAAACCTGGTACTGAAGCTTGTTGAGAATGTATGAATGAGATGATATGCCCAGCTCGGGTTAAATCCTTTAAGGTCAGAATCTTTTCGAGAATACGTAATGTGGAATCTGAGGAATATAGGAAGTTGAGAGACCTTCAGAGAGGATGTTGATTCTATAATGTTTAGGATGCAAAACTAGTAAATCTTGTTTTTCAAACTTTGCAATTATATACTTTATGAAAATGTCATCAGTGACTTTAGCCAACAGGATTTAGACAGTTAAGCAACTCTGAATTTGATCCCTTGTTTTTGTTGTTGTTGTTGTTTTTTGTAGTAGTAGTAGTAGTTGTTGCCAAAAATTTGGCATCTGACTTACTTTCTTGAGGGACATTATATAGGTATATAGGTCCTCCAAAAGCCCAGTGTTAAGTGTAGTCATTAACAGCTTGCCAAAGTTATATTACTTTTCTGAGTGTATTGTTTACTAACTCTATGGCATTAATTTGCCAGTGTCCTTTAAATTCTCTGCTCTGAAGACTGGTTTTGGTGTTAATATGGAGACTGTATGGCTTCAGTGAGTTTATTGCACAGTTTGCAGTTAACTCATCACCCATATAGTCCAAGTTTAACTAGATGAAAATTAAGAAATGCATTGTATACCATATCATCTTCCTTAATTATCTTACCTGGTTCTTTAGCTGACTATATAATGGAAAAAAGGAAAGATATTGACTGCCACTTCTTTCCACTAACCTCTTGCTCTTTGACTGCTTATTCTTTGTAAAATTAAGTGCTTTAAGTTAGTGAAAATGAACACAACAGCCTGAATGTCTTTTGTAGTATACAGATCAGTAGCTGTTCTGTCTAGTTACAGGGACTTGGAAGGGTCCATAAAACACTTCTTTCTCCATCACCACTAAAATTATACTGAACTCTAGAATCACTCCACCAGCAATTATGCTAGCTTCATGTCAGCTTTTTAAAAAACAAATGTATTTTACCAAAAACAAAATCCATAATCAATCCATTAGACCTAAAGATCAGTTGCTAGCGTAATGGAATGCTGATATTAAAAGACAAAAATTACTTTTTGTCTGATTTGAGTGGAAATTTCTACTGTACTCTCCATGTACTTGTATTACATACTTCAGGTTCCAAAACACTTTTCAAACTGCAGCTGAGATTTACATGTCTAATTTAAGATCTCTCTGATATTGAAACAGAGAAAAATTGGTGCTGCAAGCTCTGTGGTAGGATCACTGTTAGCATCACTGATGCATCAAAGTAGCATACATGGCAGATAGTAACAAACTCAAGTAATAACTTAGAAATTTTAGAAGAACTTATTTCAGGAGGTTTAGTTTCCTTAGCTGGAGCTGAGCTGTGTTATCAACCATGGTGTTCCAGAAAAGTGGGGTAACAGTGGGGGCTATTTCTAAAAAATGCTGATTTTTCTCAGGAATATAATAAAGCCAAAAATTTTAGTGGAAAATATTAGACTTCTCATTTAACACCCCACAATATTCCAGTGAGGATTTTCTGTTGGACTGGGGAAATAAATCAGGACATTCTTGTGGGAAGCAATTTTTTCCTGTGAAAATGAGTAATCACAAAAAATTTAATTTTTCAAAGGCCTCCTCTTCCACCCAGGTTTAAATATTTTTAACCACCCTTAACCCACTTTTATTAATATTGGCATGGATTATTTAGAAATCACAGATAGACCACAACGACTAATGGACAATGTGGACAAAATAATTTTTTTTTTCTAAATTAATCTATTTTCTGGTAACTTAGTATCTTTTCTGATACTCTGTTATGAAAGCACACCGAATGTTTCTGCCCAGTCTGTGCATGTACGAGGCTGATTGATGTAGCTGAGATTTCTCTCAGAAGCAGATTTGAGGAATGGGAACTATTGCTGATGAGAACTGTTGCCGGCAGGGATGGGATGTACATATTCTGGGGGTAAAGGAGTGGCTAAGTTGCTTGCTTAAAAGGGAAACTGTACCCCAGAGTGATTTTTACAAGCTGTCATTCTGAAAGGAGTCATGCCTCATTTAGGAAATCGGTCTTTAATAAAAGCAAGAAACCTGGGGGAAAGACTACACCTCGGACTTCACTTTTTATTGAAGAAGCCGAAACAGAGCTGAGAGGCTGAATGCTGTTTTGAAGAGCTTGGGACTTTTTGCTATCAGGGGAACTTTTCTAGAGGCTGAAATAAATCTTTCTCTGAAGGCCCTTTATAATTCTGTCAAATAGTTGAATCCAGAAGTCTGCTGAAGCCCTATTAAAATGTGGTTCTACAAATGTGGTCTTATTTAATCAGCAGGTCCTTGGGAATATGAAAGACATTTTCCAAGTTGCACATTGACATGGGATACGTTAGGGAGAAAGTAATTACAGTCATGCCTTGCTGGGGGTGTAACTTCACTGCTAAGTTGAATGGGAAAGGGTAGTCTCTGTTTCTTTAAAAAACAGCAAGTACTAGAATACTTGGAGTGTTTTTTTAAAAAAAAAAGATGCTTGTTTTAACTGAGGCATCATATGTTGAAGTGCAGAAGTATGGTCATTGATTTGTCAGTATATAGTCAGTCTTGTACAGCCGTGTTAGCTGCTCCTACATGTGCAAGCATTTTAGGCATGCTGCCCTGTTTGCTTTTGCAGAGGGGGCAGGCGGTGGCATTCCCACGCATGAACTCCATCCCTATGAGCGTGATTGATTGTCCACAAAACCACAGAAGCGACACGAGCATACATGCTTACCTGGCCGCTTTGGTGTCTTTAATAATACCAGCAGAGGATTTAGCCAGTATGTTGAGAGTAGCCCTCCTCTGACTTCCCACAAGGTGCTTCCCAAAGTGTACATACTGATGTTCTCAGGTGTTCTTTGTGCTTATTTTTAGGGCTTCCCCTCACCACCAACAATAGAAGGGTAAAGCTATCCTGCAGGACAAATTGCATACGTGTTGGGAGGGAGGAAATCAGCTCGAGGGCTCATAAAAGTCAGAATATTATTGAAGTGAGTTTGAGTTACAAAATGTAAGAACTTGCTTTGCACCTTTCTGTGTATTTTATTTATATTAGTAACCAACTAATTGATTTATATTTATGATAACATTTTATGCTGACTGGACTCAACTCTGTTTTTCTCTCTAGCATGGCAGCCCAGGCCATATCTTTCTTTTGTCATTTTCGAATTGCTACTCATTTTAAGCTACAAGCTTTCCAAGGCACATTGTAAGATAAGCCCTTTATATTAAAAACCAAGCAAGGATCCCACATGCATATATGTGCATATAAAATGCATTGAAAAAAGGAAAGTTATGAGCACATGATAGTGGCTGCTGAAACAACAGGCAAACCAGCCAGCTGTGAAGGAAACTAACATGATGTACTAAAGCAGAAACACAATATAATGGGGAAATGCGGTTCTTTGTTCAGATCCGTTTCCTATTAACACTTATAATGTTATGCTTGTGCATGCCATCCCCTGAGGACCACTTGGTCAGCCTTAAATGAATAACAGTGGAATATGTAAAAACTGCTAGATGCATAAAACTTCTGTGCACCCATAGTCTGTTGTGTGTATGTGTTCCTTTAAAGGAAATTTGAGCTATTTATTGCATGGAAGTTTGAGTTAAAATACTGTTGTGTTGCCAGGGGCCAGCCACTAACAGTGATTTTAAAAGGTGAGAGCAGAGTGAGATGAGGGCAATTTGAGCATGATGCTTAAGGTCTCTCTAGCTATTAATGAAGGAGGAAACTTTTTAGTATCAAAGGAGGGGAAACAGAATTTAAACTGGCACTCAGCTGGGCTGGTGGCAGTGAGGCAGGCTTCTGCAAGAGGGGCTGCAAATGGGATGCCCTGTTGAAGTCATCTGTTTCTTTGCTCCATGGCATCCTGAAGCAGATGCTAGGCAGGTGCATGATGGAGGTTCATGGGGAAGGTTGCTGTGAAGCACTTTTTACTGCTGATAAGAAGCCGAGGTGGAAGATTTAAAACAACAGTCCATATGTCAGTTCTTATATCCTTTGCCTATTTTGGGGATAGTTGTTGAAGCCAGAGGAGGAAACATGTCTGATTTAGGAAGATGCATGCAGTTGAGGGAGTGAGGGCATTCACACAAAGAGAAGATAATGTGGATAGGATGGTGGGACTTGATCTTGAAGGTCTTTTCCAACCCAGTTAATTCTATGATTCTAGTGAACACTTTAGGTGCAGAACTTCCCCCTGTATAAAGAGATCATCGTTTCAGGCATTTAAGCATCTAGCATACATTACAAAAGTAATACTGTATACAGTAAGACTGCAAACTAATTCTGAGTGAAGCTGTATGTAACAACCCAGACTGTCATTGACACAGGAGCTGGCATTTATATTCCTGAGAAGTAGCTGAGTTTGTTAATTGGCACATGGGTGCTGCACAGTGAGGACATCTCTCTGGCTGTGGACTACTTTCCAAGCTCATTCAGAGTTTTTCGGACTGGCCCACTCAGGGCATCACAAGCGCTCTTGATCCAGAGCTGTGGTCTTCCCTAAAGGCCTCACTGATCAGCACAAGAGGATATAACACCCATGGTCTGGATGCAAATTGGTATTAAAAGGAGAGGATTTTTCTTGTGTTTGACAGCTGTACAGCTTACTTAAAAGAATAATTGCTGGCCTTTCCACTTGGGATACAATGAATTCATAACATATTAAAATAATAAAATCTCATTGTGCTGTTCTGTCCTATCCTAGTGAGGGAGAGAACTGGGAAAGGAAGCGAGGCATTAAAAACAAAACAACACACCCTTTTAAGTATAACTAAGTAGACATCTCAGAGTCTTTAAGGGTAAAAGAAATGCATTTTGTGTTTCAGCTTGTTAGCCACCTTGTTTATATTCCTCCCAAAAGCATAGCTTCGATGGGGCTGCAATTAAGCAGAACTACTCCCCTAAAACTCTCCACTACAAGACGTTGTCTCAGTGTCTGCCTGTGTAATATTTCTGAACACTCATCATGTCCGTTTCCCCACCCTGAGGTCTGACTGGTGGAGACTGATGAAGTCTGAGTGCAGACTTCGAAGGATTTCTACTGGGATGATCAGGAGGACGGTGTTGAGCTTCAGCATATAAGTCATTTCCAGGCTTCAGTTATTTTAAATCCTAAGGGGCACCTTAAGGATTCCTAGAAGATTAGTGAGCAGGGCCTCCCAAATCTGTGCTAATGCTCTTTTTTGACAAAATTGACAGCACCATCAAGAACCTGTCGGGCGAGAGAGATAAATACAATGGAAGAGCAAACACGGGGAGAAAAGAGAACTTTTGTGATAACATATTCCCCCTAGATGTCATAGACCATGTACAAATAATGAGCACACTGAAAGAAAGACAGAACCTGGTTAAGTATTGTGTCAGGAGAGCCTGTGATCTCAGGCTATTAAATACTACAGCACTCTTTCAGAGCATCATAATTCAAAAGGAAGGTGACAGTGTGGTAGATGTGGGCTGCCGCCTAGCAAGAGGCTGGAAGGGAGGGGGGACACCCTCAGAGCATGCTTTGGGATGAAAGGAGGTTATCTCATTTTCATAAGGAAGATCGCTCAAATACCTGCTGTGACCTCTTGTGCTGGAGCATGAATTTCAATGAAGGGATAAATGGTGACATCTCACCCGTTCTCCAGTTCTAAGGATTGGGTTGTGTTACATTAAATCGTGCTTGGAAATCTCTGGTTAATACATTTAGAGAAACAGCTCTCAGGAACATCTACCTCCCTTCCTTCCTCCTTAAAACAGTAATGAATCTAAATTGCTAATAAAACATAAGAGCTCAAAGATGTTGTACACAGACCATGTTTCTGGGCTGGTTATTTTTTTAATGTCAGTTTTCCCACAGCTGTTAGCATGTTACAGTCATTAAGGTATCAAAACTGTCTAGCCAAGAAGAGGAGAGACTTTTCTTTCTTTAGGCTCTTGAATTGTTTGAATATTTGTTTAGCAGGGCTCCATTCTTTGTTTCTTTCTGTGGAGAAAGTAAAGCTTGTAATCTGTCTGTACTGTAAATCTCAGTTAAGAGCCATTCATTGAAGAATAAACTGTGCCTTCTCCTGTGAGGCTATTTTTCTAGCAAATCTGATTATGTGCCTGCAAACTAACAAAGGCAATTAGCAAATATGCGTAGTCCTAGCTACAATTTGAAACTCTTCCTAAATTGTAGAAAAGATGCATTTTAAAGTTCATAAGAAATTTAATTTACTAACATTCATGGCTTTTTCTGGTTTGACACAGGTTGCCAAGGAAAAATGTTGGGGCTGTATTGTTGTTCTGAATTAGAAAGGGAATTGTGGAAGGGATCAGGAATATTTTGTACATATACTTACTGCAGGAAATGAGGTCCTTTTCTCTTGAGCATGGGGAGCAATCAAAGGACCAAGGATGGCTTCCCCTCTGCAGCCCCAGACCCCCGTGCTCAGCATCCTGACCCAAAAGCATGTTTTTTCTCAGGGCCACATGCCAGTACTGCTCAGGCTGTGTTAAACTTTCTTATATATGCTGCTTCTTCATCTCTTGCCAATATGACAATGGTCATATGCACACGGTCTTCCCAAAAAAATAACTTGGCAAAAATTTTCCACCCAGATAATCCAAATTACTGAGTAGTTTCATACCTTTTTGCCCTTGTTCAAAAGAGAGAGAAAAAAAAAAAGAAGGGGGCTGGGGGGAAGGAAGGGAAGTTTCAAGGATGTTTAAGCTGGACTTTAGCAATATATTCTCTGGAGTTATGTTTATCCTTAGCTTTCTAAATGCAGGTTGCAAGAGGCCCTGTCAGCTAAAAGGGTTATGAACTAATACTACACTGCAACTTTTGTGTAGGGGGGAGCCTCAAACTGCCTAGAACTTGGCTGCTCAACAGGTATGCAACTGATGAGGAACCTCCAGGAAAGATGGTGTGCTTGTTGAGGTCATGCTTATGCTTCAGGGAAGGTCTCTCTTCTTCTCCCTTTTATTTCTAAAATAAAAAAATCTGACACTTCTCCAAGCTTTAGTAGATTCTCCATAGTTCGTGGCACTGCTTGTTAACTCAGATGTGAAACTCAGCTTTTCTCTGTAACTTTTCAAGGAAAAAGCTGTTCAAGCCTCTTGTTATGTCTATACGAAAAAAAGAGCATGATCACAAGATTCATTTTGCATAAAATTTTCTGAAGTGTGCAATTTTAGCTGTAATTCCCCTAAAATCACAGGCACAGTTTTCTAAGGATATCAAATGTGATATGCTTCTTTTTTTGTTTTTGTGGGGTGGAAATGTTATTATTTTAAACTTGATACAAATAGGAAGAAATCTGTAATGTCAAAGCTATAAATCTTTTGCTTTCATAAAAATTATGGAATCATTGAACTGTATGGCTGGAGGGGACTTCAAGTGTTCATCCAATGCTCTGCCCAAAGTAGGATTAAGTAACATCTACATCATTTCTGACAGAAATATCTCTAATGTGTTTTGACAACCTCCAGAAATGCAGAGTACACATCTTAACTGTTCAATTGCACTGTATTTACTTTGAGACAAGTTTTTCTTTAGGTCTAATGTGGACCCTCCTTGGTGCAAATTTAAGTTCCTCTTATTTTTGTTCTACTCAATACAGACAGAGAGAAATATATTATTTCTTCTTTCTGTCTTCATCAGCCTCTTGTAATGTTCATGCTCTTCTGGTCTTCTGCAGACTAACCAACATGCTCAGTCTGTCCTTACTCCTCTTTTATGGACTTTCAAGTGTTTCTCTAGCTGTCCAGAGGGTTATCTCTGGCTGCTTAAAAGTGCTTCAGATGGGAGCTACTAGTGCTGAGGCGAAGCAAAGGATTCGTACACTGAAGGAACTCTTATAAGCACTATGTTTAACAATGTGGGTGGGAGGTAAAAAATTCACTCCTTATTGGTGAGGACCAAGAAGCACAGCAGCATTTACACATGGCTCCCATTTGAAGTGAAACATTTTCAACTGAAAAAAATAGAAATAAATTCTTTCAACTTCTCCAAACTAAAGAAGCTCTGCAGTGAAAGGACTGCTCAGCAGTAATGACTCCTTTTCTTTTATTCCTTCCTTTTTTTTTCCCTTTCTTTTTTTTTTTTTGTTAATTGCAGAATCCATAGCATCACTAATAAATCATGACAGTGTGACAAATGACCAGTCTCTGCCTGAAATCCCATTTGGTTAATTGTATTGCACCTACCAGCATTTCCCTTGCAGTTGTTGCTTTGGTGCTGACTCCAGGGGAAGTGTGCCACCTACTGAATCACCAGCTCTGCTTCCTGAAGCACCCTGGGATTTCCTTGGAGGGCTCCCAAATGCATTTGGCCAAGACCAACCCTGTTTAGCTTATGAGAGCAGACCAGATCACAGCCTGAGGCTGTTATGGCTGCTAGCCATATTACTCATTGGGGATGTTTAGTCATGTATCTCTACGAAGGGAGACCATATTGCATTAAATGTCTCGAGTTAGTTCTGCATATATTGTTTGTAAATTGCTTTGTGACCCTTTCTGAGTGGAAAGAGCTGCATATGTATAAAATATTAAGACTTAATGGAGTGTATATAACATGTATGGATACTTTCAGGTCATTTTTGTAATAACCTTTCGTGTTATAGCCATATGATTGAAAATGTAATAAAACAGACCGAGAAGGCAGCCTCTTTTAAGTCTGGCTGTTCTAGTACTGAATTATTCTGATTTCATTGTCGTAAGTCTATTTTTGGTACTTAAATATTGGTAAATCGTCACCAACATGGTTGTTTAAATTTAACAGAAGTAAGCACTAGTATCAACACTATTCAGCCAGCGTGAATTGAAAAATGATTCCATTTGGCTGCAATAAGTCCTAACGGATATTTTATTATTAATACATTTACAAATGGCAGATGGCTTTGCATAACACACCTCATTTTCTCATTTGAGGTCAGATCCCCCAATAGGTAGCTATGCAGCTGTATTGTGTAAGTCTCCTAACGACGGGAAGGGTTATAATCCAAAGAGAGTGGTTGTAGCTAAATTGTGTAAGGTATTTGCTCTAATTTTTGTAGGGGATAAGATCTAGGTAAAACAGACATTAGTAGCTGTGCATCCTGACTGTAGTCTGGGCTAGTATAATTGGTCTGGTTTCAAAAGTACAAACAAAACCCAAATGACCACAAACTGGCATGCTTCATACCTTTGCACAAATGACTCAACTCAATATTTGTCTTCTTTTTTCTTTTGAGGGTACTGTTATGTGCCTGGGATCTTGTTCTCTGTCAATAGACTCTGATCCTGGCATTATTACTCCTGTGAATTTCCTCCCTGCAGTCTTTGCCACATTGTACCACTGCTTTGGATATATACAGCAGGAATTGAAAATAAAAAAAAGCATTAAAGAACTGCTGGCACCTTGTGGTAAATGTTTGAAAAACATTTTTAGCAACAGTTTATATTGTAAAACATACGAATTCTGAATTTTCTCAGTCATTGAGACTATTTTGGTGAAAAATGGATCTTTGTCATTTTATTCTATTTATATCCCTTTGACCTGCTAATCTATTTTCAGCCTGCTGCCTGCAGTGCTATCTGGCACGTGCTAAATACAAAAGCAGTTTGTAAAGATACATTGGACCTGGTTATTTCCAAATGGGATAATTTTGTTAGCAAGACTCCTGAGTAAGAGGCATGACTCCTGAGCAGGAGAACATTTGTGCGCAGGTGAGAAAACTTATCTCAATATTTAGGCAGAGGAGATAACTCACATGGTCACTTGTGCTGGTTCTGCTGCTTATTAGATCAATGCAGGTAGGCAATATGAAGTACATGAGCTGGTGGGATTTGAAAAAAGATGAATAATGATTTGGTGAACTGCGTTGGTATCTTCTTCTCAGGTAAAAAAGAAAAAAAAAAGAAAAAGAGAGAAAGAGACTTCAAGGACCTGTTATTTTTACTGGAAGGGAAGAGATGGGTTGGAGGGGAGCAGAAAGACCAGGGAGGTCACAGATGTAGCCTGGAGTAGGCTGAGTAAGTGAGAACAGGAAGAATAAAACTGGTATCGTAGACTGGGAGAGCCAGCAGATTAGATCAAATATATGTGTGAAGAAGACAAAACAGAAAG
Source organism: Anser brachyrhynchus (assembly GCF_964034855.1). Taxonomy (NCBI): domain Eukaryota; kingdom Metazoa; phylum Chordata; class Aves; order Anseriformes; family Anatidae; genus Anser; species Anser brachyrhynchus. The sequence continues at coordinate 36,967,790 of NC_137695.1, forward strand.
CTCTTGTATGAAAACATTTCTTGTGAATTAGCTGAGCTGAGCTCCAGACTGCATATCAGACTGTCTCTCTCATCTGTGCTTCTTTCTAAATTCACTAACGCTGCAGTTTACAGCAGTTTACAGACCTTTTTCTTAGTCCCTATGAATATTTTATAGAAGCCAGGTTAGCTGAAATGAAAAATAGAGTTGTTTTTCTTAGGTGCATGATTTAAAAGCTTAGCAAGAAAACTTGTGGAAAACATAATTGCCCTAAACAAAACAGAACTCTGAAGGGTTTCACCAAATGAAAACTAACTTTTATCAATACCCTCTAAAGTCTTTCTTTTTTTTTCTTTAGTGAACTGTTTTCATGGCAAAGTTCAACTTTCGGTTCCCAGGGTTTCTAACTGAAGAACTCTTTACACTTTTCACTGTCCTTGTAAAAGACAGACAAAATGGTTTAAGGAAATATTTTTTAAAATATTCATTATCTGGCAAAGACTGGGCCTGCAGTATTTCAGCCTAAAAAGGGATAGTTTTGGAAGGTTTTTAAAGTATCTGAAAAAAAGGGGGGGGGGGGATAGAATGAAAATGAAGACGCAACTATAAACATAAGTTTTAATGTCATTCATCCTGCAATATTCTTTTAAGTCAGCTTTATCTTTTTGCATAGTTACATTTATAATAAATGTATAATGCCTTCTGTGTGATACTATCTGTTATCTCAGCGTGCGTTTGTGAGATACATGCCCCTACATATGTGTATTATGAACATAGCAGTAAGGCAGGTGAAATCACACCAGACACATCCTGGAATTAACTCTGAGTTTGCGTTGTGTTTAACTGGTCAGCTACCATTTGATTAAATCCCTGAAGATGCTTTTGGGTATCTGCAGCTTCCTTTTCTTTTAACAGTAATTACAAATATTTAATACCTTTTGTTTGAACACTATGAAAATATTGACCAGCTAGGAAATCAGGTGAAACTAAATAGAGGTTTCATGAACTGGTCTCTAAAATATACAGGAACAAGAATATTACTAGGCAACCTGGGGAACAGTTAGATGACAATTGTGGTGGCTGCCCCTGGCCCATCCTTACCTTGCTTCAGGCTGGAGATACAGACTAGGCAACACTGACAACTAAAGCAGAATTATGACACAACAAAGTGGAAACATATTAACCGAACCAATAAAAATAATAATATTAATAACAATCAAGCAATCCAACTGCAGATTGTGCTCTGAACTTTGCCAAATTTGGGGCTGCTGGCAGGCCACCAAGAATAGCAAATACAACAGACAAGGGCCCCTCATCTGAAAAAGCCTTGCCACAGTCCCCAGAGAGCTTTGCCCTACGAACTGACAGCAAGAGCATCCCAGCCAGTCTGAACAGCCACCGTGGAATTACAGCATGAGATTTCTGTGAAGTGAGATTAAGCTAAACTTGCATCTTGTGTGAATTCAGATTAAATGAAGGGACTGAGTTGTTATTTAGCAAAAACAGTTTCCTTGGTTACGTTGGAGTCATTTTTACTGTGTTGGTGTGATGTAATCGGCTGGTTTAACATTTAGAGCTAGTAAAACATGTGCGTATAATTTTTTTTTTTTAAGTATGTGCCTAATCACTTTCATTTTGTACTCAGCTCAATATTAATAGTTTGCATTGGCCGAGAATTTACAAACAGGCTTAGGAGCGAAACAGTCTAGATTTCTACATGTGATGGCCTGAAAGTTACAGGGAGTGAAGAATCTTGTCAGACTCCTAGATCTTTCCTCCCACACATGCTGGCCACTAGATAAATCATGTGTGTGAGTTTATAGTGGAGTCAGTGCTGGATGTTAAGCAACACCCAGAAGTGAAGTTCTTGAAATAATTTCCTGTGAAAGCTACAGTAGACAGATTTGTAATCATAGACCATGGCATTAATCAAGTAAACAAACCATCCATTTTTGCTGTGGCATTCCTGAAATCTCTTTTAGGAAGACCAAAAGTTCTGCATAATGATACTTCCCAGTAATGAGTGTGGTAAGCACAGGATGGCATGACACAGAGGGCTTCTCGATTCTTTGGGACACGGATGCAAAATTTCTCTGATACAGCAGTGAGAGTCAGAAGACATCTGAAATGTGACTTAAATGTTTCGGTAGTATTCGTGCTACTTATTTACATTATAATTAAAACATTTCTTCTCTTAAAACCTTTCCAAAATGTTGCTTATCCCATTCTGTCAGCTAACAGAAATTTCAGGCATGGCTGCTCTTGAAGTAAAGAACGAATTGGTAAACAGAGGCAAACTCTTTGTCCTGCATTGTTACTCATGCTGACAAATGTGCACTCAGTAAAAGCTGTTGACAGCTGTGGGCTGCTCAAGAACCACAGCTAATGTGGGAGAATCTCCTCTAGGAAACAGGGCAGGTAGGCTTCATTTAGCATGTGTAAAAATGGGGTTTGCTGGAGGGGAAAGAACCAGGATGGTTTGAAGAGGAAGGTGTTGGGTTGGAGGAGGTTGTGTGTGGAACTACGCAGTGTTCAGTACAGACCTGATTTTGTTTCGCGTTTTCATTAATGACTGTAATGCAAGTATAACAAGTACTGCTGGTGACGCAGGGTTTGGAGACATTGGCAATACAGAGAAGGACCTGGATATCGTACAAAAAAGGAGGGAAAAAAATCCAACAAGAAAAAACCTGGATGAGCTTTGAATACTGAACTAATGGCAATGGAATGAAATTCAATATTAAAAAATGCAAGGCTGTGCCTGGGGGGACTAATAAAAATTTCTAGAAGAAGCAGCAGTTCATTAGCCCAATACGGCGATGTAGAAGGAAGGCTCGAGAATAGTGGTAAGTGGTCACAGGCTGACAGCAAGCTTCTGCCGTGGTCTGCTTGATTTCAAGGTACAAGCATTCTTAACTAATGATGCATCAGGAAGGTGGCTGGCTGTCCAGAGGCACTGAGAGGCATTAGGCTGGAGTGGTGGACTGATCTGGAGCTGACTTTTAATGTTAGTGAAAACATGTTAGGGAAGGTGTGGGGAGGATGGTTACCACAGGTCTTGAAAATGAAAGAAGGTAGCTTCTCAGGTTGAGAGACTGAGTTAATTAAGGGACTCTGAGACAGCTGGCATGTTCAAGGGAAAGGGTTAGAAAAAAGGTCTTTGCAGCAGCAGTCTGGACAAATATGAAAGAGGTAAAATTGTATTGGTAAAAGCCAGAAAAAACGATGTTGCAACTATTGACGTGCAGGGTGGTGAGACACATGTTCCAGTTATGAAGCAATTACAAGAATATATAAGCCCTGAAGTGGTTTCAAGCTGAATTCAGATTGGCATCTCTGTGCAGAATAATTAACACACAGAATCATGAACATGGGGGACAAAGACAGTAGAAAACTTCAAAACCCTAAGAAACTAAATTCACTTTGCATGGAAGGAAGAAACAAGGGGAAAGTTTTCGGGAGAAAGGTGAGAAATAGTAAAATCTCAAGGTTTGAAACATTAAGAATGCAAGTAACATCCCAGTTAAGTTGAGAAACTGATCTAGGTGCTGCTTCTTTTGCGTTAAAGCTATTCAGCTGAATTCACAGACGTTTCCACTAAGTTTAGAGGGAATCTTGGTCTATAAAGTGAACTCTGCAGGTTCTCAGATGAGTTAGTCATCATTGTTTTAATTTGTTTATCCTGTTTCCATAATAAATCTTTTTTTTTCCTCTCATTTAAATAAATTAGAATCTATTTTGTTGGGATTTTTAAAAATTGACCCGACTGTGGTTCATTTTTCAACAAAAAAATTTATCTTCTATCCTTACATGAAAAGTCACCAAGGTTGCCAGCATGGCAGTGCTATTTTTTCAGTAGAGAATTCATAGAAGTGCCTCACTGACATGGGTTATGGTCGGTGAGGACAAACATGAACCCTTTGGTTTTGCCCAGTGGCAGGAGCAGGCTAACGTTAGAGGGTGTCCAAGAAGATGACTGCTGCCAAGTGTAAATCCAGTAGGCACAATTCGTGTGGAGTATGTTCTTACCTGCTATGTATTTCCAAGCACGTACATGTTTTCTAGCTAGATTTGATTCTGCTTTTGATGCCAGATTAGAAAAGCTATGCATTTTAATTCGTAGAAACTGGTCTTGAAAGTAATGCAGTATCCTGCACCACAGAATGTGGAAGTGAAGTTACAAATATTTTCTCTTTCGTTTATCATCACAGTAAAACTGATGGTGTAACTCTGGCTCTGATGTCAGTAAAAGGCAGATATTTTCCTCTCAGAGTCCTGAAAGATCCGAATGAGTGTGTGAGAGGTCTGTTTGTGTTGAATATGTTTAGAGATAATAGATAGTCATTCTTTTCCAGAAGAAAAGCATTGGAGGACTAAACATAGTATGTAAATCCTAAAAACATAAGTGAGTACAGATGGACCTCACTTGGTTTCAGAAAGGATCTCTCAGATAATGTGTCTGTGGCTGGAGAAGTTACTATGAAGGAAATCAAAATAGGATTTCCTGTTGAACTCCCATCACAAAACAAACAAGAAAAAAAAAGACAGTAGGTTTTTTTCCATTTTAAAATAATATATCAAATAAAGTAATAGTTTTATGTCACTAACAACAGAGTTTTAATTCTTATGGCTGACTTGTTACACTGTAAACATTATGTTATATTTCAATGGAAGTCTGCAAATCAGGGAATCACAGGCTTGCTGTGAGTTGTGGCTGCATCTCAGTCTCCTTGATGCAGCCTCCCTTGTTTTGTAAGAAACAGAAAAAATCTAATCTATAATAAAAGAGGCTGTAGTTTCAGTATCAAGATGTTGGATGTCGATTAAATTCAGACCTTTGGATAGAGCCAAGTTAAAAATGGTACCACTTGGATAACGATTTCTCATTGTCCTGCTAGCGATTTAATGGTGTAAATGGTGTGCCTGTGGATGAGCTGGGACCTGTAGAATTGCTTGGCTACCTGTGCTCCTTCATGGAGCTTCAAAGCTAAAGCCAATTTATCCAGCAAATGTTTCGTTTCATTTCATTTCATTTTCATGGAGGAAATATTACTAGCTGGATTACTAACAGGGACACATCTTTAAAAGCAAGTGACCTCGTGTGTGTATTTATCAAATATCACTGTAAATTGATGCTGCTGTATTGAGTGTGATCTGAGTCCCAGAAATCTTCTCTTCCGCATGGAGCTGAGTCCCAGAGCTTTGCCTATATTTTAAAAGTTTCATTTGACTATTAATTATTCTGATTGTGCTGGAAAATTAAAGATGAGGGCTAACACAACTGCATGATGGTGACAGTTTAAGAGAAGACTAAAATTTGTTTTAGTTTGTGTACTGTTATTCAGTGCTTACCATACTGTGCTCCACAGCACATATTTCATTTCAGCATATGAGTTTGTTCTTTTAATGCAGATTTTGCAACTTCAGCCTACTTTTCTGTCTGTTAGAAACACAATGGAGAAAGAACATCAAAACCAGACCCTCTGTCCTGTTATAAGAGTCAAGATGCAACTATATGTGATACAAGTTTTAAACTGGGTCCAAGATAAAGCTTGTGGAGCATCACTTTGAAGTGTAAGATATCTGAAATGTGGGATCAAAATATTTAGGGTATACAACTGAATGGCAAAGCTTCACGCAACACTAAAAATAGAGGTGGCTCCAGTCTTAAACAAGCCTGTGCTAATTATCCATTAGAGTAATCAGAGTCACACTGGGGGGAAAGGAATCTCCTGTTCATTAGGGATGAACATTAAAGATTACACAGCATTTTTAAAATAATCGCAGCTGTTTACTTTTGTCCTTAGTCAACATCTCCCCTCTACACTCCTGTGTGGTTGGCTGGCAGGCTGCCATCACCTATGTCAAGGGTGATTGCATTGTGTTGCTTTTTATGGCTAGCCCTAGAGGTGCTTTGGGATCTTTCAGGGCAAGAGGTTCTGTAGAAATGTAAAGCATCATTTATTATTTTGCATAAATTGCTGCATTATTTGTCTTCGGTATTTGTGGTTTACAGCTGTAATAAAATAGCTGGCTCCTCAGACTGGATGACTCAGTGATATGTAATTGGGTACAGAGCTCTTCACTTCCAGGTCAGCCGCTCACTGCTGGCCCACAGCTATTTGGCAAGGGTATAGTAAGTAGGCAATGCTTCATTCCATTTGCTAGTGGTTTAGTGTCCCCAGCACAAAAAACATGATCCCAAGGAGCATTAACCTGCTTTGGAGCATCAGCTGAGAAGGTGTCGTACCTTGAGATCATTCTTGAAGATCTGCGGTGTTTTATTTTTTCAAGATTCTTTGCAACAATGTGAGGAAGTCTCACTGCCATCATGCCCATTGCACATCTGTGTGGTTTCTTGCAGAGCACCCGTCTCCAGAGCTTTTGGACCCAAACTCTTGCGAGTTCTTTTTCCTTTCATATTTTTGATAGTGCCATTCTAACTTAGCAGCACATTTTGGGTATATGACTGAGAGGAGATCTTTGTTCCAGGATTCATTTATACTTAGTCCAACGCAGTTTCATACAGTGCTAGTGTATGAGAAATCTGGGGCAGTTCCCAGAAAGGACATTTCTAGATGTTCTATTTCATAACAATTTGGAGAGCTCATGGAAAAACCTGCTCTACCTCTGCTAGAGCTCAATGCTGAGCACTTAGGTCTGAGTCTCCTTAATGGAGAGCAGCTATTTCTGAAGCACCCAAATGACTTGGGAACTTGTGTCCCACTCTCTCATTAATAATTTGAAAAATGCACTCTTAGTGCTGGCATACTTTAAATCTGATGAACTTGGTGGATCTACATGTTCTTATGTCCTTGCTTGTGACAGATAGCATGCTCAGGCCCCACAGCCTTTCCGTGCAGGCACTTGTACAGATGGTCCCTCTGTCCACTGCAGAAACACGGGACACCCAAGTTGAACTGAACACTGAATAACACCACATGGGTTTGCAGTGGTCTGTAACTGAAAAGGTTCACTGGAAGCAATTTGCAAAGAAATCCTTAGGAAACCACCTGGATGGTTATTTTAAATTAAAAAAGGAAGAGATGCCACTTAAAAAAAATAATTTTTAATACGAGGTTTAAGGTTCCATACATGTGATAGTCATTAAAGCTTATTTAACCCTGAAATTATCTGGCCTCTTTAATTCCACAGGGACTGTAAGGCTCTTGGGTTAGAAATGAAAAATAATGTCTGAATGAAAATGAGACTTTCCTGAGAGTAGGACCATTATTGAAGAATATTTTCTTAATCAAACATCTTTAAGAGCCAAGTAGTGGAGAAAAAACTAATCAGGCAACAGTGCTTTCATCCACAGGCAGCGTCTTATCCGGTGCTTTGGGCCACTGATCGAAATAGGTGCAGGTCAGTCCCAAAGGCTGTGTGTGACACACTCACCTAACGTGCAGGCAGAACTGATGATTTGTCCACCAGCAATCTCAGCTGCAGTACACCCAGTTCCTTGCTGCAATACGCTTGTGAGATAATCCCAGTGTGCTCTGACATTTGGGCTCTCGAACTTCAGAGCTTTCTGGTTGATCGGACTGGAAACTTTCAGCAGGAGCAGTGATTTTGTGGAGTTTCTGTTACACCAAACATCTGTGGTGTGCCCCACCACCCTTTCCCTAAGGATGAAACATGCTGCAGGGAGGGTGTTGCAAGCATTCCTGAACGAGACAGCTAAGCTGGAGTCATAACTGTGCTGGCCAGGGCGCTACTTTGAAGAAGGCTCCCATTAGAATTAAAACATCCCACAACTCCCATCACAACAGCCCTATTCTTGAGTGTGGCTGAGCATGGAAATTTAAGGATGGGGGCGGAGAGGGGGGGAGAAAGAAAGGACAGACAAGTAAACAGATAAAGAGGGAGCTCTTGCATGCAAGTGGAATTTCCTCTGAGCACAGGACATTCTTTATCATTAACTAGTCTGTCACAGGAAGGAAAATGGGAAAACAGTGCTTCCTGTTAGGGGGAAGAAAAAATCAATAGGCCTTGGAAATACCTGCCTGGAAAGAACCTTTTGTATTCCCACCAGCAAGCACAAACAAAATTTTAACTCCTTTGGAGCTTGGGCTCTGCTTTAAAGCAGTTTGCTTCTTGAAATGGGACTTTGGTGTAAATACGTCATATGGAAATGATGGGCATTTCAGGCTGCTTTGATCTTTCTCCTTCGTTTCAGAATATCCTCCAATTCCCAAAAATATGTTCTATAACACAAAGGCTGTTTTCAAGGCACTTAAATTCTTTTGTGGTTGTGTCTATGTAACTAATAATAACTAAATTCATTACAAATACATTCACTCCTCTAATATTTTGATTAAGATGCTCACAGAAGGACAATGGGTCTGCTCTTCATAATGGTAAACTAAGTTTTCTGTTGGGAAGGGAACACTTGCCGGGCAAGTGCTTGAAGCCTCAGAAGGCCAGTGAACTACCATACAGCTCCTGAACCATCTTTTGGGTTGCATTTTGCTCTCAATACAGCAGGGTGCTGAATGTGTGGGTCTTTCAGAGGAGTGAAAGAGGCCAGTTCATTAACAAGGGCTGCAAGATTGGATGTGTATGGACAAGCAGCCCCAGGATAACCTCCATTTTTCAGGGCAATAGTTTTTCTCTGTGGTGGCAGCTTCCTTCCTTCCAGAGGTGTGTGATGTGATCTATGTTTGTGCGTAGGCTGTAGCCACATTTCCCATCAGTTTGAAGCTGTTCTGAGCCAGGGATCTGTCCTGGGCTGATGAAAAACTTTATAGCAATGCTTGTGGCATAAACGGAGGGTGAACAGTGAGCTGAAACTATGTACTCCAGCAGTGTAAATGTAAGAAGACAAAATAAAAAGAAGATGAGATGGAAGTTGACCTCTTAGACATGCCCAGAAAAAGGGTGGGAAGTCACTTTTTTTTTTTTTTTTAATGGAGAGGGAGAAGTGGGCTGAGCTTAAAAGGGAACTATCAGCAAAGCTAGAATTAAAAGAAAGCTTTACGAATGATCTAACTTTTATTTTATTACATTACAGAAGACAAAAAATCAATAGCTGGTAATTCAGACATAAATGAGTTATACGGGCCATTGACACAATGGACCAAACTTTATAACAACCACATCTGATGCTGTCAAGCCACAGGCTTCAGTGGCGCCAGTAATAATTATGGCCGATCACCTCTAATTCAGAGCTGCCTTGCTTGATAAAGGTGTCACTCTGAGTGGCTGCAGCATCAATATCAATTGAGGATGTCATCCAGCAGGTCAGTCTGCTGTGATCTGCTCTTTTTTAATCAAATAGGATAAACCCTTTGTTTTTCTCCTCCTCGATCTCTCTTTGAAAATCATGCATGCCTTAAAGACAAATCGTTTGAATTCAGTACTAAGCCTACTTGAATTCAAGACTGAAAGATGACTAAAGCTAACTGTGTTGGTCCACAGAAATACATTCTAAAGATAATTTATAATTGTCAGAGCATCCTGGGGAGAAAACTTTGCTACTTTACAATAATCTCTGTTGCTTTGCTGTGTAAAGAGTATTAAATCACTGCTGTGATCAATTAATGGATCCTCCCCCCAAAAACTTGTTGGTAAAATGCTGATAGGCAATAGAAATTACTTTTCTGTAAACTCACATCCTTATAAGGAAGAAAAGAATAGAAAATGCATTGTTTTATATGTTTTCCTGTTGTTTTCTGAATTAGGAGACTAGATGTATTCATTGACTGTCCTAAGACTGAATTTCACCGTGTGAAATGTCACTGTGTGAGGTGACTTTGTAAAAGCTGCTGAAATTCTTGATCTCTAAAGAAAGGAGTCACTTTTAAATATCTCTCCAGTGTTTCAGGTGCCATTACTGTTTACATCTCTGCAGTTTGGTAATGCAAACTGATATGCATATGAGTATGCATATGTGTATTGAGGTATTTTCATGAATTATTGTTATTGCTTGGGCTTTGCATTTTTTGGGGGAGCGACTATTTTCTACTGTGTTGACTACAGTTAATTGTAAGTAATGAACAATGAAAAAAAAGCTTCTGTGGGGGAGGACACGTGAGGTATTTCAGCCACAGTTACAGCAGCTTTTAACGTTAGCAGGACTTACGATCTGTGATATCATGCTGCAGAGCGGTCCGCACCATGATAGCTGATGTTTGTGCACTTGAAAAGCTTCTGTTTTGAAAAATTTTCACTGGTTCCACTTAGAAATATTCTCTACCCCTAAAAAAAAATCGTGATTGTCAGACTTGTGAAATAAACACCAGAGAGGAATTGTTTTAAAAGCAGGGTAAACAATAGCAGCACCGCAGCATGTTGGTTCATAAGCTTACAGCGCTGTATGGCTTGGGGCTTTTCTGCTACTTCTGAAACAGCAGAGAAAGAAAGCGCCTTGCACCTGTAAGTTTGCAGACGCACCAAGAAAGAACCCCGCAGTTCTTGTTTAAAAACACAGGGCTCGATTCCAGCCGTGCGTATGCCAGTTCTGTGTGGTTAAGGGGGAGAAAGCTCAGTGCAGTGGCATAACCTGCGAAATCAGTGCTGTTCGTTCTCCCCAAACCCAAACAAACACTCCGCGTACACCTCAGAGCTTCTCTGCTGCCCTCCGGCTCCATCTCCGCCTTTTCCCATCGCTGGATCTCCTCGAAGCCCGGAACATGTGGGCATTCGAGTGCGGGTGCGTTTGTGTGTAGTATCTTCTGATCAGCCCCCGTCAATCATGTCAGCCCAGTCCCTGGGCTTTCCTGTGATCCTGCAGGCAGCTGCGCAGGCCGTTCAGAGGCGGCACTGTTTCTTTCTCTGTTTACTCGTTTCCAATGGCAATTGCACCACCAAGTCTCAGTACGTCTGGAACTTGGCCTGGGGCTGTTTTGGTTACATTGAAGTTTTTGCTTCAGCTCTGCCAGATTTAAATGGTGACTTCACCAGCACTGAGCTAAAAAGGAGAAAAGGGGAGGAGGGAGGTAGTGCAGCGAGCGGGAGCGAGCGAGGGAGAGGGCCAGCACATTACATCATCATTTGGACAGGAATCAAATGGGAAGGATATGACTCACTCGGGCTAGTTAAGCTTTGGCTCAAGTTCTACATACACTCATTCCAGGGCTCTCATGTTCTGCACCTCAGCAGGGAATTCAGGCTCAGTGATGTCCATGAGGTTTGTTTTTAATTTTCTTTTCCTTTTCTGATTCCTATATACTTTTTTCCCCCCGTCGCCTTCCTCCATCTCTTCTCCTCCCCTCCCTTGTCCCCCTTTCCCACTCTCTTCCACTTCGACGGAGTTTGTTTTCTGGTGCGTGTAAACTCGACCGTTAGCAGCAGAAGCTGATTCTTAAACCAAACCAAACCCAAACAAGGAGCACAGCAAACTTGAGAGAAGTTTTTTTTTTTTTTTCCTCCTTTTTTTTTCCCCCCCCCATCATTGTGTCGCTCCTAATCGGAGGAGACAGGGAGAGAGTTAAAATGCAGGAACCAATCGCTTCGATGGTGATGTAATGCTGGAACTGCAGGGTTGTTAAGTAATGTGAGAGGAAGGGGGTCAGGGTTGCAAAGCATTTACCTGCTGTCAAGGGGGTTTAAGTTTATTATCAATTGCAGTGACTGTAACTGGCTTCAGACTGCACTCTCTAATTATTCACAGACTCCCCTTTTTTATCTTTTATTATTAAAAGTAAAACTATATTATGGTATTTTTAAAAATGTGATATTATCACAGCTGCAAATTATTTTCCACCAGAGTTTTTTGATATTTTTTAAATGGTTTGAAACTGGGTGTCTCTTTCACAAAAATCCCAGAGAGAGCAGAAAGAAAAGAGAAGGGCAAAGAGAAAAGGGGTGGTTCTCCGAGCGTAGCTGGCGAATTTGAAACTGCATGAAGAGAGCAGTTCAGTCTCTGCCTAACGGTGTGAGTAAAAGATCCCACTGCCGGAGGTTCACTGTAGAAAATACAAGAAAGGAGGCGATTTGTAAAGCTCATCCCGAGGAGCCCCAGCAGTTCATCTCTAACACTTGTCAGCAGCCTTCTGCTTGTTAGCTCACCCCGGGCTCGCAGCTTGTTTGACGGGCTGCTTTCTTGCCATGTCCGGGACCGCTGAGGTCCCGATCCCATACGGCAGATCAGGATGTAATGAAGCTGCCCTCCAGAAGTACCTGGGAGCTGGGACATCTGCACACATGCGTTTGCTTTGCAGGACAGAGCACGGTGCTTGTCTTATTGAATCTTTCTGTCTCCCTGCAGACTTTTAAGCCTCCTTTTCCACATTTCTAACAGCCTCTGGGTTTGGGGGGAGGGAAAAAGTTACCTCCTCCCCAAGCTCACCATGAGTACATGAGCATTAGGGTGGGCAATGTGGAGCATAACACTGAGACCCCTCTCGGATGGTGCTTGTGTTTAGATGTGGGATGAATGGGAGATGCCAGGTGGCTGTTGGTGTCCTCAGGACACCCGTTCTGTCTGAATCAGGTTTCTGTGTCAAGAGCTGTCTGCTTATAAGATTCTGGTCTCGGAAGTGCCCCCTTCAGGGAATTTCTATCACAGAGCAAAGCGCTGTATTGGTGTCCACTGGATCAGCAGAGGACCAAAGACTTGCCTGGGATTACTAAGGATAGCCTTAATCACGCTCCTGAGGGTTTGGTGATTTTTTTTTATTTTTATTTTTTAAAAACTGTGTTGGTCCTAGAGTGAGCAAAGTATCCTAAAGTGTTGTTCTGCTGGGATCGCTAAACCTCACCATCTCAATCTGAACAGGACAAGAGCCCCTGCCCAGCCCCTATACTCCCTTCCCTCTGCAAAGCCACCTTGTGTCTAGCTGTTAGGTCCCTGCACATTACTCACAGGTTTTCCTAAACACCCTGATTTCCAGGCTCCTCAGTCAACTGCTCAAGCACAAACAATTGCTCATCTGCCAAACTTTTATCATTCGAGAGCCGAACGTAAGGCCGCACCCGGCTCTGGCCCACATTTCAGAGCAGATATACCATATGGGTTAGATTGCGCAGTGCTCTGCTGAGGATGTGTGGGTTGTGGAGGGAGCTGCGTTGCTGCAGGAGTTCCCGTAGGATTTCTGACTCATATTTTCTCCTAGAAATGTTAGGAAGTGCAGCTCCATGAACCACCAGTAAAGCAGTGTAGATTCTTCCCTGTGCCTGCTTTCCGATGGTGAGGTGGACTTGTCTTCACTCTTTCCCTTCCTGCCTTTTCTGGTGGGAGATTTTTTTTGCAGGAAAAGCCTGTCAGTGTTTTCCTAGGATGGGTTGGGCAGAAGATGACAGGCCTTGTCACGCTCCATCTTTGAATGCACAGAAATATGTCTTTTCTACTTCTCTTATCAACATGCATACAAAATATGCTGTGCAGCATGGCCTGTGGGCATCAGGTTGTGTTTCATAGGGGATCTGAGACTACCTTGTCTGGTTCTCATGGTATTCATGTTTCACCTGGCTGGGAGGGCAGCAGAGGAGAACATCTTGGTTCTTCAGACAGTTTGGACTGACTGATAACCCTGCCTCATGCTCATGACCTTCACAAAGCACCTACATCTTCTCCACCTTGCTGATTTGCACTTTGTGAAGTTAGGTAGAGGGTGTAAAGAGTTAAGTCCTTCTTCCCTTCCAAAAGCGCATTGCATCTCTAACTTACAATTCACTTCTGCTACTTAACTGATTTCAACACAGTACCACAGAAAGAACAGATTTAAAGGCTTCTTTCAAAAAGTTGCAGTTGTAAATGCTGTATGCATACATATGTGTGTGTATATATATATAAAATTCTCCTGTGTCTATTAAAGCAACAAAGCGTAGAATTAATGAGGTATAACTGTCCTGAAGAGAGCCAGGCAGCTCTGACAGGTGCTTTTGAAATGCACATTCATCCTGGAGAAAAAAAAAAATTACATATACAGTTGTTTCCCATTTCATATTCTTCTATATATGCTTTCATATATGCTAGCTGCCCGTCTTGCACCACCTTGGAGCTAAGGTGCAGGTATGCCTGTGGATTTACAGTGCTGTGTTCAGAGGTCAACAGCTCCGACTGTTGGCCTCGATGTGTTTGAAGCTGGGCCTTCTGGCAAGAGGATTTTCTTATTGAAGAATGATATCTTCAGGGACCTAATTTTTAAACAGTAGCCAAGAGAAATGTTAACAGCACTCAGTAAATGAGCATCAGAAGATATATTCAGAAGCACATGTAACCTGTCAAACAAACCAGAGGCCAAACGCACCAACGTCTGTAAGCGATGTTTGCACTAGAGGCTGACCGCGCGTGGTCAGCTTCTGAAGAAAGGCAGTTTGCTCAAAGCAGGGCCTGGCTGGAAAAGTCCCAGTAAATTTTCCCCACCACGATCCCAAGTAACATTTCCGCCTGCATCGTTTAATGTGTGCGTTGGCAGACTATCCTCTCTATAAGCTGTGTGATTTTAAGCAGTAATTTGGTGCTCCTTAGCTGGTCTCTGCATGCACAAAGGAATTGACTCTGTAGTTGCTGTACAAAAGCATGAGGTAGAAGTGAGAGGACGTGTTTAGTTCACTGACTGTGATCCCTCTGTCCCTGTGCTCTTCAATTTTCCTGGCTGTGCAGTGAGACTATTTCCCTTATATAGTTTAGGAAGACTTAGCTGATATTTGTGAAGCCCGATGAAATTTTCAAACACAGGGTACCGAGGAAAACATATGTCACCATCAAAGGTATTGTAGGGCGTTTTCACTGTATATCATACGTGTTGAACAGGAATCATAAGGAGTGGCGGACTGCCTTCCGCTGGTGCAGTCCAGTCATAAGGTCTGTGTGCTTTATATGCTGCCTCGCTCGGAGTTGAGTTAGGTGTGCCACCCCCTTGGCCCACAGTGGGCCTTCTTCCAAGCTTTGTGCCTCCAAAGGGAACTTCATGCAGCTGCCAGCTCTGCTTTAAAAATGGACACCGGGACTTGCTCTTGGCCAGGCGTGGTGGTGAGGTGAGTGTTTGGGTCAGAGCAGGACATTTTTTGGGAAGAGGTAGCGGCCCTGGCAGTGGTGGCTTCACGGCATGAAGACCGAGCTGTCCTGTGCTCTGCTGAGGGTGCTGGGGCAGGAACGGGCCTGGCCTGCCCTTCCCTGTCTCTCTCTGTTCTCCTTCCCACCCGTCCTTTGTTCGTCCTGCACATGCCTGGGCCACGTTCAGCCCAAACTGTTGAGATCAGCTTTGCTGAAAATTACACTTCAGATCAGAATGTGAGTTAGGTTCCTCCAGTATGAAGTGAATGCTGGGTCTTTCTCTGCAGCTATAGATAAAGCAGATATGAAGGTAATTACATCTCATTCCTATCTGACTCTCTTATTTGCCATAATCTCTTTTAATCCCTTTGATACTCATCATAATAATGTTAATCTTAATGAACTCATTTGGTATTAATGCGGATGTGATTTGTAAGTTCAGAGCAGGCTTGCCATCCTTGTTTAGTGTTCATTAATATCCACTTAACTGTGTTTATGCTCTCTTTCTCCTGCAAATGGACTTGCGTATCTTTGTCTTCCACCTAGCTGATGTGGCAATTCCCTTAGTGGAACTCTGTTTCCACACTCACGTTTTTGTTTCCTTTCTATTTCTCTTCCTATTTGTACGATCCCAAAGAAAGGAGCTGTTGGAAACACTGCAGCCATCTGCTAATGACTTTCTGTACCCCTTTGCTTACTCAGTTCTTCCACTTGCAACATCAAAATTGAAGGAATCCTTATCCTCTTGGTTCTTATTCATGTGGCATTCCTTCTCAGATTGCCTCAGAGATATTACCTTACTATAGCCTTCATTTTATTGTCTCAGAGGGTGAACGAGGAGGAGACACAACCCCTACTCTTGGCAAAGAGACAAATTATTTGTTGCTTACTACCATTTTCTCCCCAAGTGCTCTGTTTATGGGTGGGGTGCCTTGCCCAAACAGTTTCCGATGTGACCAGCCAATTCTAGTGAGGGAGGACTACGTTCGGATTTTGAGCCTGATCCAAAGCTTATTGCAGTGAATGGGAGTGCTGCTTTGACAGGCTCTGGATAAAGTCTTTAAAACTATACTCTTTTCACTCCTTCGAGCACCCACCTACTTTTCAACATCTCTAACTTTACCCTGCTGAAAAACTGCCTTTTCTGCCACAGTGATCCCAGGGACTGATGGATCTTGGATCCTTTTTAAGGGGTGACTTCTTCCTTATGTGGGTGTTCAAGTGTTTTTTAAACGTGGCATGGGATTTCTGTGTTATGGTACTTGCTGTCTTGTACATCCACTTCCTTCATACACATTTTTATGGCCTCAATAGTCAAATAACATGAATTACTTTTCAGCCCCAGTGACACACATTTTGCTCTTTAGGGCTTTTGGATTCTGAAACAGCCAGGAAAGTATCATTTACTTAACAGAACATTTTGTATTCCATGCCTGCCTCCATTCTTTATTTAATGTCCTGATATTTCCTTGTAGCATAAGGTTTCTATGTTAAAATGATTAACTGTGCTGGAAACATCTACATTCCAATTTATCAAAAGATCTCTGCATGATATAATAAAACCAGCCATTGACTTGGTAAACTTACTAGTCAAGTGTGAGAATTGTAGTCTCTCAGATCAGCACAAGCTGTATGTGTGTGGTGGTCTTTATTTTAGCATATTATCCTTCATTCAAGGGCATCACAGGATGGTTTGCAAATTGCAGCCATTACTCAAACATTAAGTCAAATATATTAAAGCTCTTTATTAGTATGAATACAAGATGTGCTCATATAAATAACAAGGTGGAGGGTTTTATTACGGGTATCTACAGCTCTTGTGCTGCTACATGACCATAAAGAATACAGACCAATTTTGTTCACAGGGGCACTGCTTTCTACAGATCAATAAATCTTTGCCCACTAGCAGTAGCAAAATAATAATAATAAAAGTTCATTGCATTTTCTCTAAATGTCAACTAATTATCATAAGGCCTGTCAAAAATAATACTTGTAGAACGTTTTACCACACTGGAAAAGCCTATCAGCACCAGTAATTTTATATGTCAGTTTTAACATGAGGTAGATTTTTCCAACCTGAGTCTTAAAAACCAGAACAGAAAAAACTTACTGGACGAGATCCTCTCTTGACCTCAGTTTGAGCGCACTCAGTATCATATTAAAAAAAAAAAAAAAAAAAAAAGTTCCAGTACTCTTTTCTTTGTTGTCATTCAATTTCCAGATCTAAGTGAACTTTTCTTTCACTGCAGCTAAGGATGTGATCCATATTTCTCTTGTACTGTCACTGCAGGATTTCTCATTTCTCCGAAAGCTATTTAGTTTTCTGGCATACTTTTTATAGGCGAGTTTCTTTTTAAATTCACATCAAAATAAGATTGACTGAAAAGTCAAAATAGAGGACTAAATTAAGGTTCAGTTTACAGATTGACTGAACAAACAGATTCCTTGCCACTGGAATCCTGTGTTGACAGATATCTCCTGTGGCCATTTGTATGAAACAGTCATGTGTTGCACAAAGCACAGATTAGTACAGAAATCTCTGTGTATGTGGATCTGTGTATATGCATATATAAACACACACTCATACAACTGTATTTGAGGATGGAAAGTAAAATTGATTTCTGTTATTCCTAAGCAATCCTATCAGAAACAATTTATCACATGAATAAGATTCCGAGTTGTGTGCCTTGATGCAGTGATGTAAATATATTCTTTTTGAAATTGAAACTGTATTAACACCGTTTAGCTCTACCTTCCACTTTAAGTTTATGCAGAATGAGAAATCAGATCTTGGGCAAAAATTTAAGCAGCTAAACAGGGAATTTTTTTTTTTTTTTTCATCAGTAAGTGTTTTGTTTGGGTTTTACTTGCTAATTTTATGTAGAATGGAACTTCCTCAATTCGGAGCAAAACCTGGTACATCTACTGCAAATTAGTAGATGTCATAATATATTGAATGAACAAACATTATGCACCAAATTCCCTTTCAGTAATTATTTTTGTCATTTTCTAGTTCAGTTTACTATCTTGACAAGACTTTGTAGTGCCCTATGAAAGTACTGCAGAATACTTAAAGAAATGTTCAGAACCTTACCAGCACCAGTTATAAAATTATAATGAGAAAATAAATAAATATTAGAGGGGGAAAAAAAAAAAAAAGGAGTTGGAAAAGCATGGATTAATAAAGATCTATTTAGAAAAGTGAAATGTGGTCGATTGAAATGTTTCCATTTAAGTTCAACATTGTTTAAATTTGGGCTTTTGATAAATAACAATTGTTTCAAAGGAGAATTGGGAAAATTTTCTCTCTTTGCAAATTGGGAAGTGTTATTGCTGAAAAAAATATATATCTCACTTAAAAAAGATCTTGAAAAAAAGTACAGTTCAGATTCTCACTTGCTGTATGCTGAAAGATGATTAAGCTTTGTATGTTTTATTTTCTGCTTGATTGCCAGGGTCTCTTCTAAATATTTCTATTACTTCTGATTATTATTTTTTTAATTATAATTATGTTTTCATGTCTCTGTGGGTAAATGCCCAGAAAGTGTGAAGAGTAACAATGATAAAATAGGCAATAGTATTCTGTCAGTTGCATGTGTTACATTCTAGAGTTTTAAACTTCAGTCTCAAAATGTTCACCTTGTGCCGGAGACAAGCTCCTGACTGATAGCACAGTCAGCAACAGCACTATCTAGTGTCTCTTTTTCTTACCTTAAACGACAGTTCTTTATCTCAGGGAGACTTGACTTAAGGAAGCAATGCTCTGATAAGGGGACTTTTTTAAGTGCAGATCTGATTGATTTGAGTGGAGGGGACAGAGTTTGCTGCTTCCCCATGCAGCTCCAAGCACATGGGTGCTGGATTTCAATGGCACATGTGCATTGGCATGTGTCTCTCGTGCACAGTAATTTTCAAATAGGACAAACATTAGATATAATAATTAACTGATTGGCTCAGGGTCAGATATTTAAGTTGGCCCAAACAATCCCTAGAGGACTTAGGGAGATCTTCTCCGTTGTGGGGAGAATAAATACACTGCACTCAGCCAAAATCTTGGGCAGTTTGGGATGAAGTCTGCTTTGACAGTTGAATAGCTCCAAGCAGGTGAGTACCCCCAAATGGTGCACATGTTCCTGCGTGAGCCTGCAAAGGCTCATGGCACTGCAATAGAGGTAGGCTGGAGAGTTGTGTGGAGGACAGATGTTATTACTGACATCTTCCCTATGCTGAAGGGAGAGAGCATCAGGAGACCACTGCTTAGCATGGGGAAGAGACAGCTAAAGGGGGATCTAATTGCAACCTTCAGCTGCTTATAGAGTAGTTACAGAAACGACAGGGTCTTCCTGACTTTGCAGCATGAATACAAAAGGTAACAGTCACAAGTCTTAGCAAAAGTAGTTCCGGTAGGACCTAGGAAAGGAAAGGCACCCACATGAGGAGTGTGGCGAAGCACAGCAGCGGGCTGCAGAGAGGTGGTGCAGTCTCCGTGGCTGGAGGTTTTCAAAATTTGTCTAGAGAAGGCTCCAAGCAGCCTGCTGCGATATCGCAGTTAGCTCTGCTTTGAGCAGAAGATTGGACAAGGAGACCCTCAGAGATCCCTTTTGACTGCAGCTGTTCTCTGATCCTGCACTAGGCAGAGATGGCAGAACCGGCTGTCTGTACAGGGTGGGGAAATGGGAAGGATTTTGGTGTGAAATTAAGCAGTAAGAAAATCAAATGGTGAGACAGGAAAACAGTCCTGCTTGTGCCTGCTTGTGTCCACCTTCTTTTGAGAATTTCAGAGTATAAGCACCCAACAGGAGTGGTGTAACTTAGAATATCTTTCCAGTTTACAAATGGCTGAATGAATTCTTGTTCTTTATTTTACTAGGCATCTGTATTTTCTGCTTATAGTCAAGATTTGCAAAAACAAAATTAAAATACTATGAGAAAAAAAATCTTTAAGGTACTTTCAAACCAATCAGCTGTTTAAAGTACCTTTATTATATATATATATACATATATATATATCTTTTTTTCTCACAAAAACAGGGCACCTAAAGCATAACAAACAAAACTCCAGGCCTTTGTGGTATTTTTCAGCATGTTTTGCAAAATGAAGAGACAAGGATAATTTTTCAACCTTTTGAGCTCTGTCCATGTCTATGTGGGGATGCATTTGCTAATATCACTGTAAGCTCAAAGGTATGTTTTACAGGAACTTAGCTAGCAAAAGCTGTTCCCACTTTAAAATAATGGCACATTAGTGCCTTTTTGCAGTGAACTCCCTGTATACCTTATCCTCCATTCGTATTTATCCATTAACTAATGACTATCCAATACGCTGTCACTAATACCACAGTAAAATCATGTCTTGCCCTCCTGAACGCTCCGTTACTTTATTATTGCAAAATTAATTATTTATTATGGAATATAATGTAAAGACTGAAGAACAGTCACTGGACACGAGTGTTCGCTGACAAGCCTGTGCAGTCATGCTGCCTCAACCTCATATTCATCTTGAGCTAAAAGGCTTAGAGAAGGATATTTTTCATATTTATGAAAATCCAAAATGTGCAGCCCTACAGTACGCAGCCTGGCTCCCAGTACACCTCAGTCAAATGTTTTACTGCCGGGCATTCACCTTGTTTGTATCCTCTTTTCTTGTGATTGGGGCAAGCTTTGCTCTTTTAAAATAAATGTCAAAGATGGTTTTGTACCGCTGTCGGAATGAGGCTGTCGGACCGAGAGCAAATTGGTCAGTCTGGATGAATGGTTAAAAACTTCCTGGCTGGAGGACCTAATCCCTGCGGAAAACAAAACAGAAAGTCCCATACTTTCCTGTAGAATATACTGTTTTCCCTTTTCACTGAAAATGGCATTCCTGCTCAGTTAATTTATTAAGGAACCTAGTCAGTCTCTAAGTAAAATAGTTTTGAAAATATCAACGTTAGATATGTTTTGATTAATACATAAGTATCAATGTTCAAGTTTCTCACTAGCTGCTAAAATCATTTATAAAAATCTGGGGGAGAAGACAAAAAAAAAAGAATATTAGCTTGTTTTTTGTAGAACAGGAAATGGAGGAGAATTGACAGGTTTAAATTTTCTTTTGTGTCTTGGGTGTGCTTGTGGCAGGTGAGATGTTATGGTAGCTAGCTCTCTGTGAATAATGAAGTTGTTAACTTAGTGACTGAAATTAAAAAATATAATTTAGGTTAAGTCAAAATGACTTAATTTTGTATTTATTTACTTTTTTTTTCAATTAAAATAGAGGAAAAATAATTCAGCTTACCAAAAATATTATTTTTTGAAGTGATTTAGAGGAATTTCCAGATTAATACATCACATCAAACTGGAACATTTAGAAATGTTCTAAACCCCTGCTTTTCCGAATATAAATTCCTCTCCACATATAAGATTTACTAAGTAGGTTTTTTTTGTAGTGAATTTAATAATTTTGGTTATTCTGAAAGTGCTGTATTTGGCATATTTTGTATTTGACAGAGAAAAAAGAAAGTCCTACTGTATCTTTTGAGCTTTGCTTTGTAAATTACATCTGTTACAATGCAAGTGAATTCGCTATGCTAGAGTATGTTTGATTTGCACATACTGTATAGATAACTGATGTTTCTGTCCTAGTATAACTTTCAGCTGACACCAGCAGCCTGTAGAAAAGCTTTTCGTTATTTCTAACACAAGCACAGCACCACTCATGCTAGCAAAAGTAAGGAGGTTGGTGCAGAAAAGACTTTGCAACTTAATTTTTTCCATCGGATCTTTGTCCTCACCCAGTGTGGGGCTGTAGAGCCAGCAATGCTAAGCTGTGCTATAATTTGTCATCTCTTCCGTCAGTAGGACTAATTGAGCTACGATGGTTGAAAAAATGTTGCAAGGTTTGTAAGATTCAAGAATATTAAAGGAGGGCATGTAAATTCATGTAGCTAACTGCTTGCGGGATTGGAGACTAGATGTCCGCAGAAGATGACTGAAAAATCTTGTTTTCTTGCCAGTGACAGGTTAAAAATAACTCTCTGCTTTAAGCTGCCGGTAATCATGCAGGACCTCTGGGAAAGAACTTCTTTTTGCCGCAGCAGAAACCTTGTGCGCAGTGACCTAAAGAGTTAAATCTTCTGTTTGGTGCCAGTATTCCCTGGAGTTTTGGTGACTTATGATTTTGTCTGTCTGAGTTTTTGATGATTTGAAATACCAAAGGGAGTTGGAAGCGGTTTCATTGACACATAGTCCGGAGGACTGGTGGTCAGTAGGGCAGGTATGACTGGATGCCCAGAATGTTCATCACATTTGAAAATCATGTTTCTGTTCTGGTGGAAAAATTCTCAATTATTTTTTCTTCTGTTTTTCTTCAGGGAAGAGTCAGAAGTTAAAGAAAAAGCCCATAAAACCCAATTTTAAGGTTGCATTCTTTACGTCATAAAATGAAGGTCCTTATGGGTGAGAGAGATGAAATGTATTAAATATCAAACACAGCATTCAGGATGGATTTTTTTTTTAATGGACATTTTCCTTGGAAAAGAACACAACTGAAAAATATGTAACCCTAAGTCTAAGAGGAAATCTGTCAAAACTTGTCAAATTTGTAGTGGTTTTCGTGTTTCATGAATAGCATGATTCTGGCTGTGATACACTTTGAATTGCTATCATTTTTTTCCAGTAATGTGGTGTTCTCATGTGGTTATTTCTCCTTGCACTGATCCTTGATATGTTGCTTAAAAAAAAGAAGTCTGAGTAGTTGAACCATATGTTTATATCATAGCTCCTAATGTCAAAATTTTAATTGATTTTCCCATATTCAGGGTTAGGAGGGGGCTGTATCATGTTCCACGACGTCATAAAAACAAAAATATCTAAAATATGTTTCAAATAAAATGAGGGGGGAGAAGAAAAAATGCTTAACTTAGAAAAGATGTGGGATTCATTAACAAAGGAAAATACTGGCCACGGACCAACGGCAAGCCAAATGTTTTGCCAGCAGTTTGCAGTTCACAGTCATCATTGCATGTCACTGCCTCCTGCACCAGCCCCTCCAACCATATATGCCTTCCTTTTAAAGAGAAACCTGTCTGGTTTTAGTTGAATAAATTAATTTGGGTTTACTTAGTTTAAAAACAAAAATATAGAGGGTCCAATTTTATTTCATTATGCCCGTGGGTAAAGCAGTCCAAGGTAATTACAACCGCAGTGCTGGTTGCTCTATCTTAATTAAAGAGGTTTTTTTTTGCACATAGGTTTTTGCACAACATAATAAAATAGTTTGTGGTCTGGCTAGCCTCAGTGTCACAAGAGCGTACTCACTTGAGAAATTGTCCAGCTTTTCTAAAAGCTGAGGCCCTTCCATGCAAGAGGAAGCGTGGAGCTGCTCAGCAGAGCACAGGTAGTTTTCAGTCCTTCCTATTTAATGTAAGGGCACAATCATAAATCATGCAGCGAACAACGTTTCATACACTCTCTTGCACTAAGTAGCCTGCTTGTCAGCAGCAATGAATGTGGGCTTCAGTGAGTCTTTAAGCAATTGTGTACTCTAGGAATGTGCAACATTGGTTACACACCTGTGACCAAACCTCTAATTTCTGTAAACTTTTCTAGTAAAGTTTTGGGTTGCTTGGGATTTTTTTTTTCTGTCTCCTTTGCAAATAAATATGATTTATTGCTTAGTGAATCCATTTACACAAAAGGCATCAAAGACTTTTAAATAATGCACTTGGGATGATGATTAGAAAAAATAAAACACAACTCAAATCCCAACAAGCATGTCTAAGATGCCCTGTTATTAGAAAAGTCAAAGGAGGCATGTTTGCTAGTTGAATAAATCAAATAGTGTTGTAAAAACACTGTCTCAGGGATGATTAAGGGTAAGTGATTTTCATTACTACATCAAGTTCTCCTTTCTGTTGTGGTGCTTTTTATATCACATCAAGCTTTGCTATTTACTTACGCTGCTTTAAAAAACTCCATCATCTCAATTACTTAAATCGTGACCCAGTGCATTGATTTTGGAAGATGGCAATATAAGCTAGCTTTATTTAATGGTCATGAATCTGATTGACGCTTGTCCTTTCTTTGGATGCTCTAGCTTATGCAGTTGGTAAAACTGATTTAGTTCAATTTTGCAAATAGCAGTGGACCATGTTCTCAGGTTGCTCAAGTCAGTACAATTCCACTGCCTCCAACAAGTTCCCTCTCCTCACCTGGTGCTGGTGCCTTCATACAAGTTGCATGACTTTCCCTTTTCCTGGTTGCACATACTTATCGTTTACTTGACAGCCCTGTCTGACTTGACTGAGTGTAACTCCAGCTAGATAATTAGAGCCACTGATTGTCCTTGACCCAGGTCATGATTGCGCTACCTTGCTCATTTGCAAGGGCAAGGTTAACAAATATTTCTGAACTTTGCAGGAAGGGTCTTGAGGTTGTAATAACGAACATCCAAAGGGCCCTAGATCTTTTGCTCAGTGACCAACAGTGGATTTTGTTTCTTTCTGTTGGGGATCTGAATTCTCCCGTGGAGGGGCAGGCAAGTTTAGCTTCAGCTGCTTAGACTGACATAGTTTCACCTGAGCTTGCATTTATGGAGGAGAAAGTGCCAGCAGGCTGTGGGTTGTACCCTGTGCCAGGACACCAGCCACAGAGAGGGCAGTCCTCGGCCATGTCTGGGCTGCTGAGAAGCACTGCTAGCAGTGGCTGCCCACGGGACAAAGGGAGCTGGAACACAAGATGCCTGACAAAGCTGAAGTCTCTTCCAGCCTCCCAAGGCATGGCCCAGGTCCTTGGCATCACAGGCTGCATAGGGCTAGGAGTGTGATCATAGATGTCTGGGCTTTCTAGAGGTCTTCAAACCTAGAATTAAGCATGTGTAAATGGAGAGAATTAGCCTAGAGGTGGACCAGAGGGACTTCCACCCCCCACACATAAGTTGAGAACATGAAAAAACTGATTTACTTCCCACTCTGTGAGGTGTTACTGAAGCAACAATATTCAAGTATCCTTCTAGGGTGCTGCTGCCAAAGAAGCGTTTCACAATGAACACAGAGGGGCATCCCTGTGGCAGCCTCAGCTGAGGTGCTAATGATTTCATAACCTGCTCTTTTATTATGCAAGCTATAAAACCTGCTGAGACTGTTCAGCATGGTGGTTCCTGCTGCCAGGGCAGTAGTCAGGGCGCAATGGTGGATCGATAACGGGTTTCCATGTGGAACAGATCTGTACTGGATGTTTTACATACATGGCTTTGAAAATACAAGAAAACAGCCACTTTCTATTTCCATTTGCATTAGAGACTTCTCATGAATATCTGAAATAGACATTTATTGTGACCATAACCCTACCACAAATTAAAATCAGATCTTGAGTCCCCTGTGAAAAAGAAGCTCATTATAATGTATGGAGATGTCAGAAATGATACTAAATGACACTTAACTCTAAACCCCAAACGCTATGCTTATCCATGGCTTAGGGTTAAATTTACAGTGGAAATAAGACCGGGAGCTAAGCAAAGTTACAGGGGTGTTGGGGGGTGGGGGGTGTCCCGATAGATGTACAGCCACAAGCTAAAGAACAAACAGCTGGTTGTATGTGTCTGCCAAATGCAAAGTGTCTTGCATATATATACTGCTGCATTTTCTTCTCTTAAGCCATAGATTACCTTTGTTGCATATCCCACACAGTCTGGGCCAGATTTATACGATGTGTGATGTTGTTGATTCAGACGGTTGATTTGTTGCTATAGAGAGAGAGATAAAGACAGATTTCTATGTTGGTCTAAAAGATACACATCTGAATCATTATGCTTAAGCTCTACATTTCTCATCAAATTTTATGTGGGAGACATTCTAAGGACTTGTTATCTGGTAGGCTGATATCAGGGCTAAATCGGGTGTTCACAAAATAGGGAGAGACCAGGGGAAAAAATACAAACCAAACCAAAACATACAGACTTGAAATCTGACTTTGCCACTATTCTTTGCACTCATCATATTTGCCTTTCCTATTAAAAAAAAAAAAAAAAAAAAGAGAGAGAGAGAGAACAACAACAAAAAACGCACAGTGGAGCAAGTAAGCCATGGCTTCCGACACCTGGACGTCAGCCATGCTCACTGCTGTGCAAATTCCTGCTGCTCTCTGAGCTGAGATCATATTGTTGGAGATGGCAAGTGTATAGAGCACAGATCTGTATCTTTCTTCCATTGCTAAATATTAACAGTAAAAAATAAATGCAAGTGATGCAACAGGCTTTGACCAGATCTATTTATGTGACTGCTGAGATATTTTAACCAGATCAGTCAAAAGTCTGGCTCCCTGAGGGCCAAACCAAATAGATTTGATGTTACTGTAAACCGACTGGAGCTGCCACTTTGTTGTTTAGGTAAAGTTGATATTTTTCACACATTTACCTGCATTGTATCAGCATGTCTTGGGCTGTGTGTGTGACCAACACTTTGCTTATTTTTAGGAGACCTATAGAAAATGGCATGACTTCTCCTTCCTGTTCTACCCCTGCTGGTTCTTTCTCTTCCTAAGCTAACGAATAATCCTTTTCCCCTGCCCTTCCAACAGCTCCGAGCAAACATTTTGTTTTGTTTTGTTTTATTTTAAAAAAAAGAATAAAAAATTAACCTACTGAAGTTTCTTGAATGTCAACATGTTCTGACTTTGTCAGGCCATCAGGAGAAACAAATTGCATTGTCAGAAGACTTCCACTGACAACTCCAGGGTGCCAGTTCCCACAGTTTAACTCTGGAAACTCTTAATGCAAATGCTGCAGTTGATCTCAGTGATTATGGTGGCACTTCACTGGAAAGCAGCACTTGAGTTGGGTTTCACGGCATCGGCCAGCCAACTACACTTGTGTTCCTGGAAGGGTTTGGTCTTTTTAAAGCATTGTGTACAAAGGTAGTTCCTCTTTGCCTTGCAATGCTGAATTATGATGCTGAAAACTGTGAGGTGAACTAGAGAAATGTGCAAACTCTTAAGGTTATCCAGTATACTCAGAGTTTCACATTCACCTAATTCAGTTTTTGACTTTGCTGTTCACACCATTGATATAGTTACATCCCTGGTATAGCAGTGTTTTAGCTAAAGCACTGTTTCAACAGTAGTCCTCAACAGGGAAAGCAAGGGAAAAAAGAAACAGAGTAAACCCAAACTCTTCATGGACTTAGTGAATACTTACTCTTCATGTTAAAAACACATGAAATAAAAAATCAGGAAGGACACTTCTCCCCAGCAAAACAGTGTGTTCATACTTCAGGCCCTTGGAGGTTGACAGGATGACCTAAGCTTGTTGCATGATTGACTATTGACCATTAAGCCCTTTACTTTAAACTGGTGCAGTATATGTTATCTTAGTCTTCCACACAATGTTCTCTTTTGGGAGAATGTTTCCTCTTTAGCATAAAGTTTTCCTCAAGACAAAAAAAAAAAAAAAAAGGAAAAAATGGAAAAAAAAAAAAACAGAAACACAGCAAAACAGCTGCAAAACACCCAACCAGAAACATCAATACAAATTGGAAAGTGAAGATATAAAATAAACTTCCGTTTACTCATTTGTTTTTCTTAGTACGATACGATGTAGTGTAGCGGTTAACAAGTGTAAGTCAACACTTCAGGGTATAATTTAGGAAGATATCTTCATAGGTGTTATACATTTCTATGGTTCTGACTATTCTAAATGACTGCAACAGCAGCACTTCAACAAATGAACTTTAACAGCAAGAGCATCATGCCCGAAGGAATATCTGCCACAATAGGGTCAACTTCTCCTTGTCTTTTTCTACTGTATGGGCTGTACAAGCCAAAGAAGAAGAAAGCAAAGAATACTGGAAAGCTGGACTGCAGGCCAGCATGTTTGCTTCAGTGACAGTACCAATAAGAGCAGAGAGGGTAGAATTTGGCCAGTGCATTCAGGAGAAACACCATGTGTATTGTGGTGATCCTCCTGCTTCACTTCATAAACTAATCGCCACCAGAGGTCAGGAGAAATTACTCAGTAGTAGTCCACAGATGTAAGTCAAGGTGTAAGGTGGGGATTTCTTTTTTCTTCTGAAGCATAAAGCATTGATCACTGTCAAAGCTTGTTTCATAACTAGATGTAATGCATGTTATATGCTGTGTGTTTATGGAGTGTGCGTGCATGTGTGTATATGAGTGAGATTCCCAGTTGGTTTAAATCCATTGTCTTTGGCAAAGCTACATTTTACACCATTGAGAATTGGCTCTATTGCTGTTGATGGATTCATGCTTTTCCTATTGTTTTGTCAAATTATTTTGTTAACTGGGTTACAGCTTGTGAGCTGTCTTTATTTTCAGGTTTTTATTTCCTCAGTGATATTTTGCTCATAAACAAGCATATTTTGAAGGTCAACAGGTAGACTAAAACACAAAGCTCTTTAGGAGAAACATTTTGAACATTCTAACTGAAAAGAAAAAATGTTGAAATGATACTGATTCTCTTATTTTCATTCTAAAAAACTATTCAAGAGAAACAGTAAATTCCATATATATGTATATAAAAGAGGCATTATATGTTTGTCTTTTCTTATTTATCCCATTTTCACTCACTTTTATTTAAAACAATTCATAATAGTAAACTATCCTGTCTGCTTTAAGCTGGAGACTAGAAAAAAATGTGCTCGCTATCTGACATTATGGACCATTTAGAATTGCTGCTTTTTATTACAAGTATTGGCTGGTTTGTACGCATATTTTTAAAACTAAGATTTAAGATTTACATGTTATCTGGAACTTGATCTATAGCTTGAAAGGCTACTGTAGCCACAATAAGAATGAAAATAACCCTGAACTGTTGAAAATTCAACTCTGAGCACCCAAAGTGGTAATGACTGCAATAGTAGTTTTGTCGATATTTATAAATCAATGCAAACCAGAAACTGGATGTTTTAATTTACTACAGTTTCAGTGTAACTGATACCCGCAAGTTTGGAGCTTTAAGCTTTGTGAAGTGCAATGTTATTGCAGGGCATGCATCCAATTTTTAAAACATTATATAGATTGGAGACAGATGAGCTTTTCAGAATTATTTTAGGCCTATTTTGATTGAATGCCTGAGATGCAGTTTCCAGTGGAAATTAATTGCATTGATGTGAAAACAAATGCACTCCAACCTCAAAATTAGCTGCAGGTTCATGCTCAAACCAGTGCTTAAAAGGGAAAGAGAGGGCGCAGATAGTGACTGGAAATCACAGTGGCAATGTACATTTTGTTATAAGAATAAAATAACTTTCTTCTATGCTTTGCTGTCTCAGTGTGCATACATGCTGAAGGAGAGAAATTTTGCCACGAATTTGTGGTTGCATGTGTGGACAACAGGTTCAGCGTGCTAGCACTTCTCCCTCTTGCACACACTGGAAACCATGGCCCATCTTTGCTGGCCTCTGGCATCATCTGAGCGTGGGTGAAATCCACAGCAGCCTCTACCTGGATAGCTTCTGTCATTGTCATCGGGCATTTCTGGAGCACGCAGTTCAGTAATATATGCTGTTCTGGGGGACTATTACCACACAGCAGCTAATGGGATTTCTAGCCTTTAGTGAAGTTTCCCTGAGCTATGTAAAAAATGCAATAGATGAGTTTTGGATTCCTGCTTGCTCGAATGATGCTCTCAGTCTGTGCCAACACTGATTGGCATGCAGGCTGAGAAGGCAATGTGTCCTCTTTGGATAATGAGAGCAATCAGCGTTGGCTTGGAGCTGATCTCCACTGAAGTACAGCTGAAGCAGCTCTCAACAGCTTTGTTCCTTCTGCCTTCAGGTTCACCTCTCTCCTGTGCATCTCATCATTTGTACTAATACAACTGGAGGTTGGGAATTTTAGCATGTTTAATAGATGAAGCTTGTGCAAAGGTTCCTTCTGGGACGTGGCATATATTCATTTTGATTTTTATGAAAGTTTGAAAGGAATCAGTGGAGTGGGTTGGGGGTGGGAAGAGGGTCACTGAAGATATAGAAATACTTAGCAGCGGTATGATATTTTTACACCTGGAAGTGACTTGTTAAACAGATAATTGAGAGTCCCCCCTCACGTACATACTTCTCTCCCTTCTCGCTGCCACTCCCTGAACAACTGACAGCTTTGAGACTCTGAATGAGTATGGGGCTGTGACTGCGGTGGGCTACTCACAAGTGCTTTCACCACAATTCTGTGCTGTAGAGAGATCTTGGCAATCCAGGAACATGAGCTAGTGGCCAAAGTGTTGGGGAAGCCATGAGTGTTAGAAAGGGCAGAGTGAGCTATTTCTGTGATATTCTTGTTAAAGCGTGGGGTTAATGACTGGATTTTGGTCATTCATCTTCGGCTTTTCAAAGCTCCTCATTTTCTATTTTGCTTGTTTGATATTTTGTTTAAGAACTCAAGAATGTGTTTTCTTAAATCATGTCTTCTTAAAAATGTCTAACAGATATGTTAATTTTGTAGTATTTTTAGCGCTAAGGGTAGAATTTAAATCTCATTTCATGTGTATGTACCTTCTTGTTTTTCCTCACTAGTTACTGTGGGCAAACCATGGTTCCATATTGCATACAGTACAGTTGTGTCTTGTCAGCTTAAAAACAGTCCGAATCTGCCGGTGGCAGATTGCTGGCACATTTTCCTCTCACAGACACTGTTTTCATTAGTTAGGCTTTTTCTGGCAACATTGTGGCCAAAAAGATGCTACAGCTCCTTCAATAGCATTATGACTATGTGTGCTACCAGTTCTATTTGCCACATGGTCTTCAGACCTAGCAAAGTTTGGAGCTGCTACCTTTGGCCTTCTACAAGTTCTAGACTGATAAATATGAATGAGAGTCTGATGGACAAAGTTTTATTCAGTTTCGTGGATATGTAGCTAAAAAAGTAAAGATTCACAGAATCGCAGAATGTTTGAGGTTGGAAGGGACTTCTGGAGGTCCTCTGGCCCAACCTCTCTGCTCAAGCAGGGTCACCTAGAGCAGCTTGCCTAGGACTATGTCCAGGCAACTTTTGATTACCTTCAAGATTTGTCCTATTTAAAAATAAATAAATAAATAAAATACTGGATGCTCCTTTTGGCATGCAGTATGTCTTTTCTGTTCACTATTACCAGGGCAACTCCGTTTCTGTGGGGACCTCATTTAGGTGCCTGAATTGCCCAGGATCAGAAACCAGCCTGAGATTTCAGGCTTATCACTTGAGCAACAATCCGGTGTTTTAATTCAGGACTTTCTCCAGCCTCCTTGGGCACAATGAACTTTCTGCTCTAACTTTTACAACACTGGATGTGGGGGCACATGAGGGGACTTTGAGGAAGAGAAAGCCATGAGATATTAAGCCATCCGAAGCATAAAGTTTTTATAGTAGTCCTTTCTGCCTGCAGGCATATGAGAAGATCAGCAAGTACATCTTTCTTAGACACCCAGGCAGGCAAACATCTCTGAAACACAGGGGCATGAAACTGCTGCTGCGGCATCCATCATTCTGTTGAGGACAGTGAAAACATGTGCTGTCATCTTTGACATTTTAATTGAAAAGAAAGCTTACACAGATTTCGATCTTAAGCAGTGTGTTTATACAAGTGTATACAGAGAAATAATCTGTCAGTTCAGAGCAGGCTCATTGCTATAGGAGTTGGTTTAGTAACCGAACAATCCAACATTAGCTCACACACCTTGCCTTGTTCTATGCCTCAATAATTTTTAGTAGAAATACTTTGCCTTGAGGCATGCAGTTATTAAAAAAAGAGGCTCAGCTTGCTTAAAGTCTGGAATTATTAGCTCATGGTAACAAGCCTGCACTGGAGAAACTGTTGGTTCTTTGTTTTCATGACTTTGCTGTAATTCACCGTCTTATTTTCAGAGACAAACTTCTGCTTTGTTTGGGAAGTTAAAAAAAAAATTGAACAAAAAAAAGGGAAAAATAAATCACTTCAAAAACATTCTTTTTATTTCATTTTTATTATAAAGCAGGGTTTACAAAGCTCTTTTATCTCAGCATTTCTATTAAATTTCACTAGTCCAAATAATAAGGGTGAATAGAAACAGAATTTTAACTGAGAAATTTGTTTTGCCGTATTTCCACTACACGGAATTGTTGGTACTGGGTACTCACTGAGAGCTCTCCAAATACTCTCTCAGCCCTTTAGGAGTAAAGAGGACTTTTTCTCCGTCTTTTTGTGACCTATTATTCTTTTCATACACAGATTTATGAAAGTCAAATAAATGCCATTTGCCCTGCTGCAAAGCGTTTGCAAATGTCCGGCTGCTGGAGTCACTTTGAGCAAATGAAGGCTCCAACACCTTTACGTAGTACAAACCTGGCAGAACAGTTGCTTGGTGTTCAGTTGTCACTTTTGTCTGGATGCTGGGGTTAGGATTATTTCCAGTTGTTTAACCTGTTGATATTTTTCCTCAATGAGCCTTAAATTCTCAAGTTTTCATGAATCTGCCAGGCTGGAGCCTTAAGCCTGACCTTTAAAAAGAATGGGCATTTTAGAAAGTGTCTGTGTAAGTTTTATTGCTGTTATGATTCCTGGTTTTGAGTCAGCTGCCGTTAGGTGCGCTTGATTATTGTTGTCACCTTTTTTCTTCAGTGGAAACTGGTTTGCTTTTATTTGCAGTGATGCCAGATCATGTGTTTTCCTGCAGAACTAGGCTTTTGGTCCTGTCTGAGCTGGGAGAACGTGACAATGGGATCAGTTTGACATTGTTGCTTGCTTTCATGATTAAGTGTTCTGTCATGTTTATGCTGCAGATTTTTTGTTTTTAACCCACTTTTTTTTATTTTTATTACAAGAATGTGTTTTTATATGAGCTAGTTCTTTATAATCCCTTGAACCTGCCTTTCGCTGTGTTTCCTTGTTTTGCTTTAACTATGCCATTATCCTCCACGTATCATTTGTGAGTTCCAGCTGTGTGCATAACACTGTGCAGAACATAAACTTCTCTGAGGAGGCTGTAGTCTGAGAAACCATTCTAGCTTTTCTTATTTTTCTTGTAATGGGTCAGGCAATAAGACCCAGTGAAATATTTAGAGGGAAGGGAAGATTGAAACCAGCAGTTTCTAAGACCTGTGAGAGCCAAAAGGCAAATGTTAATGGGTTCTCTGAGGCTTCCAAGGACCTGCTGGTCCTTGCACTTATGCTTAATTTGCAGAGGTTCCTTGAACATGTGTTCAGGAAATATAGGTGGCATTAACACAATTGGAATTTCTAAAGGCAAAATTTATCATTGACTAAATCTTTAAATAGAATTTGGCCCACTGAATACATTACAGCAGTGGGGCTGCTGACTTGTGGGGCTTTTCTCCTACAAGCTCAGCATTCTTAACATATTTTAGAGTAATTTTTATATGCATTCCTAGTATTTTCCTGCATGTGCACCCATTCCCTGTCCATCTTCTCTTTTCCTTACTCTGTCCCTTCAGTGAGGTGTTCTGTCGCTGTGAATTGAAACAAGTGAGCAAGAATGCATTTCTGGTGGAGATGCTTTGTTCCCACTGAACACCTTCTCACATGACATCAAAGGATACATGAATTGAGTAGTAACATCTTGTTGCTTGCTTTTGACTATGTCCATATCATTTCGTGTCTGCTCTGTCTTGCTCCTTATGTGATGCCCGTTACTGAATTCCTTCTACCTCTGTGCCAATGTATAGCTTGTTATCTTAATTGTGCCAGCTCTCCTCACTTAAACTGGCTTTCTCTTCACTTCTGAATCAAGCTTCTTGTCTTTAAGAATTTTCGCAGCTTAGTCTTATCTTATCTCACTCCTCCAGTTTCTCATTACAGTGTCAAGCATCACTTTTCCTTTGCCAGTGTCTGTACCATCAGCTAGTTTCTCTTTCCCAGGCGAAAGTCTCCTCTTATACAACAAAAATCCTTAAGTTAACACATGTATAAAACATATGCACACTCTGTTTAAAAATCTCTGCAGAAAGCATAGCAAAGTCATCTAAATTATGAGCCACAATTTTTCCTCTC
The DNA here is from genome assembly GCF_964034855.1 of Anser brachyrhynchus. Classification (NCBI taxonomy): domain Eukaryota; kingdom Metazoa; phylum Chordata; class Aves; order Anseriformes; family Anatidae; genus Anser; species Anser brachyrhynchus. The sequence continues at coordinate 37,001,662 of NC_137695.1, forward strand.
TAAAGTATTGCCCTTCCTGTGTCTCAATCTTAGTTACTCCCTTCCTCTTGCAAACTTCCTCAGCCCTGTCATTTCTGAGCTAGTATGAGTTCAATAAAAATATACAAAGAAACAAAAAAGCAACCAGAGGAGTGCCACTAAACTGCCTCCAACTCTCTAGCATATTTATTTGCTTGTATGTTCTGTCTCCATCTTCTACTTTTCATCTGTTTCGTGTCTCTACATTGTAAACACACTGTGTAAGAATTGTCTCTTATCTGTGTTTGTACAGTGCCAGGCTCAATGGGGTCCCGGTCCAGACTGGGACCTTTGGGCACCACTACAGTACAAATGTCTGCTACTGATAATAACAATCTACCCACATCATGCAGATGTCTGAATTGTCTGAGAAATACAAACAAGGATCTTTACTAGGTTGGCAAAGATCCATTAATTTTAGGTGCCAGTTTTCTTTTTCTCTGAATATGGTTTGGCTCTCTGAAAAAAACTGGCGACATAATGCTCCCATTTCTTGGAAAGCTTGGCTCTCTGATGATGCTGTGATTAAAAAGTTGTTACATGTGGAGTATGGCAGGCCAGGTGAGGTCCCAGGAATTATGTGAGGTATTCCAAGTACTTGTCTGATGCCTTGTTGCTTTCTGTTGTGTTTGGTTTTGCTTTCCTCCTCTGAATGACAAATGAATAAATTGAGACTAGGCAGAACCGTCCTATTTTTCTGGTGGAGGGTGCATCTCAAGTCATGGTCCACAAAGGAGGAAAGCCATAGCTGGCTTATTAGGCTAAAGTAATGGCACTGTGGATCAAGCAACAGCAGGCCCTGCAAGTGAGACAACTCCTCCAGTCAGTACACTTTTCTCAGGTTAAAACATCCTCTCCAATTCTTAGCCCTCTGACTGAATATTTCAAATATGGAAGGCCAAGGACATCACTCAGCTCAGGTACTCTGGCCTCAGTAGCTGCTGTGCAAGTGCTTTGTAGCTGATCTGTAGAACCACATGCTCCAGTGAACTATATCAAAACCATTTATCAATGAAAAGTTTTATTATGATGGTACTTAGTGGCCCATGAGACATTCAGAGGCTTGACAGTTGCCAGCTGTTCTCCTCATTAGCATGATAGCCCACCTGGGTGCTTCAGCCTGAAAGCAGCCCAAACCACATCATGTACTGACATACCTTGAAAGGGTCTAGGATGTTGGTATGTAGTGATTGTTCACCATTGCATTGACCGTAGGGGTGCCATCGCTGCCTTAATCACCTGTGTTTCCCTGTTGCTTCTATTTTCTCTCCCTCATTTTATCTTTGGTCTATAAACTTTCTGGGGCAGGACCTCACCCACAGTTTTTAAACCAAGGCTTGTAGGTGCTGAGGTAATAAGTATACATGTATATATATACATATATAAATATACATATGTATATATATAAAGACATGAAAGTCTGGGCAAGTCTATGTTGCATAACTGGAGCGTGGTGCAGAAATCCCTGAGCCAGTGCTGACCCAACATGGCGAATTGCCACAGCACAGCCAGGCACCTGTGGGCTCTTCTGTGTGAGCTGGCTGGGTCTGGAGGCCATAGAAAATCATGAGATGAATGAGATCCTTTGCTCAAATGCAACTCCATAGACATGTGGCTTTATGTTTTCCAGAACAAAGCTAGCTAAGGTAGAACAAACTGGGTTGTGGTGTAGCTATTCCTGCTGACTTTTCATGAATCCTACGTGCAGGAGAGTAAGGATCATGACAGGGGTTGTGGTAGGACCCACTGACCTGGAGTGCTTTGCCATTAGAAACATGCTGCAGTAATGCTTTAAACAGCATTTGGCCTTCTGCACACAAGCCTGAATGATCTGGGTTAATATTGACCTAATCTCATGAGACCTCAGCACGAAATTGTCATCTGCAGAAACTATTCTTGAAGAGTACAAGTTAAGGGAAGCCTGGTCTTTTAATAGACAAATGTAGCATTTAGTCATCAGACAGTCTAGAAAACTGGGTCAGATCGGAGTTGCATCATAGCAGACAGAATATTTGGTATTAATCAAGAAGGCACATAGCAAAGTATATATCATAGATATTTGATTACATTAGTGGATTTATCTTTAATCGTTGGGTAGAGTCATATGATGGAAAATGATCGAGTCACCATGGCTTAGCAGGGTACCGCCCATCTGCTTAAATGTTAGTAATGATGACTCACAGTGTTAGCACAACCCTACAGAGGGAGGAGAGCCAACGCTGTCAGTTGGAGCAGCCCAGCTAACACGTGGTATTTTACTAAGCCACCGTAAAGGCTATCCATCCAGGCTCCATACGCCCAACGAGGTGGTGTGCAAATCCTGACTGAGATCCCATAGTGTCCAACAGCATTCTTCTGTGGGGACAAGAGGAAAATTCTTAAAGTTGGGAAAAACCCTACAGATAGCCAGATTTTCAGTGAGGTTGAGCACTTGCCAGTTCTCTATCTTATCCGTCCTTTATTTGTGGGCTGTTTGCCCAACAACCCTGTTTATTTAGCAGCACAGGTGCCAAGGAATTAAAATCCTTCGGTCAGCAATATTGACTGACTGGCTACAGGCTGTACCTCCTCAGCACTTGTAAAGCGAGGAGCAGAGTCAACGTGTCCAACATCAAAAATAACAATTATAAACTCTTACTGGCTTTTTTGCTGCAGGTTAAAAAGCAACAACAAAAGAGCTTATGTTGTCCTTGGAAGAAGAAATGCCTTAGAAGTAGACAAGCTGAGCATCTCAGCCTGTGTATACGTAGGTTCTCTGCCATAAACATCCCCTGAGCTGGCTGTGCACATGCACGTGAGTGCATGTTAATCAATGACCTGCCTTCAATGTGGAAGCAATAGAAGTATCCACGAATACTGGCCAATGTCAGGCTGTCCCAGTGGTGAGCTGAGTCTGGTGTGCGTTATGTAGCACTTTTATTGGTGGCAGGAGCAGTGCAGACTTTTCAACAAAGAGGGTCAACCTGGAAGCACAAAGTTTCTCTGCCTGTTCTGCAGCTCTTTGCAGAAACGCACTTGGGAGTAGACTTGCAGGAGTTTAGCAAGAAGAAATACCTGAAGTACTCAGGATTTTTTTTTCTCTAGTTAAGTGTAAAGCATATGCAGATCTCCAAAGTGAAGCAGCTTTAAAGGTGAAACTGGGGACAGCGAGGAAGCTTCTTTGCCATTTTAATAAATACCAATAATTCCCTTTTGCCCAAGTCCCATATTCCCAAACTCATTAAAGCAATTTTGGAAATGTTTTTGGCTCTGGAACATATAAGCAAAACTCAAACCTTGCAGTCCCTTGAGAATCACGTGCACAAATTGCCTAGGTCAGGCCAAAATAAGTTTCTGTCAAACAGCCTAACACCTAAGGTTATTATGAAACCGGTGAATTGTACAAAGGGTCTATATATGGGACAGTCTCCATATAACTAAATGGGGAGGGGGCTGTTGTCATGGCATTTGTTTTACTTTGGTCACACTGAAAAACTCAAGTGATATTTTTATTGAACACATTCCTCCTGTTAGCAAGAACAGTTCCTGTAGGCTGTGTCTCAGCTGGTGGACCCCCATGAGAGTGCACCAACGCTTTCCCCTCTCCCTGCCTGCTGTCCCTTCCCTTCCCTTCCCTTCCCTTCCCTTCCCTTCCCTTCCCTTCCCTTCCCTTCCCTTCCCTTCCCTTCCCTTCCCTTCCCTTCCCTTCCCTTCCCTTCCCTTCCCTTCCCTTCCCTTCCCTTCCCTTCCCTTCCCTTCCCTTCCCTTCCCTTCCCTTCCCTTCCCTTCCCTTCCCTTCCCTTCCCTTCCCTTCCCTTCCCTTCCCTTCCCTTCCCTTCCCTTCCCTTCCCTTCCCTTCCCTTCCCTTCCCTTCCCTTCCCTTCCCTTCCCTTCCCTTCCCTTCCCTTCCCTTCCCTTCCCTTCCCTTCCCTTCCCTTCCCTTCCCTTCCCTTCCCTTCCCTTCCCTTCCCTTCCCTTCCCCAGAATCTACATTTCTTGTTTTTTTTTTGGCCCTGTCCTAATGACTTCTCAGCCCTTTTGCTTGAGTAAGTACTGGTACAAGGAGCAGCTGCATTTTAGTTGGAAATAGGATGGTCAGGGCTGTGTACTTTATTTTCTGAGATCTTTTTTTCTGCAGAACTTCCATGCCACTTATGCCATCTCCACAACTTCCCAGGCTCACCATAGTGCTGAGTAGACCATTGTGTCCCCTCTCCCAGAAATTGATTCATGTTTGATCAATCACATTGCTTTTTGCACCCTCTCACGAGGTTCTATCGTGTATTTGGGAGACATTACCTTGAGTTTCGTTGGGGGGAGTGAAGATGTAAAGTACATCATGTTCCTCCATCAGCAGATAACCAGGGAGGCATAGGAAGAGCTTTCGTCTATATGTAAGCTACATTTGTTGTTGTTGGATTTTTTTTTTCTTCTTCTGAACAAGTACTATATGTGTCTGGGAGGATTTTTTAAACATCCTTGAAAACACAGGCTTTTTCTCTTCATGGAGAACCAAGACAAAAGGATGGGTTCAGTAATCTGCAGCTGCCAAGGAGAGGGCAGCTGAGGGCAGGGGGTGGGAGCAGCAGGAGTGTCTGGCGCGAGGGTTGGGCAAGACTTCGAGGTGACTTTGTTGGCGTAAAATGTTTCTGGAGGGTAGTGGGCTTTTAGAGAGGAGGATTGAAGGACTGAAGGTACAGGGATGGGAAATAATGGGGAGGTTTGAAGAAGTGGGAGTTGGGAGGTCCTGCTCTCAAGAGTGTCCTGCTCTATGAAACGTTAACATGTCAGATTGCTTCAAAGAGTAGTCCAAGCTTCACTTAATCCATTAATTTTATGATGATTTTTCTTTGTTAGTGGGCCTACTTCCTCAACATTACTTTTTCCTCTGGTTTACTTAGAAAAATCCTTCTCAATGTATTAAAATCCTTTTGCCAAAATATCTCTCTGCTTCTTCATATTCCTTACCTTTTACCTTTACAAGCTACTTAATCTCAATGTAATATATGTAATTTTGCTATTTTTTTCCATTTTTGGTGTCCTGGTTACATTCAAATTGGCAGTATTAGAAACCTCACTTTGTAACAAAGGCTTGGTAGAATTTCAGGACAAAATGTCAAGAGTGGAGCTGAAATCTTCATTTGAGAGTAGTTTATTTACAGGTGGTAAAACTTCTGAATTAATATAAATGTGTTTAATTTTCTGTCATAGTCTGCAAAACTATTATCCAAATATTTTTGTTCCTGAAGGCAGAATTTACAGCAACTCACTGATGTAGCATGCCAGGAAATTTTCCTGCTTTGTCGGTAGAAATCTTTTGCTGGCCGTTGTAAGATGCAGAGGTGCATAGACTTAGACCTGCTGTTGGGTTTACTTTCATGTTCTCTCAGATGAACTCTATTGGTGCTTTAACCAGTAACTAGTAGGGGGAATATGAGTCATCTGTTTCTTGAAAACCTTCTGTCCTATGGATTTGTGCAGGAGATGACAAATGCTGGATTGGCTTTTCTGTGCCTGCTTGCCTAGAATTGTCAGTGCCTAGCAATGGCTGGCACTGTAAGGCTTGGTTTGGTCTCCGAAGCCCATGACAACTCGCTTTCCTTTTCTCCTAGGCCTGTTCCAGGTTCTCTGTCTTCACTACTGCACCTACACAACCGACAAAGACAGCCTATGCCTGCCTCTATGCCTGGCACCCTGCCCAACCCTACCATGCCTGGATCTTCTGCTGTACTCATGCCTGTAAGTTTTTTGTAGTTTGCTGTTGTTGTTGCTTTTTTTTTTTTTTTGGGGGGGGGGGGGGGGAAGGGGTGGCATTATTTATTTATTTATTTTTGTCTCTGGATTCAGCCTATGCAGAGGTGAAAGTCTGATGGATTGTTCAAAAAAAGATCAAGGTGTAATGAGTTAGGGAAGCTGGACATTTTTCTCTGCTTTGTCTTGCACAAGAGTATTTCTGGTGCGGTTAATGGAATGTTAATTAGTGTGAGAGTGATTAGAAACAGTTTACATGAGACTACAGTTTCTGGTTCTCACACTTGGTCATGTTAGTGAAATCAGTATGTCTGCGCTGGAACAAAAAGAAATTTCTGAAGTCAGATAAAACTGGAAAAGTTATGTACATATGTTATGGTGGTGAACTCGGAAGTAATCTTGCTTCTGTGAGATAACCAGCTAACAAGAAGGAAATATAGCTTACTTTCCAGGCCTAGTAACTTGCACTTCATTAAAATTTGGTCATGATCACTGCTCATCTTCAACTGCCACTAATTTCTGCAGTGTTGGGAATACTCTTCATCTTCTGGGAGATTAAGGGTGCTTTGTCATTGTAGCTTCAAATTATTAAATGATTTTAACAACTCTCAGTTTAAGACAGCTGGGCAGTTAAGGAGTAGAAAGGAGTCTGGATAGCATGGGGAAGAGGGGAGTGTGAAGGGAGAAGTTTCTGTTTCATCACATGGTGTTCAGTTGGGAAGGCAACCTGAGGGCGATCAGATATGGATGAGAGGAAAGTACTTTTTGTTCTGGCACTGCTGGGGCAAGGGGGACAGTCTGGGGCTAAGAAGATTCAGGTTGGCTGCTATCTGAGCAGTCATTAATAAGTTGTTAATTAGTAACTTACCAATAAGGTTCTCCTCGAGTATCGACCAGGAAGGTCAACAAAAAAATGTAAGAAATGCCACTGTGGACAGTTCTGTTTTTTAATTTCTTTCTTTCTTTTTTTTTTTTTTTTTTCTGGCATGATTACTAATGAACCTAAAATGGAGCAAACATCCTGCTTCAGCGTAAGCTCAGGGGCTTCAGATTGCTGCTGGGGAGCTCTTTGGGCAGCTCTGCTTGCAGCGAAGCAGGCGTGCTCTGGCTTAGAGCCCCACAGATGTGAGTCTTCCTGCCCCACAGCCTTCATGAATGGACTGTGGAGAAGATCACTGTGGGAGCCACTCCTATCTTGCAGATAGAGCTGTTCCTATCCTGCAGCAGAGCTGCTGCTTTCTTGTATGAGCCAAAGATTCAGGGAGCAACCCAAGCTGAGGCAGGATGCTCAGCTGTGGCTGAAAGCAGCACCATAACCCTACTTGTCACCCATACCCTTCTGAGCGAAGGCTAGCAGTGTGACAGCACTTGCCTCTCTCTTTTCAGGGAAAGCACTACAGGAAATTATTATATCTAGTCCTTTTCTGCCATTAGGTTGTGTCCCTCACTCACGCCATGGTGAGTTTAGCTTGCAGAAAGTGCTCTGCATAGCCAGGTGTCCTGCTTTGTATTTTATGCTGCATCAGCAGTACATGAAAGCTTCCCGTACAAGACATATGGAAAACTCCTCTCAGCTGAGCAAGCCGAGTGAAGGAAAAAGAGCCAACTCGTTTTCCATATACTCAAGATTGGGGGTTTTTATTTATGTTTTTAACTAGCTAAGTTGGGCTGCACTGACAGGAGAACGGCTTTATACAGTGATGCTTTTAAAACCACTTAACTCCGAGTGTTGTTATACTGAAAGGGAGAAAATCATTACAAAAAAAAGTGCAAACCTGGGTGGCTGCTACATTTGTTTAGTAAAGAATCCATTTCTTTATAATTGGCTGTGAGTTTTCAGGGCCGACTCTGATGAAACACACGCCTGCGTGCACACACGCATGCACTTCATGACACAGATTGTTATTTTTCCCGTCATGACTTGAAGAAATAAAGCTGAGTCCATTTACATAGAAACCGGGCATAAATTCTTGCAAATGTCTCTAGACACTTTTAAACCTTTTTCTTTCTTTTTCTTTTAAAAGATGGAGCGACAAATGTCAATGAACTCCAACATCATGGGAATGCAGGGGCCGAACCTCAATAATCCTTGTGCTTCACCTCAAGTCCCCCCAATGCATTCGGAAGCCAAAATGGTAAAATGGAAAATTTAAAAAGATATATTTTGTTTTCTTATATTGCTCTTGCATACTGGCTACCCAGACAGTGGGGGATGTAGCCAGACACTGCTTACTTCATTCTTAGTCATATGTTACACACTTTTTAATATGCTGCAGTAAATTGCCTTTGTGTCAGTTTAGTCTATGAACTTTCAAGATGTTACTAGTCCTAGCTGAGCTCTCAGTGAGAGGGAACTGAACTGAAGTGTCGGCTGTGTGATCCGAACCATGTTAAATAGGACTTTTGGTGCAGATTAGTAGTGTTTAAACAAATGGTCTGGCTGGTTCCCTGATGGTGTCTGTGCTCCACAACTTGTCTTGAAGAAATTGTCAGTTAATCATCAGTGAAGTAAAAAGTGTCTAATGAGGAGGGAGTGTATGTAGTCCGTGTTTTTTCCGGATAGGCACATGGTGTGTCAGTGTAACGCCAGTGTTAGAAAAGTAGACTGAATGACATATATGAAGCCACGATATTTTCTTTTGCTTGAATGCAACAAAGGTGCTGCCATCAGAAAGATGTGCCAAAATTCAGACAAAAATAATTTATTGATAGGAGTCAAATGTCATGGTGTTTTTTAAAGTTGTTACGCGTCTTACAAGGTCGAGGCTTCCTCAGGCATTTGCACTGTTATAGGATTAGTGTCGGTAAACTAAGCTACACATGGGCAGCTCTCCCCAGTTTTATATGCACTCTCAAAGAGGTGTTCAGCACTAATACCTTGGAACAAAGTTCATCAGTGTTGAAACACTTAGGCTTTTCCAGTTTCAGAGCTGCCATTTGCTGGCAAGTAGAAATATGAGGACAGAAGTTTGCAGTTTAACTCTGTAGGGTTTTTATCCTCTCAAGATATCTCATCATAGTGGAAAACAGGAGTAACTTCATTTAACTTCTTTCAGTGGCATTACGCCAAGGTAAAATTGTCATAAGTGAGAGAATGAAATCAAGCCGACAAAGATTAAGCAACCACATATTTTTATATATTTCTACTTTGCATGACTGGTACAGCTTTTAAAGTTGTTGTCATCTATCCTGAGGCAAAGAAAAATATCTTCTTGTCTATAGGCACGGTGCATGCAAGAGACTCTAGGTTAAGAGCAGCAAAATATACAATCTCTGTTTTCTTAGATTGGATAGGTCATGCCTTCACCTCACTGTTGGTCTGGGTTAGGCTATTAACCCAACCTCTGTTAACACCCCGTCTAAAACCACATTCCGTAAACATGCAGCCAGTTGGTCAGAAGAGCAGCAATAGCCAAAAACTCTGGCTCCCCTGGCCAAGGAAAACCTGTGGTCAAGAGTTCTCTCTCCTCTGTACCACACAGTGACGGTGACATGCCAAATGGCAACAGCATCTGCAGCAGAGCTTGTTAAAAACTTCTTGGAATAGGCAAGTGTTTTTTCAACTCAAGTGAGGCTGAGCCAAGCTAAATACTCCTTGGCTAAATAAATCCCAAGCTGGCATCTGTTTTGGGGACTAAAGGTTCTGTAGTTTACTCCCCCCACCCCACACCCCCTGCCTTTTTTTTTTTTTTTTTTTTTTACTGGAAGTGTGAGGCTACTTAAGAACAAGATTAAAATACTGGTGCATATGGTGAGAATTCTGCAGTTTAATATCTGAAACTATACATTAATACAAACTATTTTTTAATTTGGATAAGCAGGTTTTGTCCCTAAACCTAACGTATAAAGGTATGGCTCTTTCAGACAGAAATTGCCATCAGTTCCAAGGCATAGTTCACTTCCGAGGGGTTTTCTGCCACTCTTCTGGGGGTGGAAAAAGTCCATACATATTAACTCTTAAGAGGCGTAATTCAGAGCTCCAGGACCATCCTTTTCAAATGCAGGATTATTTATTTATGAATATTCTATATTCTAGTTTTCTACTTTGTTTTCTTTGAATACACATGCAGTGTAAAAAGCCTCCTTATTTAGCCACTGTTTGAACAATATAAATTTATTAGCAATACCCTGCATGAGCACAAAGTGGAAAAAATGTAGGATATTCAGAGCAAAATTATTTCTTACATGTAAGTTCATGAATTATAAATTTGAATCATCTGTATGACAGGCGTGTTTGTTCTTATTATTAACTGTTTCACTTTGCTTCATGCTCAAAGCACGAGACTTTGCATACTCTGGTGATTTTTTTTTAAAAAAAAAAAAGTGGAAAATGTGGGTGCTTAGTATCTCACTGGATTGTGTCCTGCATTAGGAAGGAATTTCAGATTTCTTTAGATTCTGCTAATGCCATTACTGATAGCAGATCCAGTACTGCATATGTTCTATTTGGCTGGCCGCACGTGGCAAAGAATGTATGGGCTGAACGCTAAACAAAGTCATCGAAGCTGCTTGCAGCTAATGACTGCGGTAATCGGAGAAGTTTGGGGGACTTTGGGCCTGGTTCATCAGCTGTACAAATCCATGGCAGATGGATCAGCGTGTTCTCTGCGCCCACATGAAAGAATGCAGGACAGGCTCCTCTAGATGGGAGACCCAGATGTGATACCGAATCCTTCTGGCCTTGTGCACATCAAAGTGTGTACCTGAGCAATGCAAGTGCGATTTGGTATGCAGAAGTAACACTGTTTGGTGACGTGTGGGATTTCATTTGCTTCTTTAAAATAAAAATGGATAAATAATATCAGTATGGATACTGTATGATGCCAGGTTTTCCAGAGACAGCAGATAGATGGCAAAAGTTTTGTTCCCTTGATTGGTACACAGTCATTTTGTAGAAGGAAATGGAAGTCAGTCAGATACATACATATACAAACACATATACACAAACATACAGAATGGGTTACATTAATTTTATATTTCTGTAATAAACAATTTATTTAATTTACCTCACATTTCTAGAAAGCCTTTTCACTGCCTCCAAAGTTGCCCATTTACTGTTTTATTTTTTTTCTCTGGAGTGTGTAACTTCACATATTAAATTATTGTAGATGACATCCCAGAACTGATTTAAATTATCACAACAATCTCAGTTTCTCACACGGCGTGCCTCTCAATTAGGTTATCACCTAATGCTTTAAAATTGTCCTATAAAATGAATGAGTGAACATCTAAATCAATATCACTTTCTTAGACTCAGAGCTGAGGGGATAAAACCTTTATGCTGCCCACCAAAAACACCCATTGATTTTGTATTAAAATATATTGCATTGGAAAGTGGAGGAAACATTCAGCCGTAAGTGTACATGGCAAAAATACGCAGAATAGCACGTGTAGCATATTAACATGCGGTTCAGTAGGCTATTAGGAATATTAGGAATTTGGAATTGTTGGCTGTGCCTTTTGCTTAATATACTGATTACGTACAGTTTGGTTTGCAGTTTCAGAGTATCCAAGGTTTTATAACTGGGAAGTGCAATACCATGTGGGTTACCTGAGTGAAAGATAAACAGTGTGCATAGGACCGCTGGAAGGCTGCATGACCACGATTCTTTTTGTGGAGCTGATGCTTTTCTATCTGATTATTTTGAGACATTGATCTTTAGCTGTAGTGATTTTTGAGCTATGAAAGGAAATATAAGAAGCACACTGGCCATGAAAATAATCTGACTTTAAAATGCAGTTTTTGATTTGACCTGTATGTTTTTTCTTTCTCACTGTCCCTCTGCCCGTTGCCAGATACATAGTTTTATAAAATTTGAATAAAATGTAATATGTGTTCTTTGGCTGTACCTGCCTTCCTGACAGAATCTGTGCATTTCTCTCTCTCTCTCTCTCTTTTTTTTTTTTTTTTAGAAGTTATTTTCATATTGGAAGTATATAGAGTTGTGGGCTAGTGTTTTTGCCTTGTATGCATTACTAGGTTGAACAGTAATGATAAGAAAATTAATTTGAAAACATTTATCAGATATAAGAGTAAAAACTTAACAGGAAAAGGAAAGTAATAAGCCAGTAATGAGTATGTTCACAATTACAGTGGTAAATATTCATATTAATTGAACCTTGTAATTTACCTTAGAATGCTGAACAGCTTTAGAGGAGGAGGAAGCAAAAAGTGGAAGAAAATGTGGTTAGCCAGTTGTCACCAGAACTAATTTTCATTTGATTTAACGTGAGTTAAGGGTCAAGATCCTGCTGGTGGCTGTGAAAATCCCAGTCCATGTTCAGTCAGCCACCCATCCCAGCAGAAAGACAGACCTGGTTCAGGTGCCTTCTGTATTTTAGAAATAACTTTAATTTTTGTGGCCATGAGTCGTGGTGGTGCAAATGGTGCAAAGGAAGAAAGCACTGGGGTGTGCTGTGATCCCTGCCCCAGTATGATGCTCAGCCGAGCCATTTTAGCAGCTGCTACATGTGGAAACAAGAGCTCTGTTACAATAGCAGTGGCATCTTGGGACAGCTCCTGAGGCTTCTTGGGAAGGAAATTTCAGCTGGTTACAAAGAGCGAGCCCATGGCTGTGGGGTTTTGATGCTGGCTTCAGACAGGAGATGCAGGCAGGATCAAAGCCACTGAGGTTCTAGGCTCAGCTGCTTAACGTTTCACGACTGCAAGTATTTTGTTATGTATAATAATGGTTTGAAGTCAGTGTTTTCATATCAAGATGAGTGGGAAAGGAATCACTTTAATTGAGTGATACACACTGCTTCAGGGCCAGAAGACTTTTCTTAGCATGGGTTCTGGACCACTAAGTCGAAGGAAAAGTGTCACATCTCTGTAGAGCTTTCAGCAGCAGTTTCTCATATTGTCCTCCATAAGACAGCAATGAAAGCTGCATAAGGGAAAAAAATGGAAAAGGAAGCTTTCCAACTTAATAATAATAATAATAATGTTGACACAATTTCCTCTATCAGTAACTGAGAAATGTTTTCAAGGATGAAGAGAGAGTTGAATAGTTAAACTGTTGACAAAATTCAGTGTTCTGAAATTGTATCTCCTGTTATGTTGGTGCTTATGTTTTAAAGTTGCCAAAGCCAAGCTTTCAGTGTGCTCCTGATCTGCACTTTGAAATCCTCTCTGGGCAGTAGCTTTGCCTGTAGACAGTATGCCTTGCTGTGGATTAAGGCATTAACGTTATGGGTGAAGCTAATCATATTTTGTTTTGTTTACTGAAACAGGACCTCATAGCCGTCATGCCTAAATGCTGGATTATGGACTAGACTCAGTAGAAACTAATTCTTCTTAAGCTGTCAGTGGCTCAGGCAGTGAAATAGAGAAGAGAGCTGGTTCAGTTGTGAAATAGAGAAGAGAGCTGGTTCAGTTGCTCATAGCTGCTGCAAATATATGTTGAATATTTGATCTCACTTCCACTGAGTGCATACAAATCACATTGCTTGTTGCAGCCACAAGATGTAACAATTCCTTGCATTTTTCTTTCTTTGTGTCACTTTATCCTGCAGTGATCTTATCAGCACTATTTCCCTAGAAGAACTTGGATTTTTATTATTTTGTTCGCCTTTATTCAGCTGGGTGTTAGAATGACCTCTCTTTCCCCCACCCAGCATCCCTCACCAACTTCCCACCCTTTCTTCTTCATCCCTTTCTCCACCACCCTCTCATTCCTCATAGGATTTGCTGTCTTTGTACATTTGTTTCTCTTTCTCCTTTTTCCTCCAGTGTCCACCCTGATTTTGTAACCATGGCAATAATTGAAATACAATCCTAATGTTTGCTTGCCGTAGCTATCGACTAGCCCAACACATGAACTGCTGGATCTGGTTCTTGTGTGTTTGTTGTAAGGTTTTGAAACTTAAGTCAGATGCATCTGTATACGTGAGGGTGACTTGTTTGGTGCTGAGCTGTCCCTTCCAGGAAAGGTTTTGTTTGTGTAAACTTGTGTGTCAGAGAGAGCTGGTACAAATAAAAGTAAATCCTTATGGCATTGAAGCCAGGGAAAAAGGAAATTATAAAAATAAAAAAAAGGTTGTCTTACAGGGAAGTTCTGCTTTGCAGAGATAGATCTCAGTCTTTTGCTTGGAATTTGTACAGCTTTCACTTTCCAAGATTTTTGTGAGAGCTATGAATAATGGAAGTTGTTTTGCACTTCGGGCCACTGCGTGTTCAGTCTGGCATTCGTCTGGGATGTACAAGTGCACCTCATTACGAGCGGTGGGCTCCAGGGTGGAGGGGATGGTGTGAGACCTTTTACCAGCTCCATACTTTAACCACTGAGGACACGAGAGCTGGAAGCAAAATCTCATGGCAATAAATCTCTTCTTTATGGACATGCTTAAAAGGCATTTTCAAAAAAACTGTGCAGTAGCTAATGAAGCAGTTTATTAATTATGATAGCATTCCTGGGAGATAAATAATTTTAGACCGTTGAAGAACTGAAAGAGAAAAGTGGAGTGGCTTGCTAGAGGCCATGCAATTTGTCAGAGAAAGAACTGAAACGACACAGAAGAATTTCTGCCTGCCACTTCCAGAAAACACAGCTTCCGTCCGAGTTGAATTTATGTATATATGATTAGTATACATTATTGTTAATTATGAATATTGTTATATTAACACCATTATTGAAATGCAGTATTTTACAGGACTAGTGAAAGAGTGGGAAGGCTTTAAACACCTCATGCTTAGAGTAGGTACAAACGCAAATTCAGGACTCAAATCCGCATAGAGATGATGGTTTATGTTTGAATTTAATGCCCCTGAAATTTCCTGAACTTTACTGATGAGATTTTGGCTCAGAATGACAAAAATTAACTGATCTTCTGAGACTTCTGTCATCTGAGATGATGGAAGCCTTGTGAGATCAGCTTCCCTGGCATTGTGGCTTTCACTGAAATCTCAGGAGAGCACTTACTTTTGCATAATGTCAACCATATCCAAACCAGGACTAACGGATACCCCTGTAGAGCTCTTTCTAAGATCACAGGCATATTTGAAATACTGCTACAAGCTGTGTTCATTCTGAGGAAATGCTCACAGCATTTGTTGTTTCTTCTGTCAAATATGGCTAGTGACACTTTTCAGCGGTGGGAGGGTTATATACTGTCTTCCAGATGTTCATTAGTACAACTTTTCTGATTTATGTCTGGAGAGTTATCAAAGCGCTAATTTAAAAACTGGGGCAGACTGGGTCTCCCACCCTGGAAACACTTAGGCTGCAAACTTTGCTCCGCTTGTGGTTTTTGCTAGCAAATTACTGGCCAATAATGTTTATCTGGGATTTTAGTGCATGAAATGTCAGGAATAATCGTCCCAAATGTGCTCTGTAGTCAGACGGCATGGGATGTAGTGTAGTTGGTCATGTCCTCTGTGCTTTGTACCCGCTTATACTACAACTCCTGCATAGCTCACCTATGGGATCAGAGCATCTTTACTCTGGACATTTTGCTCATGTGCTGAGGACTATTTGCAATTTCTCTGGCAATGTGGGCACCTCTGCATTAGTCTGCTTTAGATAATTTACCTTATTTTAATTGACTTACATTACAAAGAGGACAGCAAAGCAAAGTACTTGATATAACTGGAATCATCTCCCATGAGTATTGCAGAGGCAGAGGGAACATGGACTTTGACCAGCTAAAAGTGAACTTCAAAGATTTGGCTAAAAGGCTATCAGTCTTTTAGGAATGGAACTTAATTTATGAAAATCCTCCCTCTTCTAGTCATGGGTGTGCTGGTTTTTTTCTCCTATTTAATATATTAAAGTCACACTGATACCCACTCATTACCATATTGAAAAATGTTCTAAAAACCTTGTTTTAATATAGCATCAAATTGTTCATTTAGTAATAATATGAGTGTGGAAGTACTTTAGTTTAGGACTGTTACCTTCATTATATTGCATTCTCATTTATGAAAGCTTGGCTTTAAAACAATTTAAAAAAAAAAGCCTCTATAAAATAGCAAGCCATGATTCTAGTAGTTTTATTTTATTTTTCAGTCTGCTAGAAATCATTAAAAACAAAATAATCAACTTTACCCTGCAGTTCAACCTCTTCTCTCCTCTGCTTTACTCTCTTCTTCTCTACATTTTAATTTTCCAGAATAGGTATTCAGAAAGGAAAAAAAGCACCATAAGCAGCTTATAATAGAATTTCTCATTCCTCTGGTTTTAAAAATCAGAGGCAATACTTTTATTATCATCAAAGAATACTTTTAAAATTTAGTCCTGATCCTGATATTCTTTTATTTAGGATACAGTTCATATTTGTCTCTTCTTTTTGCACATTTCCAGCATCTTATAGGAACTTTTTCCAACTTAATTTTTCAGCTCTGCTTCCTGCAGGCATTAATTACATAATATTTAAACATAAATCACTTTCTATAATCATCAAAGTAATATCAGGAGATGTTTATAATTGATTTGTCATACCAAGCATTCACCAGGTGTTTTTGACTCTTCAGTATCAGTGACAGGTATTGGTACCTGTCCCTAGTGATTCATAATGAAAAATTGCCAGATATTTCCTTGAAATTGATGGACGATTCATGTTATATTTAGGCCACATTATTCTGGAATGTTTAAATTAGACTAAAAGCCACCTCTGAGTATACATGTGCAAACATAGAGTACATTTTTAGTTTCCCATCTGGAAATAAATACAAAGTCCATAGCTGTTTTCAAGTCACGAGAAATATTGTTATATTTTTATTATGGTATTTCAGTTCACACTCATGCTAATATGAAAAGTTTAGTAATGGCATATCCTCAATACTGCCCTCAAATGCCAAGGTTACACATGAAGTCCAATGGGATCTAGCAAATGTTTAAACTTTTATTAAAACCCAAATCCCAAAATAGACTTTACTAGACCTGTACAAATTATTTTAAATTATGTAAATATTTTTAATATGTCTGGCTTCTGACAGAACACTACTATACACCAAAGTATGACATTTGCCTTGCTGTGCCAACTTTTGCTTTTTTTTTTTTTTTTTTCTTCCCAAAATACCTAGCATCATTACTGGATTTGACTAGAGTCTGCTGTATGTGCTGCTTGTGGTTCAGGAGAAATATATGTTAAGCGGATGGACTGTGTTCCCTGACTGTTAACAGAGGCTCTTTAGGATGAGGTTAAGCATGAACTTTGTTTTGGCTGCCAACCCCATAGCCAGAAGATACCGAAGATAAGGTGGGGGGTGAAATTTTGATCTGCTTTTGATCTGATGGACATGTACAGCTGCTGCGAAGGCTGGTGCTTGTGTTCAGTGAGTGTGTGTTGGAAAAAAATGTGCTTTTTTTTTTTTTTTGTGGCAGATACTTCTATAACTTCATTGCTAGAGTGAGCATTCATATTGGAATCCTCTTAAATAAAATAAATCCTGCCAAAGCATTAATATCTGGATGTGTATGAAATCTGGTCTTTCTGGGAACTGCATTTAAACAAGAGGCAGTAGTAGGAGGTAGTAACAGCTGACGATCTGAAGAGCTCCAGCTTTGTTGGTCAAATGTCTGCAGTTGTGCGTGTTTGTACCCATGTGCTTGTGTGTAACTTTTTTTCTTTTCTGTGTTTTTTTTCTTCTTCATTCCATACACTTTTACTATGCAAGTGTAATTTTACAGACCACGTTTGCCTAACTTTGTTCATCTCTTTATTTGTGCACTACCTTATCTTTCATCAAGAAACCACTTTTCCTGAAATACTTCAGAATGTTGAAGAACAAGAAGTAACTGAAAATTCACGTATATTGCCCAGAAATCCCTTAATAACATTAATTTAGGATGACTACCATTTGCAAGAGTAATGGGAAATATGTTCTGCTACTTCAATTTGCATAGAGTTGTCGGTCTGGTCTCCTAAATGATGTTAGTGGTGGATTAGTTTGATTGGAAACTTGATCGGAAACTTGATCCAAGAAATGTTTGAATTAGTTGAATAAAGAGGTCCCAGAGGTAATCTAGGGTCTGTGCTAAAATTTGTATATAACTACATTGCTGCTTGAGAATTGAAATAGGAATGAATTTCCCTTGGTGAAATTTGTGGTTACTGGGATTGTCCAAGGATACCCAAATCCTTCATTTCAAAAAATAAGTTAGCTTGATCCCATTTTAAAGATTTAAAAAAGTAAACACTTCAGTTTCTACTACACTTAAAATTAAGGATATGTTTATGCTGGTCTTAATAAAACTGGTAAATATGAGGCTAGCTCAATACCTCCCACAAGAGTCCAAATGAAGTAGCTGTGACTTGCAGTGCTTGTCCGGCATGTGTTCCTCTCCTGAGCCAGCCTCAGGGCTCCTGATCACCACAACCTGGGTAATGACCAGCTGGATGAAGTCGCTTTTTCCTCACTTTACTAGTCCACCTTTTGGTTTGTCCCCCCTGCAATGAAAACAACAGACACCGAGAATATGCATTTCTCTGGTGCAATCCCAAAACAGTCCTGGACAGCCGTGTCCCAGATGGGGGAGAGAGTCCACATCCCTGGTGCTCCTGTGGTGAGGGAATATATGTGCCCTCTCTGCAGGGTGTACGACAGGACCCTTCCTTGGGCACTTCCCTGGCATCAGCAACCAGGGTGAGGTGTGTGGGTTGGCCGAAATGGCTTTTTGTTTCAGTGACAAGTCAGGTGTTTGTGAAGCACTGTGAGAGCCTAATTCTCACTGGCAGAGGGCTCCTGCCCCTTCCCCAGTCTTGGTGAAGGGTAGGCACTGTTGCTGGGCTTTTCTTTCTGTTCTTTCAAGGTAAAAAAACTCATCAGACAAGCCCCTAAGCCCCTGTCCTCTTCACTTACACACCCTAAAGGTAATGTTGGCATGGTATCAGTGAACACTGTACCTGCCTGCTTGACTCTCACGTGCCATGTGATCTCCCATAATAAATTATGTACTTAACGGAGCAATAGCAATAGCTGAGATTCTTGCGACGAGAAGAATCACGTTACCAGAAGTACCAAAAAGGCTGATTAAAATTAAATTGTAGCAGACAACAGTTGTGTTACAAAGGAAAGCTCTATTACAGCCAAGTCACTTTCTTTGCTAACCTCTGACTTATTTATTTCTCCTGCATGCTGCAGTCTGCATGCTCTTTCTGGTTGTAATGAGCATTAATTGATTAGCTGGATCTATGAAGAGCTTGAGCACTCGTAAGTACTATCCCAGTGGGTACACAACTAAATAGTTTATGAGGTAATTAGTATTTTAATGCCTTTTCTAATGAGCCTTTTCAGTAATGAAATCTCATGAGGACATTATTGGTTCATATATATTTCTTCAGACACAACAGAAGGTAAGCTAATGCTATTAAGAGATTTTAAAGCTAGTTTATAAAATGGTTTTTAGTAACTTATTTTGAATACATGCCTTGGTACATTTGGCTTTATTAAAACAAAACAAAAAAAAGTCTTAATTTTTCCCACTACTCTGTCTCTTGCACTCCTCTCTCCTGACAGAATTCTTACAATATACTGCAATTTCAAATAATTGGGATAATTTCTGGGGCTGCTACCCGATCTCCTCAGCTCAGCTGTAAGTAAATAATACCATACTGTCTGAGCGTGTTGTTTCAGATGTGTTCTCATCCTGGAAAAAAAAACAACTCTGTGCCTGGCTGCACAGCGCCTTGGATTTATGACTGTGTCAAGTTTGAGAGAATGACCAACCTCTACAAAGCTTTTCAATGTCAAGCTGAGCTCTATTCTGGAGGCTAGAAAGCAGCAGAGAGCTTGCAATCCTACAGGCAGTCTTACTTAACCTCCTCCTTCAGGTTCATTGGATGTACGCTGTTTTACCCTGGATTAACCCATAGTTTGAAGGACAAGTGCTGTGCCTTGCATTTTGTTTCTCTGGTACCTGATGGAGATGGTTTCAGAGGGCTTTGCTGGGAAGAGTTTTTTGGCGTGTGAATGGCTTATTTTATAGTTGGCCCTGGGGACAGTACTTGCTTTTTGTTCTCTGGAGATTGCAATGTATCAGCAGCTTTTTATGTATTAGAAAATAAAAATACTCTTTTTATTTATTTTTTTTCTCATGTGTTAGGGCTCACTTCTTCCACACAGGAAGTGTATCCCTGTCCTGAGTGAGACTATGGCAGCAATTTAACAGCACATAGCAATGCTTTGAAACAGCCTAGGCCAAAGACCAAAGCATGTATGTTTTGGAAATCTCTTTCACAAATTAGTTTTACATAGTTTAAGTGATATACGCCTCAAAATACTTTACAAACTTAATTTGAAGGTACAGATGTACAAATCCTATTTAACACTAGGAACTGTAGCAGTAAAGCTGTAAGAAATTCCCCTATATGGATCTCATTATGTAATGTTAGATGTAATGGGTCTAATTCACCCTTGGGGTGTCTTTAATGGTGTCAGCACAGTTTCGTGAAGGATGGATTTGGTCTAGGGACACCAACACTATAAAATCTTACTGTCTTCCGCTGATATTTCTGTCTCCGTTTCCAAATCTTTACTGAGATGCGTCACTGTGACATATTAATATCCTAGCACTTTTTGATGGCTCTTATTAAGAGTATGCATATTGTTTTCATCAAGTGAATCTGAAAAGCTGGACTTTCAGTAGGGTATCTGTAAAAGCCACCTCCAAAACATATAGAAATGTGTAATTTCTCTTCCTGTATTTGATCTTGTTTGCAATACCATGAAGAATGAGCAACACATAGGAGATGAAGAACGCCCAAGGCTGACCACTGCTTTCCACATTTCTTGCCATCTCCACACCCTTTTGCAACATGAGCCCGAGGGCCCGACAGCACAGGAGCAGCTAGCGACTCCTCTGTCAGCTTGTAGCAGCACCTGCAGAGTCTCGGGTTTATAGTGCTCACCCCTCCGGCGTGCTGGAGCCCTCTTGTTAAGGCACAGTCAGATGTGCACTTGGAATGGAAGCTGAGCAGCCTAATCCATTCCTTCAGCTGAGGTGTCGTAGCCTGTTGCATTCGTGTTCGTGGTCTGTTGAAAATGCAAAATAAATCAGATTTGACTGCATTGCCTTCAGGGGTCAGCCAGCCACCCCTGCTGCTCTGAGACCCTCTGAAGGGTCAGCCATCTGCCAGCATCCGGAGAAGAAAGTTCAAGAGAGAAGGTGCACATCAGGTTACCAGCCCAAGAGCAGAGGAAAAATATCCTCAGAGAAATATTTTGGTTTCCATTCTGGAAACTTCATAGAGGGTGTTTCTGCTCTATATTCAGAAGCTTCCTTAGGGGAGAAATGACCCGTAAGTTGTCTGAGAGTAAGAGCTCTGAGCTGTTTTCCTTTGATGGCCTTTGAGTTTTGCTAAAGCCATCTTTGAACTTTAATGGAGCACAGTCAGAATTAAACTGGGAGAAGGGGAAACCAGTTGTCAGACCTTGCTTTTGATTTTGTTAATACGTTTAAACTTGAAGTAGGCTGGAATTATTTTGCTTACTTTTTCAGAGACATTGTGGTTTTGTTTGGTGCTTCCTGAGTCATCACCTGTCTTTGACAAGACTTTTTTGTATCTAGCAAGAGGTATATTATTGATATACTGTGGAATGCACGAAGTCTTTGTATCAGCTGCACTGGACTTGTGGTCCTCCCAGCTTCATTTTGCTCCCTGTATCTGCTCCTGAGCAGGTCCGTGCTCCATACTCTGTTCTGAAAGTGTGTAAGCACTGATCTTTGACACCTTAGCAGCTTAAAAGCTCAGCTTTCTCAAATTCAGACACTTTTAGATTTGTCCTTTTACCTTCAGTCTGGAGAAGAGGAGGCTCAGGGGAGACCTTATTGCTCTCTAGAACTACCTGAAAGGAAGGTGTGGGGAGCTGGGAGCTGGCCTCTTCTCATAGATAACCAGTGATAGGACTAGAGGGAATGGCCTAAAGTTGCACCAGGGGAGGTTTAGGTTGGAAATGAGGAGACATTTCTTCTCAGAAAGAGCAGTCAGGCATTGGAACATGTTGCCCAGGGAGGTGGTGGAGTCACCGTCCCTGGGGGTGTTTAAGGAAAGGTTGGATGTGGTGCTTAGGGACATGGTTTAGTGGGTGACAGTGGTGGTAGGAGGGTGGTTGGACCAGATGATCTTGGAGGCCTTTTCCAACAATAATTATTCTATGATAATAACACATATTTGTGATATATATATGTACATATATGTCTGTATAAACATAGTCTCTTTGGTGATTGCTATAAGAACAGTGGAGAGAGAAGTAGACACGGAAGAAATGTCTTGCCTCGGTGAGAAATACTTGAAAGAGCAAGAGGCATTTAAAAGAAAGTTTGGCACTTTCTATTTCTTTCTTCTCCTTGTGTGCACCATGAGGTCATGATTAATGGCTTTTGTGATGCTTAGAGGGCAGAAATCATGTGTATGTTCAATTCAGAAAGACCTCTGAATTGGCTGGACCCAGGGGAACCTGCAGCTCAGGTCTGGAAGGACTCGTGATGTCATTTTGTGTAGTCAGGGGGGACACGGCTATTACTTTTTTAGGCATTATTCTTGGATAGTACTAAGGTGTGTGGGATTTTTTTTGGCCTTCAAAACACATTTGAAAGATTCATTCTGTCCTGAGCAATGGAAAGATCCCCCCTTCCTCACGGAGGCTCTTTAGAAGTGTGTGGGGGGGGTGTCTTGATTTGCTGTTGAGGGTGTGCATGCAGTAGTACGACCAGAATGACTCTAGCCTTCACAGATACACTTCTAGTGATGCAAACCAAGTTCAAAGGAATGGAAAACTGTAAATAAATTTTGCTTGAAATAAAGCTACTATGAGACAGAAAAATTTTCACAGTGGAGAAATAGAATATTTTGACATTTATTCATGGTTTTCCTGGGGTGTCTTGGACTGTATAAACTCGCTGTTATTGTGTTAGTGAAATCTTACTTTCTCAGAGGACCTAACTGGGACTGGGATTTAACTTCTTTTGTTTTGAAGAAAAAAGAGAAAAAGTAAATTTATTACACGAGTGTAGCCCCCATCAATTCCATGCATAAAGGAATTATGAACAAATATGATAAACTGTGGACAAACTCAGAATTTCCTGACAATTTCTTTCCAAATGATGTGCATTTTAAGAATATATTTTTCTAAATAGAGAGGGGAGTGAATACTTTCTCTTTCTTCAGTCCTTTTGCTTCAGTAAAAGAAGATGCTATTGAAGACATGCTGCATAGCCTGTCTGGTGTCACTGATGAGCAGTGCAGGAGGTACATTATCTCTGTTTTGCTTTCAAGATAGATGAATGAATTTAAAATGCAAGAATAGTTTAAGCAGTGTATTCTTAGGATATCTTACTTTCTTGCAAGCTACTAAACTTTAATTCAGAATATTTGTGTGTTGTATTTATAATTCAAATTAGATAATGTTTAGTTATATTTACATATTATGCTTGGCTAATAACTGGCAAATACAGAGTGAAATTAAAACAGAGGGAACCCAGACAATAAACATCCCAGTTCACAGTTAGACTATGAGCCTTTGTGCTTCCTTATAGTGTGATTTCAGCATCTAATTAAGCAGATGCTCAAGTAGTTTGGGGACTCAAGCCTTAAATTACTAGATTAAATTACTGTTCCCTATCAGCACGAGTTTCAGTGCCAAAAGATAAATTTACAATAAGAAGCAAATATTTAGGATGAAAAGTATGACATAAATTAAACCATCTCAAAAAGCCAGGAATAAACTGTTAGCTAATAACACACACAACGAGCTGGAAAATGTAAGAAATTAGTATACATCTTACTACAGGGCTGCCTGTTTCAGAGAAGACAGAGCAAAGGGCATTCATGAATTTCATCATCAGTGCTGAATTGTTTTTTGGGAATATGCTACTATTTTGCATTTAGGTTTTATTCTCATTACTAAATTTGAATATTTCCTCTCTCATCCCTGTCAGACACATTCCAATGACAGATTTGTTCCAGTGCATTTTTGGGTATGAGAAACAGCTCATGGCATATAATTTAAATTAAGTAAGATGAAGATCCTAATTTATGTGTAAATAATGTAAAAATCAGAGGTGTCTTATATGTGATATTTTGTTGCACATATCACTGCCTTAGTTCACTAGCAGTTTTACTCCTGAGCAAAGAAAAAAGATTTCTGGGTTTGTAAATGAAGCTGAAACTATTGGGTTCGCAGTATGAGGGCCACCCTGAGTACAATGTTCGCATTAATCTTTGCTCCTTACACAGACCGCTGGAGCTGCCTGCCAGGGCTAATGAATGGATTCTGACTCCACCATGTTAGGCTATTACTAAATACAAAGGCTGGTCACAAATTATAGTTTGTCTGATGGCTTCAGATATAAGCATTAGAAAAACATTTGCTTAACAGTAATAATTAGTCTGCTATAGAGGCAAGTTTTACAGATTGCTTTGGACTTTGGAGCACTGAGGCAAATGTGGCTTTCTGTGGGAAAAAGCCTGTTGCCTATCTAGCAATTCATAAAATGAAAAAAAAAAAAAAAAAAGAAAAGGTGTTTTAGTTACATCCCTTCTAAATGCGAGACCAAACCACGGCACTTCTGAAAAACCCAAAGAACCTGTCTTTACTGCATTCGTTGTACTGTTTTAGGAGCACTACTTTTCCTTAATTAAACAACAAAAAAAGATCTCAGTTAAGAGATATTCCTGGCTTTGATCATGCTTGCACAGATACAGTGCTCAAGTAAGTGGATTCTTTTTTAGCTTAAACCTTAACAGTTAAATTAGAAGAAAACTCACAACTGGCGCAGAGGAGTTCAGCAAATCACCAGGCAGCCTCGGCTGCTGAGATGCTTTCGTTCTTTAGCAATGAACTCATACCTTGTGCTTTTGTATTCTCGGGGAGAAGAATCCGTAGTTCAGAGAACTGCTAGAAACAGCATGGTTAAATGAAGCCCAACAGTAAGCAATTCGTGTTACTGAAGCATGTCATTGAAACTTGGCACAAGTGCTGGCTCTGAGCTTGTGCTGTAGAATTGTTTTAAGTGCTTGTCATCCCATAGATACTGCTGCAAATGTTCTGTACTGTCTCTCCTTTCCTGCGCTGTCCGGGAGAGTGAGTAAAAGAATAAGTCTCTGCGTTTTCATTTGTTTTACTTTGAGTTTTCTGTGCTTTGGTTTCAGTAGCATGGCTATCAGATGAATGAGGTTGTCTCCATGCCAGGGTAGATGCAAAACAGCCCATTACTTCATTGTGTGGTTGGTTTGCTTGTTTGTTTTAAAAGTTTGCATGTACTCGTGAATGCAAGGGGATGATAGCATCTAATAATTGTAGCGCTGGCAGGAGCGATACAAGCTCACCCTTGCAGCCTGCCAAGGTACCTCTACTCAGGCTTGCAGCTCCTTTTTTCCCCCCCCCTACACTTGTCCTGCTGCTGCAGCACAGAACTAGAGAGCAGCTTTAAGGGGCTCAAAACTGGCATATGCAGCGAGACCACCAAATTAATTTTCCTTTTTGATGTAATTAGTTTTTGACTGCTATGTTGACATCTCTTGTGCCGAGGCATTGAGCTGAGGGTTCCTGCTGTGGAAGTCCCTGACTCCGCTTCTACAGTGGTGCAACTAGAGGGATTTTATTCCCTTCCAAGCTGATCATTCTGGGAAAGGTTTTGAGAGGGAACTGCCAAGAGCAGAAAGTATGAATAGATTAACAAATGCTGGTAATCCCTGCTTTGCAGAAAGATGGGCTTGATTACTTTATATTTAGAAGCTTGTGTCAATAGTGCAAAGGAATGTAAGAATATCCTAGAAAGCTAGTAATAGTTTCAGAGCATATAGTTTGCTTCAGTAACCATCATTCAGCTGCAGTTCCAGGTATTAATTAAAGGTATCACGATGAGCCCATATCCTCTGTCCACGGAGTGAGGTGTTGTACAGGACTTCAGCGGGGCAGCCTGTTACCGTGAATTCTGTGACCTGGAACAACAGAGGCTGGTTGAATATTAATCAGTCAATTTTTAATGGGTGTCTTAACCAATGATAATTAAAATACCTGCAATTACTAAATTATGTCATTAATTAAGATAATCCTCAAGGTTATTTTCTGTTTACTGGGTTGCTAGGGATACCTAATACATCAATATGTGTAGAAGTGTTCAATGAGATTGCCAGATTTTTTGAAAGATAAATAGTTTTACATGCTTCAGAAGTAGAATCCAATTGGCTTAGGAACTGGCCAAAGACTAAAAAAGTGACATCATTCTTGGCAACTGATAAAGATATATTTTTGTTAACAGACACTATATAAAAAGTGCACTATACTACCTCTAAGCAAAAAATGTGTCTAAGAATAATGAAATGCCTTTTTATCGAGAAAAACTTTTAAAAGGAATGGAGTTTGCTAAGCAAACTGCGTGAGCCTGCTTAACGCTATGCATTTGTGTTCTTCTACATCCTTTTTTTTTATAGAAATGTACTTAATACATGCAATGTATAAATACTTTTAAATCAATACCGTTATTTAGTAGATAAATATAATTATTGCCTATTAATTCTCCCATCAAATCCATGTTTGTGTAATAGACATACTGTAATTGTCTTCTTGAGTCCAATGACATACTTCAACTTTCAGTAATTATGTTTTAACTTAATTCCGATGACTGATTAAAACCATGTGTATTCAGGTTTAGATAGATGTGCTTACTAGAGGATTGTTAAACCTGCAGAAAATATGTTTTTAATAATCCATTAGTATTTAATTAGCATGCAATAACTGTCTTATTAAATCTAAATTAAATCCTTATTTGAGGCATGTAATTGAAAGTGCCACTGGGTAAAATCTAATCTGTCAGGGACGAATTTGCTTGGAATAACAACTCCAAATTTTTCTTTTCTGCAGTTTTCAGGGTCGTCTCAAACATTTGCTTAATCATCACAGTGGAATCTTGCAACAATCAGTTTTCTGCAACTGCAGCATTTGAAATGCTTTTTGGGTCAGAGTTGTCATCTTCTGAGAGTTCATCTTGATTTGAAAGATGATTCTGTGTGTGGAAGATGAGGAATTCCTAAACCTTTACCAGATGCCAAAATGTGTGTAGGGACCAAGTGAATATTCTCCACAAGCCAGGGAAGAAGGAGAGCTTGTTCGCAATGCGCACCATGTGGTTAGGTGTCCCTCCGTGCCTGAGCATACGCTCACAAACATTAAAGAGGGTTTTTTTTGGTGACTGTACCTCTCCATAATAGCAGTTATTAGGACATGTTGCTATGTATGAGCAAGCACACAGCACAGCTGGTAGGAGCAAAATGCAGCAAAACGGGACTATTTAGTTTACAGAAATTATGACACTTCTCACTGTTCAGCAGTAAAAGTGATCCAGAATCCATGCAGAAATTTGAATTCATAACTACTACTGGTGGATTTGCTTCCTCGAGACAGCTGTAGGCGTCTGTGTAAATTATCAAACCGAACTGCTTGTAAAATTCTAAACATCATTGGTTTGAGATTAATAGCTACTCAGATCCCTGTAAAGATGTGTTTAATTAACTGGCTAGCAAATTTATAGGAAAAATCTCCTCTCAGATCTGCTTCGCAGAGTCCAAGTCTGCTATTCCCCTTTCTCATTACAACGCCGTCCCTCATTGACAGTAAGTGGGAAAACTGCAAACACAGCAAGCACAAGATATAAGATCTGTAATTCACCAGGTGAATCACAGGAGATATTTTTTTTTCTGTGACAGTATGTATCAGTGCTTTAACACTCTTAACTTTAGTTTGTTCTGAGTGCTAGTCTCCATGGATTTCAAGGTCCCATTTGGGAGCTAGCCATTATATCGTTCATGTCATTTTTGTTGTCTTGATATGGTCAATGTTCTTGTGAATCTGAGGAGATTCAGCAGATTGGGATTTGGCTGCAAGGGTTGGGGGAGATTCCAGATGTTGATGGGGCTGTCTGGGGAGAGCAGTGGATGCAAGACTATGGTTAGGAAGGGAATGAAGGATTAACAGGGCTGGAGGGCAGGGAGGAGCAGCAAAATATTTTGCTGATTCCCTAGCCAGTGTTGGCCAGCAACACCTAAACTGTTGACAAACCTCAGTTCCTGAGTTGTGGTGGACAGTCTGACTATGGGGGTGGGGGTCAGCTGTCTCCCTTCTCTAACTGCCTGCGGGACAGGAATTCAACTCACTCCTCTGTTTTTATGAACAAGCTGAGGAGGATGAAGGTAAAAGACCATCAAAGAAGGATGTAAAGAAGGAAACTTTCATGGGGAAGGAAGAAGCGTGAGAGTAAGCTACAGGCAGAAATATGAACTTTGAAGAAATATGGGGAATTTGTGAAGAGTTGTACAGAGCCACAAGGAGAGCTGAGCACAGAGAGGCATCAGGGCTCACTTGACTAGGGCTAAAGAAAATCATGCAACAGTGATGGTAACAGCTCCTAGGACTACCAACGTCAAATTAAATGGTTCCTTTTATTTGTAATACATTTATGATTAGGCCATGGTGAATGCACTGTGAGTATAAATTGGGATCTCTTTGTCTGAACTTAGACTCTGTTACTAGACACCCCTGCAAAACTGGACCACTCTTACTCTGGAGCAGTGAAAAGTCAAACAATTTCTGTAAATAGTCCTATTTTGCTGTAATTTGCTCCCACCAGCTGTGTTATGTGATTGCTTATACAGAGCAACATGTGATAGAAACTCTTTTTACTATGAAGAGATACATCAAAACCATGGGTAGCAGAGTTCAGTAAGACCACCTAAGCCCTGTAGTAGTAACCACCCAAGCACATGAGGTATAGTTGACACAAATGACTGTACCCCATGGGGTAGTTCAGAATCAACACTGAAATGTTGACATGGCAGGGAGGTAGCTAAGGCTGAGAACTGCTGAGCAGAGGAAGTAGGGTGCAAAATTATTTAATTGCTCATCTTCTTCATTTGAAATTGGTGGGATGTCAGGTCTGGCAATGCAAACTATCCAGGATTTATTTACATAGCTTGATTTGAGACACCTGTCTAAATCAGGAGCCAAAGCTCCTAACAGAGTTAATGGAGCACTTGGGTTAAGAGCTAATTACAGTCTAGGTTCTCTGAATAGCTCTCTGGTGGCACCACAGGACTGGGGGCAGCCGAGGCTCCCCAGCCAGGTGACTGATACAAGTGATGTGAGTATATGAACACAGACCAGCTTCTGAAAGTTTAACGGTGGCATATTCTGTCGTGTTCATCACTATGGGTATGTGTGGTTAAAAATGTGGCGAGTCACTGAGAGGGATGTAGTGACTGCTTAATGAAATAACAATTTCATATTGCAAAATAACAATTACACATTACTAGTAGCTAGGGGTTAGATCTTCAACATGGAATAAATTAAGAATCTATAGAGATATGTTGACTTCAGTTTACCCTTGCTGAGAATCAGACTCAGGGTTGGATTTTCTTTTAATGAATCTTCTGTATTCTCTTGGTGCATGTTTGTATGTGATCTTTCCCACTCTTACTTTTATTTTTAAGCAAAAGAAGCTGCTGTGGGATCACTGAGGGCAAGGATATTAACACGGTTATCAAAGAAACCACTACATGTGGTTCATTATATTGTTTTTCAGTGTTGGCCTATAAAATCAGGATTATTAAAAAATAAAAAAGTGTCTTACAGATTGCAAAAAGTAGAAGTATTTGGCTTTCATTTCTAATCAAACAGGCTAAATATTCATGTTTATGTGCCTAAATGAAACTTTTGTATGCAGTCTTCCACCCCATCTGCATGAATAGTAGCATTGTAACAGGATGAGGTCACTGCAGAAGGGAAAGTGAGGTAAGAACACAGCTGAATCTACAGCCTCTCTGCTACATGGTGCACCAGCTTGTGCTTAAAGGAATACAGCGTTTTTGCCCGAGCTGCTGCGGGCACTGCCTGCAGAGCTGAATACCTCTCGCAGGGCTCTAGATGCATTCCTGACTCTACTGTATGGTCTGATGCACAGTATACAGTTTCCTCTGCTTTTACAAACTGCTCTTCAGAGACCTCTTTACACATCTAATGTGAGTGAAAATCCATATGGTTTATTTTAAAGCCTTCATTTAAAAAAATAAACAGTTATCAGGCCTCATTCTGCTCTGACTTATGTGGCATAAATCCTGAGCAGTCCCTTTGTAATATTCACTGATGTTCAGGATTTATGCCAGCATCAGGGGGAGCAGAGTTGGGCCCATCAAAGGGTTTTTCCCCCTCATTTTTTTAAAAAGAAATGACTCAACTCTATAAAGACTGATGGCTTCCTATTCGCGTCACCTTTGTACCTAGTGGGAACTCTTACAAATATACAGTATGGCACATCCTGGTGCGCACGTCTGAGAGCCAGGCAGTGGAAGGGTGACATAGCAAAGCAGCACTTGAAGGAGTGCAAGATTTGCTAAATCCGTGTGTCAGTTCATATTTTACCTATTCCTTGTATTAACTTTAAAGGCCATATAAACAAGTTGCCAAGGGTACACTGGCAAATCGCCTCTCCTCACCCACCATCATAATTAGAGCTCTGAGAGCTTGGAAAAAACCTGCCTAGTGAGCAAGCCCTTCTCGCCCTTTTTCCACAAGTCTCTCCAAACTCACAAACCTGGGTAGACTTGGAGCAGCTGCTATTTCAAACAAGACTGTCCATCCCTGCTTCACCACCCAGTGCGGGAGCCAAAGGGGCTCTGTTTTCATCCCACGCTGCCTGTTGGCGCTTCAGCTTCCCAGTGCAGCTCCGTGAGTTCTCAGCGGATTTGTCTGGAATAGAAATAACTTGTTCGCGCTCCCCTCTGCCTCTCTGTGCAGCACTGAATCCACTGCTCTTCTTGACCTGGACTTACAGGAGCTGCCTCTTTCTATCTCGCATATCGAACTTTTCCCCCCAGGCAGCCACTGATAACCTCGAGGTCAGACTGATAGACCATTTACCGTGTCCAAGAGCATTGCACTCCATATTAAGTTCCTGCTGCAGGAGGTTTCTGATTGAGCTATTCACCCATTTTGGGTCTTTTTCTTTGCTTTTGCTTTGTTTTTGTGTGTTTGGTTGGCTGGTTTGGTTTGGTTTCCCTCACCTCACAGGCAGTGCATTAAGCCACTTTAAAAGGTTTTCAAAGTAAAATCAGGCAAGTTTTAGAAAGACTTTGTGGCTCATTTGGTATGCTCATCTTTGCCAGCATAGGAAAACCAAGCAGGAGCTGGTAAGGCAGACAGAGATATTTGGAGAGTGTAATTCCTTTTCCCTAGCCATTTTTTGGTTACTTGAGCCCAGACCTTGCTCAGCCTGGGTTACCAGGCAGGAGCGGTGTGTGCAGGTACCCCCTGGACCGGGCTATTTTATCTCAGGTCCATGTGTCCCTGAAATAACGAAACCATTTCTGCTTTTCCTGCCCCCACAATGTCCGATTTACTCATCAGTGTTGGTGCCAGCCTTCTCTCACAAGCAGTTTTAGACCCATGCAGGGTCAGAAAACCTGACTGTGAGTCAGTTGCAAATGGCTGGCTGTGAAAAAGCTCATCCTCACCGCCACTAAAAAGCTGTCTCTGACTGCTCTGGTCTGGCCTGACTGCCATCAGCTCTTCTCTTCTTGGAGGAGACTTCTTGAGAGTTTGGGATCATGGTGGTACATGAGGAAAGGAAGAGCAAGGTATGAGCCAGGTGATGGACAGAAAGTCAGTGAATGAGGGAGTGATGGTGGGATGAGAAATGCCTAGATGTAGGGATGTAAGTGAAGCAGAAATTAGAGAAGAAGAAAGTGTAATTGTATAAGACCCTGCAAAAGGAAAAGAGGGTCCAGAAGGATCTGGGCAGAAACAAAGCATCTGGGTAGTGCTTCAAATAGCTTCATTCACTATCTGGAAGCTGGATGTGCAGCACGAGATGTTTTTAGTGGCTGAAAACAGTAAGAACAACACAAAAGAGTAAATGCTCTTGCTTCTTTCCAGTTCTGCCCTTTGGTGTAACTTGCCTCTGACTTCATTCGAGGAAAGGAAAGGTTACGGGGCAGAAGGGAGAGGAAACTTGTGGGGCTGACGGAAGGAGTGGGTGCTCTGCTCCCCTCCCTGTCCTTCCTCTTCCTGCCCTTGGCCACCTGTCAGCTTCCCCTTGCACCCCGCGCTCATCCTCGCCCGCTCCAAAACCTCCTTTTGTCCTCATGTGCGTTTTCAAGCCCAGTCTTTTTTATACTTTAATTGTATTTTCTGGTGGCTGTTGCTTCTTTCCCAACTGCCTGTGTCCTGTTTTTGTCTGAGTTTGGCACAGCTGGGAGGAATTCAGACACTTGCAGCCTGAGCACAAACGAGCCTTTTGCTTCCAGGTCAGTAGTTCAACGCCAGCCCACAGACATCGAGCTGGAAAGCGATAGCTGCCCTGGAGCCCGTGGCCGAAGCTCTAGTTGGTGGTCTCGCTGTGGTTCGGAGCAGACAGGTGTCCAAATGGCCACCGGCTCTAATTGGCATCCTTGCTGGCAGCTTCAGAAGCGAGGCCAAGGGCTGCATGGGCACTGAGCCGGCGGTACCCACGCCTGGGTGGTCCGCCTAAGCCGGCGTTACAGCCGGCTGGCAAGGTACGAGGCAGGGCTCAGGCTGCTCTTGTCTGTGTTGTGCCCACTCCATAAATAAACAGAGAAATTCAGCTTTGAGCTGCTATTCCCGCAGCTTTGGTTTCACTTTTAAGAAGGTTCTTTTTTTTTTTTTTTCTCCCCCCCCCCCCCTTTTTTTTAACCTTGAATTAATTAAGCTTGCAGGAAAGTAGTGGGTTAGAAATGCAGAATTACACTTACAAACAGGCAGCTGGGGGGGGGGGGGGGGGAGCTGACCTATTCTGATGGCCAGATGGAGATGGGCAAACTGGTGTTACTGGGAGCAGCCTCTGACCAGGGGACCCCAAACTGTCACATTTAAATAATTTTTGTCTACCAAGCATTCCCAGACAAGTGACCTGCCTGTTCTGTGTGTAGTCACCCTTGTGCTAGTACAGGATCAGTGACTAACTTGGAGTAGGATTATGTCTTGGTCTGTGATGTTCCTGCACCATCTATCTGTTTCTACCTGCATGATAGCAGTTTCCAAAAAGTAAAGCTCTGCAGGATTTTTACATGCATCTCTGGAAGCCTCAAGGAATCTTATTTTAAGAACCTTATTTTATCTTTGCATCTTTTTTAGCAGCTTCCCCCTCTCTATGTGCTTTTTTTTTTTTTTTTTCTTTTTGTATTCATTTAGCCCTCTGAAGTTGCTGCAAGCTGGATGCATGAGGCTCTGTTATGCCAGTATGTGATGCGAGCTGTGTAATGGCATGCTAATTCTATGGCAGGAGGGTGTCCTGGGCTGCTGCTGAGGATTAATGTGCCTTTTTGTGGTTGTTGCATAACCTTCCTGTCCCTCTCCTGCTCCGGCCCCCTGCATGTTGCATGCAGCAGTTCAGGTAGCTGCTGCAAGTGAGACCTGAGAGCCTGCGAGATGCAGCAGTGCTGAGTGCTCCTCCGTGCTTGCAAAAGCAGTTGGAGTAGATCCACGGGCATTACAGAAATCAGGAGCGCTTGGAAAAGTCCAGCCTGATGTACTCAAAATCTTCAGCTGCTCTTGCAAATTGTTCATGTTTTCATATTCTCGAGGCAAATATAAATTGTCACTGCCCAATTGGCTTCAGTACACTTTTGTCCGCTTGCCCCAGCTGCGGTTCTGCCCCATAATCTTTGAAACAGTAAAAACAAACTCACAAAACGTTCCCCACCTTTGTTCTGCTTTTGTGAAGCTGTTAATCCAAATTCTGCAGAGGCCTCCCTGGGTCCAGCTGCTGCTGTTGAATTATTTAACTGTTACAGTGGTGCTGTCATTGCAGGATATTGTAAAATTTGCTTTTTGCCTTAGTCCAGGTTATTGTTGCTAATTGTACGTTTTAATCTGCAAGTGCCAAATGCTTGCTTCAAAAAATAAAAACATAACCCCTCCCAACCATGTGCTAAATTCCTAGCTGCATAGTAAAGATTGATTGCATGTGTTTATGTGTAATTTAAAAATGGTTCTTTCAGGAAGTGTATGGTCTCTTAAAGGCAAATTTAAAACCCTTCAATTTTATATAAGTTTATTTATATTAGGGAAAAGAGCCTGGAGTACTAAGCAAAACCCCATGATATATAGGGTTCACCCTGAGAATGCTAAGAACTATTTTATATAATTTTATTCTATCAATATGCTCTTTCACAGCTACTAATTAGCTTTGTTAGTTGACTTACAGAAAGGCATATATAAAATGAGGAGTGAGTAATTCCACAGCACTAATAGTATTAATGAAAAGCAAGAAGTCTGGAGGCAATTGTAAAAACACTGGTTCAACCAAAAAGTAATTCTCATTTGAATTAGCATGATTAATTACATAGCTTTTCCTTGTCACAGTGCACTGAAATCGAAACAGTCAGGAGGTTTTAAAGCTTTCAGTGTACAATTCTAGTATGTGTTAGATAAATTAAAAAAATTGATGTACACACTGGGTACACGTACATAAAATAAAACTGTAAATAAACAAGAAACAGTAAAATTCGATTCTACTTTTAGTTGGATTTTTTTTACTTAAGAGCCTGTTTCCTTTAATTGCCTAGGAAACAAAATGTGAATGCAAATTGGCTTTGGTTGCTTATATGTCATGTAGAGGGCTATTAGGATACCACGGCTTTCGCACTACGTGCCTAATTGGTTTACATGCCGTATGCATTCATGCGGCTTGAGCTATTTTGCCTGGAGGGGCAAAAGAGGAATCACTTTGGTTGTTTCTTTTGCAATACTAACTATAGTATTTGCTTACTAAATACTCTGACTCTACGTACATCGCTCTTTGCTGTTGCTGAACGTGGGCCGAGGGAGTGCTTGCCGATATGTACAGGGCGTTAAGAGGATGGCAAAGGGTGTCATCGCTTCTTGCCCATGCGTGTGCAGACCTGGAGCATGAATTGTTCTGCCCTAAAATACCATGCATCCTTTCAGTTTTCCTGACATGCCCAGGTTTCTGTAGGCCTGCGGTATGCCATGGGTGTTTATTATGTGGAAAAAAAGGAAATCCTGCCAATCCACATCACTAATGCAAGTTTGTCAAATGACATCAGCAGCGGAGGAGAATTTAGTTCCTAACCACATGCAAATGGGTCCCAGACTGTTGGTTATGCCATGATGTCAGCTCTGATTCCTCATCCATTATTTGATGGGCTTCAATGCGTAAATGCCAGATATGTTCCCCCTCCCTTTTCCTCCCCTCCCACGCAGAACTTCTGGGTTTGTTTTGATTTTATTTGTGGAAAATGTGTTTTGAACAACAAACATACCTCCTCAGGAGAAGTTTATTTCTAGGGTGATTTCCTGTGCAAGGTCTCCTAGTCTTTGTTTTAAGTTTGCATTATATAGAGCAGTTAATTACTAAAACAGATCAGATGACTCAACTACATATGGATAACTGTTCCAATGTTCTTTGTGATGAGTTGGCATTATCTCTATATAAAAGCTACTGTATCATTTTGGCCATATAAAGCATTCAGGAACATCAGCCTGCAGGTACACTGTGGCACAAAAGCAAACCAGGTCATGTCATGCAGGTTAACATCGGGTTAGATTTTACAGCATGTCTGCCTGTTTAAAACAGCACAGGCCTCCAGACTGTGTAGTTTGGGGTGCTGGGACATGAAACTTATCACTGCCAGGTCTAGGGGTCACGGCCAGCAGTGCTATTAAAGGAGTGACTCTTGTCACCTGACACTAGGTGTCTAGCTCAGCCTCCACTAGACTCTTCTAGTAACCTCTGGTCACCTACAGGGGACAATTCATCCCTGAGATGTGAGATGCTTTGCCCTGTACAGAAATAATCCTAGGTATGTACTTTAGAATACTGACCCTAATTTTAGATTAATTCTGACCTCCATGAGCAGCTAATGTTACTCCCTAACTGGCGTTCGTTGCCATTTAAAAAACAAAAACAAACAAATAAAAAAATTTCATTCCAGATTCCTTTTCACTAGCATCTTTCATCTATCATCTGCTCGAGGGCAGGAAGGCTCTGCAGGAGGATCTGGATAGGCTGGAGCGATGGGCTGAGGTCAACTGTATGAAGTTCAACAAGGCCAAGTGCCGGGTCCTGCACCTGGGCTGCAACAACCCCAAGCAGAGCTACAGGCTGGGAGATGAGTGGCTGGAAAGCTGCCTGGCCGAGAAGGACCTGGGAGTATTGGTGGATAGTCGGCTGAATATGAGCCAGCAGTGTGCCCAGGTGGCCAAGAAGGCCAACGGCATCCTGGCCTGTATAAGAAGCAGTGTGGCCAGCAGGTCGAGGGAAGTGATTGTGCCCCTGTACTCGGCTCTGGTGAGGCCGCACCTCGAGTACTGTGTTCAGTTTTGGGCCCCTCGCTACAGGAAGGACATGGACGTGCTCGAGCGAGTCCAGAGAAGGGCGACCAAGCTTGTGAGGGGTCTGGAGAACAAGTCTTACGAGGAGCGGCTGAGGGAGCTGGGCTTGTTCAGCCTGGAGAAGAGGAGGCTCAGGGGCGACCTCATCGCTCTCTACAGTTACCTGAAAGGAGGCTGTAGAGAGGTGGGGGTTGGTCTATTCTCCCACGTGCCTGGTGACAGGACGAGGGGGAATGGGCTAAAGTTGCGACAGGGGAGTTTTAGGTTGGATGTTAGGAAGTACTTCTTTACCGAAAGGGTTATTAAGCATTGGAACGGGCTGCCCAGGGAGGTGGTGGAGTCACCATCCCTGGAGGTCTTTAAAAGACGTTTAGATGTAGAGCTTAGGGATATGGTTTAGTGGAGTACTTAGTGTTAGGTCGGAGGTTGGACTCGATGATCTTGAGGTCTCTTCCAACCTAGAGAAATCTGTGAATCTGTGAATTTCCCACAGGCACGAGGAAGGCACTGGCACCTGATGCCCTTCTGAGCACGGACTGCATCCCTCTGCCTGCCTCTCCATGGGGCCCTGCCCTAAGAGGGCACTGCATTAGTTGCACTATCAGTGACAAGACAGATTTAGACCTGGGACTTCTTCAAGACTTCTGGATGTAGCCTGGGTCAGGATTTTTCAGCTGACAGCTTACAAAAGGTGGGGAAGGGGGAAACTTTTGCATATGTTATCAGCAATTTAATTTATTTTTTCAACCAGAGGTCTCCGAGTCTCTTAATTTCACACAGTTCTGCATACATCAGTTCAAACTGTTTCCTTATAAGGTATTATGTAAATAATATTTCCAATGCAAGGAAATTTAAGCCTATTTGCAAAGCTACTGAATAAATATACAATGCCAGCATAAAAATCAAATTACAGGGATTGATGTCTTTCTAACGATGCTCAGTTTAAGTAACTGAGGTATTATGGGCAAGTGAGAGATTTTCCCCCCCCGCCCCCAAATCACACAGATGTAATTAATTAATGTCTACATTGCCAAAAAAAGGAAAGTATTTTGACAACAGTTATTTGGAACAATTATGAATTGTTCTTTCTTAGAGCCCCCAAAGGCAAAAGCAGGAATGTAACTACAATACATGGCACTTTTTTCCCTTATTTTTTCTTTCTGATCAAGTCATAGCATTCACATATTGAGTAACTGGGAGAGAAGCCAGAAACATTCCCTTTACAAGTGACTTTAAACTATGCATGAGGTGTGTTTTTTCCTTTTGTTTCATGGAAACATCTCTGTGCTGGCAGAGGGTTTAAGCTGGGAGAGTTGGTCTATAATACTGTGTTGCCAAGGTTTCAAGACCAGGCCTAGATGGTCCATAAAATGATTTCCTCTTAAGCAAGAGTTCTGCCTTATTAAAAACAGAGGCTGTGGCCATCCCTTGTGTTTCTGTGATGGCAAGCTCTCCCCTTGGGGGGTGCACGGAAGGTGGGGGGGATTGGCCACCCTGTGGCTGCCCCTTCCACTTGCTGGAGCTCCAGCACGTCGGTGAGGTTGGTGCTCAGTGCTGCTTCATGGGTAGCATAGGGATGTGTGGAGATGCGTTTTGGGGATATTTAGGGAGGTCCCGAAGCAGCGGGCGTCTCCTGCATCTGGTGTTGTGCAGTCATGATGGGGACAGTTCCAAGGGCAGCGTGCTTTTTGGGAGGGATCTGCTAAAAGAGCTGTTGGGAGACAAATCCACGGTGTGCCTTCCCTTCACACCCTGGGGCAGCTCAGGCGGGAGTACTCGCACCTACGGCCTCCCCTCGGGAGGAGTTTTGAGGGAAAATCAAACGTGCAAGGCAAAAGTCTGCAAGGAGCAGGGCGTACCCCGAGCAGGACTTGGCCTTTAGCTGCAATTGGCAGATACCTGGAGTCATTCAGAGAGCTCAGTGCAAGCCCTGGCTGGAGAGCCGCGCATTCCTCACTGCCTGACAGGCTCGCGGTGAACTTGGCACCCAGCACGCAGGTCTCTGTGATTGTGGGGATGGACGGACACGCAAGTTTGTGAAATCATGGTCAACCTGACGGGGTTGAGCTGTCCCTTAGCGAAGCTGACGCTTCTCTATAACCCAGACCCTGTGGAGGGCTGCATCCCCCTTTCCCTTTGCACATGGAATTGAGAGAAGGGCTCACCTCTCTGTTTACATATCCCCTCCTCCTTCCTTCCCCCCCCCCCCCCCCCCCGAAAACTTCTTTGCAAATTGATAAATAATTGCTGGACTTGAATAAACCTCTGCAGATTATTGGTTTGAGTAATTCAATAAAAACAATCCGCATGATTAAATGAGCAAGGCTTTGTTTATATAAGTTCCAGAGCAGTGAATGGGGGAGTTGGATGTTTATTTCACAAACTTTATATGGTAAAGATACAGATTGCCGGAGGCTAAAAGGAGAATGCAATTAACCCAGGGAAGGAATTCAGTTTAAGAATTGTTCTTGTGCCTGTTTCAAAACTACCTGGAAGAGCTTGTTGGGCACTTTAATTGAATGCAACCTTCTCATGGGTATTTATTCTGATTTTGATGAATCAACTCGATGTGGCCACGTGTAATGTAGGTTGAGGTTGCTCAGTGCATCTGTTAGGCAGCTGTCTTGTATTTTAACTTCTCAGGTATATAGAAGCTGATTATACTTACATAACTCTGAGACAAATTTCCATCTCACCCCAGTTCTACATGCTTAGAGCCTTGCCACAATTCTTCTGGATTTGTTCTACCATATATAAAATCCACATCCTATTTGTGATATAATCTGAGATGAAA
This sequence comes from Anser brachyrhynchus, assembly GCF_964034855.1. Classification (NCBI taxonomy): domain Eukaryota; kingdom Metazoa; phylum Chordata; class Aves; order Anseriformes; family Anatidae; genus Anser; species Anser brachyrhynchus. Next base: position 37,040,511 of record NC_137695.1, read on the forward strand.
ATATCCCTTCTTTCTTTACTTTGAGGAAGGGGAAGGCTAATGCACACCGGGCTTGATCCAGACTGAAACCTATTAGTGTTGTTCCTTTATATTTTATACCAAAAGAATATCAAAAACTCATCTGTTCCCATCTTTTTGTAAACGTGTTTCCTTTTTCCTTCAATTTATCATCTTCAGAAGACATTTTGATACTTAAAGGAGTAGAAAAAAAATAAATCAGGCTAGACAAAAACACAGAAGAACTGTTCAAACTGGTGTGCTCGCAAATGCAGGCAAATTATAGCTGACCGAAGTAGTTGGCAGTTCCTCCTCTTTAGTGCTCTCTCTTCTGTAGGGCTGGGCTTGCCTTGTGACTTGCGGCACTTCAACAGCAAATGTCCTACCCATGATGGGATGAAAGACATGTTAGAAATAGGGGGATTAATCACTCTCTGAAAGTGCCTGTCTCTTTCATGGGCTATGAATGATGCTTAGGTGACAGGTTTAGACACATTTTTTGGTTATGGACGTCAAGTAAGCCCATTTTCACGTGATTGCTGATGAGTAAAATGGGCCAAACTGGTGCATTTTACCTCTGTGCAGACTGTTAATATGGAGGATGTCTGCGCAGGAAATTATTCCTGCTTGAATCTGTTTTGGAGCTATGGTGTGATTGCATGTTATTTTCATTGAAGTTCTAGGTGTATCACCAGAATTTAAAGAAAGTGAATGCTGTGCATTTATACTAAAATGTTGAACTTTTTTTTCTGCCTGTGTATGCACATTCATACAGGAGAATATGCATCTTTAATAGTCACTCTGTCTCTGTTAAGAGTCTGAACAGTAATTCTGCTAGTACTTCTCAGCACCTCAGAAAGGCTGAGTTAGTAAATATATTTTTAGAGTAATTTATTTCATGTGTTATTTGACTTATTCCATTCACACGAAGGTTGGAGGCAAAATGTGAGCTGATGTCAATGGGAACAAAGTCAAGTTTATTATACAGAGTTCAGAGCTGGATTTCACTTCCTGATAATACGAAAAGGAGTTCAAAGCAGTAGATTATAAAGTCTTTACCTACCATATTACTCACTATTTTCTCCAATGCTTTTGTCATTTAATAAAAAAATCTTTCATACTTTACCTAGAGTAATTGGAGACTGGAGATCCATAATGCTCCTGCTATTTCCACATTTCGGTTGTCACCTAGGAATTTATATCTATACTTAGGATAATGAGATTTAGTGGGGTCATTTGCACTCAGTGAGCTTTATATAAATCATGATTACCCATTTGTGTGTTATGTGGCTTTTACCTTTTCTTTCAAAAATAAATATTTTATATAGTATGTTACGATTCATATTCTCTTTATAAAATTCAGCATATACTATTCATTTAGACAATGGCAACAGCATGAGATAATGTCATTTTTTTCTATTCCTATATTATTCATTGGAGTGCCATTTGGGGTTGTTAAATCAAAAAGAGCTGAAAGCATAGGTTGCATTTCAGTGCTGTATTTATTGTTTTCAGATGTTAAAAGGGCTCTTGCTATAATACAAACGATGGCAGTAAGCACTCGCTATCACAAGAGACAGTTAAAGCAATTGCATTGTCAAAATTACATTTTAAAATTCAAAGCAATAGAATAAGTTGCAGTATGTGTGGTCATTCCCTGAATGTCTTTGTTAAATATCCATTGCAATGCACTTGATTATGTTCTGCCTTTTTTTTTTTTTTTTTTCCTTCAAATATAGGGAATTAGAACCTTTCTTTTCCTACCCTTTTATAATATGCTTAGGTGAATTCAGCAAGTACCTTCTAAGCTGCTTTCCCATCTCTTTTGTAAGTCTGATCCTAGTAAAACAAGCAGATAAATAGATTGGTGCTTGCACCAACTCCATTTTATGCATTTGTCCATCTTGGCCCGGAATCTAATTTATAGATGAGCTGTGCTTTGCTGCCGTTTTCCCAGACGCTGTAGCACATAGGACAGTAATTTTGATTGGGGCTATGTAGACTCGTACGGGAAAACATGTTTGCTAGTAGGAGAGATGAGTCCTGCAGTCTTCCCAGGTATGAGCACAGTCATTATTAGAAACTTCAGTTTTGGTCAGCCTCCCAGTGAAGCACGTAAGCCCCTGATGGTGGGCAGCTCAAGGGATTTTGACATTGCTCTTTTATTTGTAACTTGAAACTTTATATCCTCCCCTACGTGTTCTTGACACTAGACTAAAGGATCTGAGTTGGGCACTCAAACGTCACTGGGAATCCAGGGCACAGAGGAACATTCTCTGCTTGCCCAATGCAATTAGAGGAGGGTCTGTGTTGGCATCACTACAGATACTAACTACTTATATAATTTTATTTAATATCCTATCTCAAAGCCAGCCTGATCACCAGGGTCCTGAGTATGGTGATGAGTGCTGGTATAGCTCCAACCCTGATGTGGGGGTGGCTTCTGTACAGATGACCCCAGAGGATTTTCCTTCTAACTTGAGGACCAGATTGTACCAGGTGGGGAGGTGTTATATCTGCAATGTACCGACCAGAGCAGTCATGTCTGACCACAATGCCTGCACATGCCCTGTTCAGCCTCCCTGTATCGGCAAAACCATCCTTGGACGAAGGAAGGAGCATCAGCTTTACCTCTGGGTTTTGTCACGGTTGCTGATTAGTGGTGCTTTGAGCCAGGTTCTTGCTGTAACTTTGCCATCTAGTTTGCAGTAACAAATAAAGAGAAAGTATTGTGCAAAAAAAGCATGCACTGACAAACATTCAAAGGAGCCGAAATTCCTGCTTGCATTGTATTTTGACAATAGCCCTATTAAATGTGAATCATTCTGTGTATTATTCTTATTACTCATTCACCTCGTATAACAGGCTTGGTCCAGGCACTGCTGAAATCTTTCCACTGACTTTATTGGGAGTGGGATCAGGTCTGCAACGCCACATTAACTGCGTGCTTTCATGGCCAGTTGTAAAGTCGTTGTTCCACATAGAATGGAACAAAAATACTGAAAACTCATCCCTCAGTATGAGCTGGGTTCTTTTTACCTTCTTTAGCTTGGGTCTTTTGTCCAATGAAGATAAATTAATATTGCTAATAATAAAGAAATGTATCTTCATAATGATCTAATTGTTTAAGTATTATAAAGTATAAAAATAATCTAATGATATTCAGAAGGGAAATGGGTACTTTTGTTTTTTACCATATCCTCCTTTGACCTCTGTAGACAAAAATTTAAAAAAGCTCTGGATGAACGCTCTCAAACTTTGAAAATGTTATACTGGAATAAATCTATTGAAATTATATATTTGGAAATATTCAAACATAGTTGTTTTTAAGTTGAAATGGCGCAAGTCTCTACACAATAAAAATACCACATTCAAGAATGAAGCTATATAAATGCAAATTGATGTATACTTTAGCAACATCTCTATGAGACAGCTCTGCATGTAATATCCTTCCCTGAATATGTGTCTTTCTTTTTATAAAATATGGCCAAGGAATTGTGCCCATTAAATGCTAAATTTACTAGCTGGTGTTTGCTGAATCTGGCCCTTATTAAATGTCCAGACAAGCTTGTTGTAGTTTATTTTGTAGGACGTCTGGTTAGAACATTAAATACAACAAGGAAAAATAAACTTAAAAGTAAAATGGTTCAACCCTTGCCCTACTGGGAATTTTTTTCCTTGATTGGATGGAAGCAGAAACAGGTCACTGTTTCCAAATGAATTAAACCAAATTTAAAAATTGGATAAAATCATTTTTGAAAGGTAAACCTTACCAAGAAATGCTACCATTAATATTTTGGTGGTTCTTGTTCATGTGGACTGATCAAACTAACACATCACCTCTATTTTTTTTCTTATTTTCTTGAAAAAGGGGGGATTTTTCTATAACCAGCAACATTTACCATTTGCATGTTATAACAAATATTTCTTTCCCCTAACTGTGTATTCTAGTTATAGTTCTTCAAGGATCAAGTAAAAAATTTGGCCTCCAAAAGACAGTATTGCATTGTAGATTGTACCAACCCCTGACAGGCTGTGCGTGTTCCATTTAAAAAAAAAAAAAAAAAAGGTTTCTTTAATTTTTCTTTCTCTTTTTCTCATGGTCTGATGCCCTCAGCAAATTTTTAACTTATCATCAGAGTCAGCAGTGTTAGCAAGGAGCTTCTTTATTTCTTAAGCAGCCCTGAGTCTAGCAGAAATATCTACATTAATTTTAATTACTCACAGATTTTTAACAATCTGAGATCACTGAAAGTCAGTATTTTCCCCTGTTACTACATAGTAACAGTGATAATATCATGATAATTCACAACCTTAGCATTTCTCCATATTAGGATGAAGGCAATTGGGTTGTCTTTGGTGCCCTGGCATCTGAAATAAGTAGGTTATTGGCAATATGTGTGTAATACAAGCCCTGCCGTGAAATTTTAGAGAAGTCCTCAGGAATAGAGAGTTACTATAAACTTCATATGTACTAGGACGCTCAGCACGCTGTTATGTTTTCAATAATGAGGTTCTGGTACATTGTGTGCTAAGATTCACTATATCTTAAAGCAAAAGCCGTCAGAGCAGTTGTGGGGAGGGGTCGCCTGCTTTGCCACCTCCCTTCCCTTCCCAGTTTGGATTCTGATCCTCAGGACTTGTTTGATTTTGGTTGTTTTGAAGTGGCAGGTTTTGTTAACTTGCTGCTCCATCCAGTAATAAACATCAGCTGTCAGCCACCATCCTGCCAGGCTGTTCCCATCTTCTCCTTGCTAGTCTTCATGATATTTTTAATGCTCTGCCTACAGTTGCAAACACTTTCACATGATGTTGAGCAAATTGGGTGAAATGTAAGTGTTCCATGGTTTTGATCAGAAAAAAGCAAAATTAAATTCTCCTTTCTATCGAGAAGTGGGCTTCTGAGTCACACTCTACTGAAAATGAAACATTTCCCCCTCTAATGGAAATGAAAACATATGTAACTATAGCAATCCTAGTTTTTTTTGTACATGCTTGCCCTGTGCACCACCGGGAGCAAAGTAGCATTCTCAGTTGGACACAGTGCAGCTCTCTTGGTAGAGCTCAAAGCTGTTGCTGTCTCAGCTCAGGAGTTACTTGGAGAAGGCAGGACGGGTATGCAAATGTATAGTAATGTAATTATTATGTATCAGTATTGTCACAGTGCCTGAAGAACCCAATGTATTGTTCAGAGAGCCTGTGGGTGGATGCTGAAGTAATAGGAAATTACAGTGACTGTGGGTGGTAGAACAGAAACCTAGAGGTGCAAATCCCATACAATGGGAGATGTTCGTACTGGCAAGAACCAGTAGCACAAATCCTTACTAAAGCATCCCCAGAATGTGTCTGTAGTGCAGTGATTCTTCACATGTTTAAATGGGAAGGACAACTTATGGTTATGAACAAACTTTGCAGATAATTTCGCATCCCATTACTGTTTAGCTGTTGGGCAGGGAAGGCAGTGGTGGCGGTGGTGTGATAGGTGAGAGGTGCAGCATTTATTATAAACTAAATAGCATTTTGTGAAATTATAATTTTGCATCTCTAATAACAATCATGTTAGTTAGACACTAAGATGAATTGGGCACTGATTCCCAGGTAGAGCCCTGCCTACAGGCACAGACCTCCTAGCTGCACAGGAACACGTGTGTGTGTTTCCAGGCATTTCAAGGACCACCTTCTCATGTCTTGCAGACCACCGGTTGAACAACAATGCTCCAGGACATACTGGGTCTCATTCTATAGGCATCTGGAACTGACTGTTTATACTTAAGTAAAATGAAATCTTCATTTCTTGGGTGGTATCATGAAGCAGTTTTACTCAAGTACAAATGACTACATGAGATGCAAAGGGAGTTAGATGTACTGTATTTCATGCCAAAGCCTTTAGTGAACTTGAGTTACTTTATGTACTAAAAACGTATGAGATGAAATGTAGCTTCTTACAGAGATTATCAAATGCACTCAATACCTTAAAACTGGAAAGAGGGGGTGTTTGGGAGTTTTAGGCATAATTTTAAGGAGGTAGGATACAAATCAGGTTAGATTTTCACCTGTATAATCTCTTCTGTGTGACTGTTCTGGGTGAATTCTTACTCAGTGATTGTAAGTGATACAGGTTTCAGTTTGAAAGAAAAAAGGAAAAAGTGCTTTCTACCACAGAATTCCTGCCCCCTCACCCACCGTGCAGTGCCGGGTGACTGTTTTTTGCTAAAAAAGAAAGAAGCGTGCCAGCTGGATATATTCCTGCAGTAGCTAGGTTTTCCTTGGAGATTTCCCATCTATATACTAACTAGGCTTGACTATGCTTGGCTTATGAGCTTTTGCAAACATCCTTGCCAAGGTGGGATGACTGTAGGCAAAATGAGTGCAGCAGGGAGACAGAGGCAAATAAGTAGGAGTGATCAAAGTCTAGAGATTTGCTGGCAGACGCACCTCCTTCCTACGCTCTACATTCAGTGGGTCCAGTGCTTTCCCCTTCTCCTACGTATGAATCAACACATCGAAGCACACGGTGCCAAAGCAGGGGGTGGATAGGAGACAGCCTCAACACTGTACGACAGCTGTTGTTTTGCCAATATATTCAGTAGGAAATTCAGGAGAAAACTCGCCTTTTGGACCATGAATCTCATTAAAGTTCACCGATGGCACTGGAAAAGAGAGAACTTTAAAGGTTTTCCTGTGTTGCCATATATTTTTATTATTATTATTATTTTTTATTTTTTTACTTTTAATGCTGTTACAATAGAAGACACTATGTAGACATTATAAAAAACTGGCTTTAAGGTTTGGTGAAGTTGTCTGCCGCCAGTCCTAGTGAGACGCTAGAGGTGGTAAAAAAGTGAATTTGCCAGCAAGAAACATTTATTACTCCGTAGCAGAGACTGCTTCCTGTTGAAATGATAGATTGGCAGAAACTCTGAATATAATGCTTCTTGGTTTCTTCACCAGGGCTTTACAGGAAGGTACCAGTGGAAGCTAATAGATGGTAGAGAAAAGTTGCTGTTCTCTTAGAGGTTCTTTATTCTTGTTCTCCTCTCCTGAAGTCAGCAGCATGTACATATATTTTTAAGGCTTTTATTTTGTGGCAAAGGCCTTAAAAAACAAAGTTAACCCAAAGCATACAAGGAGGCCTTTAGCTGGCACCACATATAATGTTATAGTGCCAGCTGCCAATTTGCTGGGTGGTTGGTGTTTGATTTACAGTTTCACATACGTGCTTGAGTGGGTGGGTCACAGATTTTTGGTGCCTTATTTTCCCTATTTTGTAACTTTGTTTAATCATTTCACTAGCTGTAGTCACCATGTCCAGCAGCAGTTCCAGCCCCTGATGGGCTGCAGGTTGGTAACTCTTCAGGCACCAAGCTCCGCTGCAGTGGTGGATCCCCGCCTTCTCCCCCTGTTTCTGTAATGTCTTTTCCTTGCTATGCTGGAGGAGGAGATCCTGTGCCAACTCTTTGAGCTCTCCCTCAGCTGCTGCCTTCACAACAACTATAAACGTTACCAAGCGCCCCCGTTGTTTTCATACTCCATCCGTATACTCTATACTTGCTTGGAAGTGAACCTTATGGAAATTTCAGGCTTGTGAAGGACCTCGCAGATATTTCCATTCGAACTGCCATGGTAGCAATAACACAGTGTGCTTGCAGCCTGCCGTCCACCTAGTGACCTCGAACTGCTTCGCAGCGGCTGCAGAATGAAATGCTGAGATCCCGACCTAGGGAGCAGCGAGGGGAGGCTGCCAGGTTTGACAGGGCACGACTCGGGGTGCACAGGGGGATTTAGCAGCCATGCTCTGACTAAGGCACACGTGGGTGTTTGCAGAAATGTACAGTTTTGAGCCCAGTTGATAAAAGCATGAAAAGAAAGATGGAGAAAGAGACTCGATTCAATGAATGTCAGACACACATGCAGCAATTCACCTCTGTAATCTCTGTGCACTGCCACTGACAACACAAATCACCCATTCTCCTTCACTGTCCTAAATGCCGAAATCAGCATTTGCAATCTAATATTGTATCTCATTGTCCTTCCATTGCTAACGCAAAACTACACTCAAGCAATGTGCAAGGTGACCTGCAAAATGCATATGAACTCTGTGTTACAACACTAATATGAACAGTCAAATTTCTGGGAGGCTTGCTGGCAGTGTGGGCTCCTTGGACTTGCACAGGACATCTGCATTAGAGAAATATAATGTAGCTGAAAACATTTTTGTGGGAATAACACACACAAGGGCATTCATAAGTCCATTCAGTTTGCTGCACATCTTGCATATAATCTACACAATTCAGGGCATAGAGATGTAGCTTTTGTGAAATAAGCGCAATCATGCTCAAATTCTGTGTACTACATAAAGCTTATTACCCAGATTGCTCATGTTATCTAGTTCATTCCTGTTCCTTGGTCCAGGATCCTGCTTTAGCACAGTATTTTGTGGAAGAAATTGAAATAAGGGAAGATAAAAGGTGTTCTGTGGTTTCTTTTTAATTGGAGACTGGAGGCAAAGTGCCTCCAGATAATTTCTCAAAGAAAAGTCATTGTCTTCTCCCACTCTTGTCATTAATCTCTAAAATTATTGCACAATTTCTGTTTAATGTGTTAAGATTTCTTAATATGTTAAGACAATGTAGAAAGACAAATTTGAACAGGAGAGAGCATGTTTCTTTGAATGCATAATTTTTGAATCTTTGTCTGAAGTCCTCATTTGTCTTGCCAGGCCTTTTGCAGTTAAAAACTTAATCAAACTCACTACAATTAAAAAAAAATGTATTTTTATAAGGACAATTCATCAGAAGAATGCAGAATGGAAATGGCTACAAATATTGAGAGTGATGGTCATTCAGATTTTTTCAAAATGTGGATGACTTGCACTGTAGCTGTCTCAACCAACAGTGATATCAGGGATTCCTGACATATGGCTCACATGATATTTGCAGTTCCCCAACCTTTTATGTGTTACAAAGGACTTAACACATTCACCGCAGTGAATAAAAATGTATTGTAGTACAACATGTGCTTAAATGTAATACAATGCCTAAATGCATTGCACTGCGTGTGTTTTGGTGCATTGCATGATAGTCATCGTATTGTTTCTACAAGCAAAATTTGAGATCCTTTGGCCTAAATTATTTCTGGTTCTATAATTCTGTGTTAAGTTGCATTAGCATAGCCCCTTTCAGCAAGCCAAGTCAATAGGCCTAAGATAGAAATATGTGAATCTGTTGAGTCCTCATGCAATCTCTTTTGCTTGGTTTGATTCATGATACTTTACAGGAAGAAGAGAAAATAAACTGAAATATAAAAAGCCTATAAAGCTATCACTTCACTTTGTAAAACTACTCAAGCTGCTCCATGATATTTCCTAGGTATTTCTTTTGTATTTACAGATTATTTCCATTGGCTGATTGACATGCATAACAAAGTTTCCTTCTTTACTAGCAAAGGCTTTTGTCAGCTCTCTTGCTGTGCTTTTTGCATTACAGTCACCAGGTAGAGCCACTAGTACTGATTTGTGGCCATATTTTGACCCTCATGTTAGTGAGGAATAACTCACTTGGGTACTCTCAGTGAGCGACTCCCAAATTCCCAGTAAGAGTGTCACCAGTAAGCTGTGATTTTCCATTCTAGTTCTGGTGTCAGAGCCCAAGCGGTCTTCTGTTTTTTGTCAGCACGTCACTCTGAAGTTTTGTAAGTCTGTGCAGATATACATGTTGATGATCTGGCATCGAGCACTGCATCAGGAACTCCAGCTATTTGAATGCGACGGTGGCATTCTTTGTAAAAACGTTTTTTCAGATCACTCTCTCTTTCCCCAGACTGTTCTACATTCAGCTCAGAAGGACATATTTATAAGACTTGTTATTCTGACTCACTTAGCTGAACAGTATTACACAACTATTTTCTGTCAGTCATGGGATAATATTGCCAAAGTCTCTCCATATCTTTTCCTATACATTTGCTGATTTTGATGGATAGTCTATTAATCAGCAAGGTGGGAAGTATTGAACTGGTATCAAAATACAGCCCCTACTGCTGCAGAGGGTTACTCAAGCAACACTCCATAATTTAGATGCTTGGTAATCATCTCAGGGCATTGCGACAGTTTGAGTTGTTTTTGTTAATAGAGATGAAATTATGGGTGTAACTAGCTGGCAGTCTTCAAACAGGCTTTTGCAAGTTGTTTACTCAGCTGTCCCAGGGCAACAACTTCATACGTGAAGTGAATTCTTCCAGTATCTCTGCTGTGGTATATTTAATTTATCCTATTTTGCCTCAGTGTGAGAGAAATACATTTTGAAGAAAGAATTCATGTCAGATACTACACTGCAGATAAGCTGTGCCATTAGCTGTGTGGATTGACATCATGGGTGAAAATTTACTTCAAATTACATGTTTATTTATTTTCCATAAATTTATACTTCCAGAATCAACAGAAGGAAAAGACTAGATAAATAAATAAATAAATAACAGTGTGCCTAGTATAAGGATGAAGGCAAATTTCATTTTTAAATCAACATGCATAACAATAAATACTCTCTTGGAAGTAGCTTCTACAATTTGTCTAAATCTGGTTTAAACTAATACATGCCAAATTTCAGTGGGTATAATTTGGTCAACAAGAACATGCACAAGTTCACGAAACAGTTTTAAAATAAATCATCGTTATTCCTTTTGTGAGCAAATCCTGTTAGATGTATGTTCTTCCTGGTAACATTATTTCTAACTCAAAATTATAGCAATTTGAAGGTCAACATGACACATTCATCTGTGCCTCAATGGTTTTAGTTGGGAGAAGGTAATGGGAAAATATAGCCTTTTGGGAAGTATGGACTTTGAAGACAAGTGGAATGGTACAGAATCTTCCTTTAAAAATTAAGGATGTTAAGCAAGTGAGTGAGGTCATCTCAGAGTCTCACTAAAATATTACAGAATGCTACTATACCAGGAAAAAAAATGCTGATAAAATTAACAGGAGAGAATTAGGGAGAATTTTAAACAACTCGCAGGCAGTTTTAGCTGCCACTGAATCCTGTTACGTTTTCCCTCCATCTCAAAAGTAATGTGAAATAAAATGATAATGCAGTTCTTTAAGCAACTTTAACAGAGAAGGAAATAATTTATGACCTGATTTAGAGCTGTGCAGGGCAAAACTGACTGTAGTGCTTGAGTACAGAGTGAGCACGAAGCAAGTTTGCTGTCCTGAGAAGCAGGAGGCATCACTGCTGGCTAAAATTGTGTATGTGACTTGATGAAACAGAGGTCTGATCCGTTTGTAGGGCAGTGAGAGAGGAGAAAAGAAGAGAAGGATAGAGGAGAAGGTGAGGCAGTTTGCAAGGTGTGAGGTGAGGGGAGAGGCCAATCAATCACTCCTATCAGCTGCACAGCAAACTAACTGCTTTACAATTCACTGGTGTATGTAGTACATCACATCCCTCAGCTCTAGAACAAGAAGGTGTAGCACTGCTGCAGTTAGGGCCGAGAGTAGCTTACTGTCTTTGGCTCATGATCAAGTTCATTGAGCATGTGAGTTATTTTTGATTAAAAAAAAAAAAACTCAGAGTTTTAGTGGGTTGCTTTTAATATGTTTTTTGAAAGTTGGTAATGTCTAGACTGATTTCTTGCATTGCAAAACACGCTGAGTGTCCCTCTTGCTGAGAAAATGTTTCTTGTGATTCATAGGTCCCGGACACCCGCTTTAAGAACTGGAGCACTCAAGCTATAGATTTTCGCTGTCATAAAAGTGATAAAATGTATTAACCTAAACAAAACTGCCTCTGGCTAGCTTCTGAGAGCTGAAACGCAACCAGATGCTTTGCTAACCAGCAGCGCTGGCATGGCAGCCGGGGAGTGGGGGCCAGATTCCCGGCTGACACACATCAGCAGAGCTCCCCTGCAGCCGCTGGGCAGCGAGCATCCAGCGGGCAGGGGGGGGAGGAGAGGGGGCTGCCTGCCTGCCTGCCTGCCTGCCGAAATTCATCTGCCAGCACCAGCTCTGGAGAAGAAAACAAATCGGCAGCAAAAGATACGGGCTCCTTGCCTTAGCTTTGCTTTTCTTTGAGAACAATTTATGAACTGCGTTTTGACTGCTGAGCAGTTGTTTATAAACCAGCGAGAGAGGAGAGACAAACAAAATGAAAAGAAACAACAAAAAAAAATGGAATAGTCACACGCTCAAATTCAGAATAACTCTATCTTGCCAGGTGATGACAGAGTTGCTTCAGACTTTCCCTTTGAAGGTGTGCAGCTTGCTGCACTGGCCAGGGAAATAGTGAATTATTAGCTGCTGAGAAGCAGGGGTACCTCATTTAGAAGAGATAAACTGGCAATCAGATGGTAAAGATGTGAGAGATTTCTTTTCTGCCTCAGAAAGAAGCTCCCTTATCAAGTCCATCTTAGTCAGAGCTTTGGGGAAGCAGCTGTTGAACTAAGAGGAAAAGTTCCTGCTTCTAGCAGGGAGGAGAAATATTTTATTGAACTGTAGGACATGGTACGTCCCTATATACACCCCCATGTCCTTCTCTACATCCCTATGTAAACGATCTACTTACCTGAGAAATTTAAGTCTGTGGCATGCTATGTGAGAAGAAGTAATATACCCACTGATTTGTTAGATGAGTTGCATATTAGATTTTTGTTTGTTTGATGTTAACTTCAAAACCCAACCACATCATTAAAGCTTATATACATATATATATACATTTTTTTTTCTAACGTCTGTTCATAGAAGAGGAGCTACTGCCTCTACTAAGGCACAAGGAAGCAGACCTTTACTGCATCCTGGGGACTCACAATGCCATAGGCAGGGGAGAATTAAAGGACCAGGCCTATTCCCTGTTTGTAAGCAAGTCAGCTCTTGGACTGTGTTTCTGGCTGTGTCACTAAGGATTTATATAATGTTGGGGCAATCTTGGGAGCTTTAGTTCACCAGTCTATAACTGGGTCTGACATCGCATTCAGTGACACCATGGGAGATGCCTGTAGGTTTCATCTTTACACCAGCACAAGGTGCTGCAGCATGGACCCATGCAAAAGGCCCAGTCAGCCTCCACAGTCAGGTCCTGTGTTTACAAAATGCTCTGGTTTTCCTGGAAAGTGTGAAGTATTATTGTTCAATAACAGCAGACTGTGTCACCAATTCCCAGGCTGTTGCCTCATAGGTCTGAATTGACAAAACAAGCGCTCAGGATATAGAATATTTGGAGTGGCCTGAAATTGTGCTACTGTTGGCAAAAGCTGAGAAACTTCCAACAGGACTCAGGCTCTGCGACTCCAAGAGGTTTCCCTTTTGCTTTTTACTCAAACAAAACTTTTGTATCTGAAGACTGTGACTGCTGCCTCCTCACATAGGGTTAGGTCTTTTCTAGATAGCTCTTTATTTAATCAGTTGATTGCCTGATGTTCGACAGAGCTATAGGATTGCACGTGAGTTTATTGAAAACCCAGGCTGCTGCTGTATTGAATAAAACCAACACAGGCCTGGAATTACACAGGACAGCTTTGCATTGAAGTTTAATAGTTTAATTTCACATTATGCTGGCACACACAGCAGATTTTCTGCAACATGACAGTAAGTGCTTGTTTCTAGTCTTTCTGCTGTTGGCAATGCAATACCTGCAAACTTACGGCTTCTTTTTTTTGTGACGGTTGCTTATATTTATGATGGCAAGGAGTAAAACATATTGAAACAGTCGTGGTTACAATATTTATAGATTCTGAATGCATATTAAATTAGAAGCAAAGGAGAAACGAATCACATTCGTTTTGTAACATTGTACAGCTAAGGCCAGGACCGTTCCTGCCAACACATCTGCAAGTGTTTTTAGCTCGTAACAGAGATTCAAGCAGCATTGCTAAACATGGGTGGATGGTATAGTACAGCTGAAGTGTCACCCATCGAATGAAGAACCCCACAGAGAATCTGGCTGGAGTAATTAATGAATCCATTTGGGAAAAGTCAGCGCCCTTCAATAGCCTGAATGTAGTGAAGCAGATGGGATCCCATCCTCCAGGGAGAAAATTGAGAAAGATCCTAAGAAATACTGCATAGGACTGATTTATCTCGGTAATTATAAGCCTCATTTGCACAAAACTGTTCAATATGGCTGCAGTGAGAAAATTAAGAATTTATAAAATGTTGATTGTGGTCTAAACTGTCGGTGGGAGTGGAGTCATCTGTCAGGCAGGATCTCAGTTCAGAATATCAAGCCGATCATCGGGCGGGAGGGGCTGAAAAGGCAAACTTGGCCATGGAGTTGAGGCTGGGGGGATGCTTTTCTTGGGAACCCTTTGTTAAAGGATCCCGTGGCTCATCTGCAGTTGAAACATTTGCCGCCATCTCAGTTTGACAGGGTATCCTTCCTTGAAACATCCTGTTGTGTTTTAGAAAGTGAAAGAGCATCTCTAAAGAAATTTAAAGAAAAAAAAATCTTTAAACATCTGTTAATGGAGGGAGCAAAACAAGAGAAGTTACAAGAGCAGCATTGGAGAGTGTGTGCGTCCTGTTCTTACTCCAAGGAGACCCTCAAGCCTTGTGAGGAGTCTCGTGTTTAAGCTGAAGCATAGCAGGACTCATCTGTGTGAATGGAAGCTGCACAGGGTCTTTAAGAGCTAAGCTGGAAGCCAGCACATCTCTATTGTAACTGTGTTTATGTGTAGTAGAGAAGGAAGCCTGACACTTTATAGAAGCAGCAAGGAGAAAAATAAACGCTATTTATGACAGCACTGAAATCATGTAGAAATCATGCTCCACAGTTTCTAGGGCTGAGGGAGTTTTTGGCTTATAGGGAAACTGCACTCCTCATCCTGGATTTTTTGTTGTATTTGGTGTTGTTAGAAACACCTCAGCTCAGGTATTTCCAAGCAGCATATTGCACAACATCTAAATTTGAAGCTTCAATAGAGTCAGAAGTCTCAGCCCTCCAGGTAGGCAGCCCCACGAAGCAGAGGCGTGGGCCGTGGATGGAGCAGGGCAGGCTGAAAGACGACTCAGGGAGATGGAGTGGAGATGCCTGGCACTGGCCAAAGCCAAGGCAGCATGAAACCTGCCTGCAGCCAGGGAACAGGGAGGCCTTGCTGTGGCCTTGCTGCTATCAAATCCTCTGAAATACTTTCCTCATTCAGTGCATTTCTGTGCCAGTCCAAGGCCAGCCTCTTTTGTCCCCTCTTTTCCTCCTCTCTCACAGACGCCCCCTTTTCAAAGACTATAAATATTGGTGGCTACCTGGGAAGCACCCTTCTGTCCCCCTCCTGCCTCTGCCATCCACCCCATGCTGCATTGATGATTGGCTTGAACACTTCCCCATTGAAGCTGAAATTCAAAGTGCATTCATTGGTTTTAATCAAATAAAAATCTGGGCAGAATGTCAGACACAGCAAACACTTCGAGAGCACTGAGCTGAGGGTACGGCTCTGCTTGTAAGCCCGCTCTATGCATTCACTGTCAGGCGGGATGCATGCTGTCAAATTTTGTGTTTTGCTTTTTCCTTTTCTTACCTCGGGAGGCCGAGACGACGTGGTGATGAGCACTGGCTGGAGCCATCAGGCTGGGATGCTCCCACGCGTGGGCGTCCGCTCAGCCCGACAGCCCGCGGTCTGAGGCTGGCACAGTGCAGCCTGTGACTGCACCTTCTGGCCTCTGCTGATAAATAAGCAAGCTAATTGAATTAATAAACAGATAGCTCTTTTTCCTGCCAGCTGGAGCACCATCAAAATGTGTGATAAATTATCTGTCAGTGCTTTAACCGCAGGGAAAAAAAAATGAAAAAATCAGCTACCTCAACCTCTCCTCTCCGACCCTTCTCCCCTTTCTTCTCTCCCAGTCCCCCAAGTCCCAGTTTGGTTGGCCTCCACCCTCTCCTCCCCTCATCTTTCACCCTTTGGCAGGTTTCCAAGAAGAAGTAGCTGCGAGACAGGAGCTTACGTGGCCGTGCCACTAATGGGTTATTAAGGCTGCAGGCAGTGGCGGGATGCTGACGATTGCCTCTGCTCCGTGGGAAGGAAAGATGGGGGCTGTGAGACGCAGGGATGTGCTATAGGAGCAGGGGGTGATGCGGTTCTCAGGCTTCGTGCTGCTGTGGTGGCTTCTCTGTCTCTGTGAATATCAGAGTCTGGGGTATGAAACGTCCCCAAATCAGGGCAGGGGCAGGGATGGTGTGGAGTAAGAGCATCATCACCAAACATTTGTGGCCCTCTGGGTATTTTCATATCATGAAGACCCTGAACCTGAGGTGATGTTGGATGCAGACATGTGTGAGTATGTCTGTCCCTGCCAGCCCCACCAGAGGAAAGCCAGGTGCCCCAGCTCTCTCTCCCTCTGTGCAGACCACAGGCACCCCATCCGCCAGCACACAGCGGTCTCCAGCCAACCTGAAGTATAACCTCCCACAGCCGAGACAGAAGTCACATACCAAATGTAGTGAGAGGTGTGACTACCCGTGAGGAAGCCATAATGCTTATCCTGAATTTCACGAAGGTGGGGAGAGGATGGCTTTTTTTCTTTTTTTTTTTCATTTCAAAAGAGAGGGAAATGATGGGACAGGTGGGCTCAGTGATTCCGTAATACGTAATACAGCCACGAGGACTCTGGTCCCTGCCATCGCCTCTGAAAGTGCTGCTCCCTTTTGGAAATAACAAATACCCATGCAGAGCCCCTAAGCAGCCCTAAGGTAACGGGAGACAAGAAAGACCTTGCTGCTTCAAACTCCAGGCAGGAGGAAAAATCATTGAAGTGTCTACTGCGTTACCTTGATATCCAACATACGTGTGTAAGTGCTTGTGATCCTTTGCTGGCCTGGTTTCCTTCACTGCACCTCTTCTATAAACTTTGCAGTGAGCAAGCTGGAAAAGCTCCCTCTTTCTAAAAGCCCCTCTCTTCCTAAAGCAGTGCGAAGCGGGAGGTGCCGAGAAGTGCAGTCACTGAGGAGACTGAAACGCGAATGAGATCACAGCACTATGATCTTGTTCGGAACATGACATTTTTTTTTCTAGTGCATATGTCAAATGAATCAGACAATGGTGGTGTCAGGAAGATGGATAATGCTGTCGGCAAGGCTGGCAGAGGAGACAGGAAGATGTGTTAAGCACCAAAACAAGGCCGTATTTATGCCTTTCTCCCACGCTCGTTAAAAGTACACAAGAAATATTAAAAAAGGAAGGTAGGGCAGCAGCAGGAGCAGCCTGACACGCTTTTCAAAAGACTCAGTTCTGCTGGGAAGGACGGTGAGCAGGGACAGGTAACCAGTCTGCAGGGACCCTGCGCTGTGAGCACATGTTGTCCCTCTGCTCCTGGCCACTGCTTCTGGCAGGCAGCTGGTGCGTGGGAAGGTGGCCGGGTCCCTGGGGACTCTCACTGGGGAACAAACACCCACAGTGCCACAGTCAAGCAAGGCAGGATGCTCTCTGTACCTGTCGCTCAGTGCAGGAAAGGATATCCTGCTCCTGT